>NC_066334.1:7241755-7541755 GCF_022539315.1 Serinus canaria | reverse complement strand
CCTGGTAGGAATTCTGCCATCATGCAGTGATGGCCAGGGATCTCTCAGCTGTACCTTCCCAGGGTTTAGTGGGATATTCTGCATAGGCTGCCTCAGTTTGCTTTAATTCCATACACATTTTCCTAGTTTTCTTCCCCCCCACCCCCAGGTAAAAGCCATCACAGCAGTCACGTTGTAGGAGCACTGCTGGGTCATGGCACTGGCCCCACGACATTATGGCACCTCCAGAGGGTTCTGATGGGGCAGTGGTTCCTGGCACACTCTTCTGTGCCAGTAGTGGCCCAAGTGCTAGGAAATGCCCCCCACTGCTCTCCAGGTAGGAAGCAGCTCCACCTGCCCCAAGTGCCAGAGCACCCTTACAGCTGGTAACTGAAGCAGGCAGCAACCCTATAGGTGAACAAGGACCAGAATGACCAAATGAATCCAGAATTCCTGCCTGAAATCCTTTGTCTCTTCCCCCATACCATAAAGCCACCTTACCTCCTCCAGAGACAACTCTCCTCTTCCTGGTGCTGTCAATTCCTCACCTTCTGTTTCTTCTCTGTTGCAGTTCCGTTTCATACACTTGTGAATGTATTTTCCATTTTCATCATATTGCTTCTGCTCTTGGGTTCTCATTTCAGTTCTTTTGTTTCTTGTTTTTTGGGTTTTTTTGTTTGGTTTTGTTTTGTTTTATTGTTTTTTCTTTTCTTTTTTTTCTTTTTTTTCTGCTTTTTTTTCTCTCCACATTCTCCAGGCTGCCTGGTTCCTTCTACTGCTACTGCTGCTGCCGATGATGCAACCCACACTGCACCACAACCTCCACCACCATCTCTGCCTCCATCTTTCTCACAAGCCCTGCTTAGGTCTCCCCTCCCCACCCTCCCCTACCTCTTCTCTCCATCTTGTCTCTCGTACTCCCTGCTCAGTGCCACTCTGGGAGCCAGCAGAGGCATTGTCATGCCTGCCGCCAGCACCGCTGGGTTCTCGCCCATCATTGCCACTCCAACTCCAGTAAAAAGTGACGTTCCCTTAGTGCAGGATGCAGCAGGTAACACTTCTTTGCTTTCTCTCCATGTCCTGTGCCCAGCTCTGTCCCCACTCACCCTGCCCATGGTTTTGCTCTGCACCTTTGGGTGGGTAGAGCAGCAAGGGTCACTCTGTGCCTTACCCCAGGGCCCATCCATGCCTGCTCCTTTTCCTTGCTGACACAGTAACCACAGCTAAGGGGAAACAAACCACAGCCAGTCATTCATAGACATTTGGATGAATAACTGAGAGCAATTGCCACCAACTCCTAACTGTGAGAAAAACCTAACAAAATCCACAGTCAGCGTGCATTTTCAGTGTCTTGGTAACCTCAAAGTGGGACAGAGCAAACTTTTGCTCGCGTGGCATAAATGGGACTTGGACTTCCTGGTTAGCTCTTCCAGGCCACCCAAGCCAGTGCCTGCCATTGTGTGCTGCACAGGTGGATGTCTGATGAGGTACCCAGGTCCTGTGTTTCAACTGATCTTGCAGACTTCACATGAAGCCACAAAGTTCAGGGGTGCCTTCCCAGGATGAGGAGTGAAGCACAGGCAGTGTCACATGATGACATCGTCAGACAGGTTGAGCTGTTTCTCACACTCGTTATTTATCAAGGCTCTAATCAGCTGCAGAAAATACAGATAGATTTCAGTTTTAGGCCACCATGATTCCCATATGTGACTAAGATCAGAGATGTCTCAGGCTGGGTATTCTCATTCCATCTGGGAATGGCTTTTAGGGTGTGTCTCATTTTTGGCTTCTTTCCTCAACTCCTAGCTCTTTTCTAGTTAATTAAGGACATCTTGTGCCTAAAGTTCACGCTTATGAGGCTTCTGGCAGCCTTCAAGTGTCCCAGTCATTCTTCCTGCCAGTTTCAGTAATGTGTAAATCCAAGGTGAAAGGCTGGGAGTATGGCTGGAGGACCAACTTCACAGCTTTCCAACTCCAGTTCATAGGTTTTTCTCAAGAGACTTGGCAGGAGAAGGAGCCTTGCCTTGTCCAGAGGAGTGTGTGCCAAATAACAAAATTCACAAGAAACTCTTATCTTTGCTTCTTTTTTAACTGAACTGCATGCAGCCTGAAACATTTTTAACCTTGTGCTGTGCTTCCTTTAATCAAATATTTTTAAGTGTCTTTTGTTTTTACTGTGGTATAGTTTGGTGAATGCTGACATTATTAGTGGTTAAAGAACCTTATGGAAAACACTTACCATTGAGATTTGGTGGGGATCACATCCATTGAGGCTTGTAACCTTTCACAGGGTGCAGGCACTGAACTTTGGCAAAAGAGGAGAGTGCACCAAGGTGTTATCTCTCTTCATTATGCCCTTACTCCAAAACTTTACCTGGATGAGAAAACAGAATTGGTTTTCAACTAAAGTTTTAAGCACATCCGTTTGCACTATTTTAAAAGCTGTGTAGATACAGAGTTTTAAACAGGCAAAATTTAAATCCTATTTATTTCCCATGCAGAGTCTTCTCTTTAAGATGGGTTATCCCATATTCCCATCCAAAGACAGACAATATGGGCATTAATTAATTAAAGCTAAGGAACTTGGTGGTTTGGCTGTAATTTTAATAAAAAGAGTTAATCTGGACAGCAGCGACTTGTCCAGGCACCACTGCACTTACATGAGTTGACTGGAAGTGGAGAACTGGATTTTCAATACCAGATGTTTAGGGGGGAGCAGAGAGCAAATTGGTCACAGATTCTGTAGTTAAGAGCCTGCCAATTTCAAATCTCCAGTGACAGAAAGTTATTCTTTCACTGGTAGCTGGTTAAATCAGCCTTAGCGTGCAGCTTCCACCGTGTCCCTCAGATGGTCTCACCATGGATGACCTGAGCTGGTGTCTGAGCACGAGAGCCAGTAACAAATGGTGTAGAAAAACCTTTTGTTCTTTGCTTATCCCACAGACTGTATGGCCCAGCCATGTGGGAGAGGAGGTTCCTGCCACCACTGCCACTGGCAGTGTGGGAACTTTCCTTCAGTGGTCACCACCTTCTCTTGAAGGGTTGTCACTGAGGGGTCGTCCCCTGTCATACCTGTGCACCTGCCAGAAAGGAAGTAATGCTGCACAGTTGACTGTCCCTTCAGTCTCCCAGACCAGGAGATGGCAGTTTCAGCAGGGAGAGAGTAAAAAAAAAAAGTATTTGTTGGTTGCAAGCTATAATTTCTAATTACACTCACAGTTCTGCACCTGGTGAGAAATTCTTGCCTCCAACCTTGTCTGTGCTGCATGTTGATACTGGAGATTGTGGGTTGATTCTGGAAACAGCAAGCAGAGAAGAAAAAAGTTAATAGATAGATTGAGGTCGCGTCTTTGATGTCAGTGTGATCCTAGGGGACATGAGCACTAGCCAGTTATGCTGGCCCTGTGAATCAAAGTGGAAGATAGATGAGGGATCTTTATTTATACTAGGGGCATAGTGGAATTTTTGAGACCCAAGGGAATGTTGCAGAGCTGGTATTTTCTCTCAGAGTCCACTGGCTAGTGATGATGAGAATTAGCCCCATTGAACATCTGTCCATCTGTCTTTCTAAGTGCACTCATTGTAATATGTAGGCTCATTACAGTGAGGGATGTTGCAGTCTCCTGGCCAAAGTCCATCCTGTTTCTATAAATTTCCACACCCCCCACCCCCGCTGCAGTTTTAATCACGCATGGGATCTTCCTTCACTTCCTGCCTGTCCTTGGCAATTGTAGTGTATTACAAGAGCCTGGATAGGGGAAAACAGTGCACACGTACAAGCTTTTAGCACACTGCAGCTCTTTTTACCACCCCAGTGAACTACAGTAACACATCTCAGTCCTTGGACTGGAACAAGCCAGCTCCTCCCTGTTGTGATTTGAGGAAAATGGGACTAGAGATTAGGTTAAGTAGCAAGAGAAACTGTGAAAGTAGCAAACCAGAGAAGCAACAGTTAACATTTGTACAAGATCAGGTTTTCCAGAGCAGCAATCAAGAGCAAGGCAGGATATGCTGAAAGCTGAGGAAGTGATGTCCAGCAGGCATCAGCTAGCCCACAGTCCTGGAGTGCAGGCTCACTGAGAGCTCGAGGGACGAGCTGCGGGTGGGAACAGTTGCAGCATTGTGTCTTGGCAAACACAGAGCTTGCCAGGACGGCTGGGAGATGGAGAGACCTGGCTGTCAGCAACACCGCTCTGCGCTTTCTCTCCTCAGGGAACACCATCACTATGCCAACTGCCTCGGGGGCCAAAAAGCGTTTCTGGATTATTGAGGACATGTCCCCATTTGGCAAGCGCCGCAAGACCGCGTCCTCACGCAAGATGCTGGATGAAGGGATGATGCTGGAGGGATTTCGGCGCTATGACCTCTACGAGGACTGCAAGGACTCCAGCTGCCAGTTCTCTCTCAAGGTTACCCACTACCACTGCACACGGGAGAACTGTGGCTACAAGTTCTGCGGCCGTACCCACATGTACAAGCACGCCCAGCACCACGACCGTGTTGACAACCTAGTATTGGATGACTTCAAACGCTTCAAGTCTTCACTGAGTTGTAACTTCCCAGACTGTCAGTTCTCTGGCAATAGCACACACTTCCACTGTCTGCGCTGCGGCTTCCGCTGCACTGACAGCACCAAGGTGACAGCCCACCGCAAGCACCACGGCAAGCAGGACGTCATCAGCGCCGCCGGCTTCTGCCAGTTCAGCTCCAGCGTGGACTGCGAGGTGCCTGACTGCAAGTACAAACTCAAATGCTCCCACTTCCACTGCACCTACCCCGGCTGCAAGCACACGGTGGTGGGGATGTCTCAGATGGACTCTCACAAGCGCAAACACGAGAAGCAGGAGCGAGGGGAGCTGCCTGCCATCTCTCCCGGCCCCGAGGGCCTTGCCCACTCCACTCTTGAGTATGATATCCAGAACTCTTCCATCAACCTGGACAGTTCGCTCAACCTCAGCACTGACAACAACAGCTCCCTCTTCTTCCTGCAGAACGCGGCTGGCGTGGGCCTCAATGACTCCCTGGACCTCAGCAAGAAGCAGGCAGAAGCCGCCGAGGGCCCGTCCCCAAGCAGAGCCGGGGCCGCGCCGCTGGAGAGGAGCGCGGGGGCACCGGGCTCTGGGGATGTGGAGGACGAGGATGACTCTTCCCAAGAGGATGAAGAGGACGATGAGGAGGAGATGAATGAAGAAGAGGAGGATGATGAAGAGGAGGATGATGATGACGATGATGAGGAGGATGAGGAGGAGGAAGACCTGAACACGGATTCTGAAGAATCGCTGCCGGACCCTGAAGGCCTGGCTGCTAAAGAAGATGGAGAACCAGAGGAGGGTGCTTCTTCCACAGACCATGGCGATGCTTCCAGGCCTCAGGGCGAGCCAGCCCTCACTCCAGCCCCAGCTCCTGCCCCTGCTCCAGCTCCGGCTGCTGCCTCAGCCTCCACCGTTGCTCCAGCAGCTTCTCCTTAATCCTAGAGACAGCAACGGCAGTGGTTTGGTTTTTCTCTTACACAGATTTACTAAGAGGACCCCGTATAAGGCAAGAACAAAGATGGGGATGGCAAATGAAAAACAAACTCCGTGCCACAGATGAGAGAGAGGAAGGAAGGAAATCCCTGCTCCTCCCCAGGCCCCAGAAGAGATCAGCTGGCAGCAGGACTGGTGCTGCATCACTCCATTCAACAGATCCCGGAACAAGGGGGCAGGATGCAGCAAAAAATACCCTTTATATGGACACGAACCCTGAGGGTACCCACTACTTTGCCTTGCTCCCTGCACGGTGCGTGGGGCCTGTGCCCATCTGGGGACCCTTTTTTATGGGTGGGGCTCTATCCCCCCCAGTTTTCTTTCTGGGTTTTATTTTTCCATGTTTTCAGTTGTACGATAATAATAATAATCTCCACTTCTTGGAGGGGGGTGGGTGGGAACAAGAGGTAATGAATTTTAGAAATATATATTTGTGTGTGTGTCTCTCTATATAATGTACACACACACACACATATATAAAATTAAAGGAATTGGTGTCACAAAGACAAGTAGCTCAGCTTTTGCCAGTGGGAAGGAGGGGGTGAGGAGTGTGCTCTCTCTCTCTCCCCACCCTTCCCCCTTCTTTCTCCAGCATTAAATGGCATCAGACAGCCAGGGTGGGAGTGGGTATTTATTGTCACATAAATGAGGATGCATTAATGAATGAGCAGGGGTGGGAATGGGACACTCCTCTGTTCTTCCAGATCCTTTTTACTGTTAATGATAATAATTTTGAATGCTATTTATATTGTAAAACTTTCTCAGTCTACACTTTCTCTGTAGGACACCTCTCCTCATCCCTGCTGTTCTGACTGTAGGGATTTAGCTGAAGTAACCTGGGAAGAACACAGCAGGCAGTTTAAAGGGTCTGTCGCACTGGAGGACTGGGGTTACTCTGCCATCCAGTTCCATCTCATCCCAACCCCTAGGTGCTTCCTCTCTGCGGAGGTGAGGCGTTTTTGTGGTGCTTCAGTATCCCCATCTCAGGAGGCTGTGAGCTGCCCCTGCCCCGCGGTGCAGCCCAGGGAGCACCAAGCTCTCACAGGAGCGTCCTGGTTCTACAGCAGCCTCGGGAAAGGGCCCTGCCCTGCCCCAGGGCGGGACCGGGACAGTCCCATCCCGGCCCTGCTGCAGGCACGCCGGTGTGTGACAGACACGGATCTCAGGTGACTCTGGCAGGGCGCGCTCGGAGCCCCCTGGGGTGTCCTGCTCAGCTCTGGGCTGGGGAGGGGGACAGCCCTGCTCTGCTCCTGCCTTTTGCAGTGACAGACCTTGCAGCCCGGCGCTGGGGAGGTGCCACCTCGGGACTGCTGCAGCTCTGGGCCACCCTGACCTCTCCCACACGCAGGGCTGAGGGCCTGGGCACTGCAGCAGCAGCTGCTGCCCCTCCAGCAGCCTGGGCTTTCCCTGGTCCAGGCTCTTCCCTGCTGTCTTTTCCTGGCCTGGCCTGGGAGCACACACTACAGGACACTGTCCCAGACTCTGGCAGGTGCCACAGTAGCTGTTTGACCCCAAATCCTTGCCTGAGCCTGAAAGGGCTTATCTACACACACCAGGGCACCAGAAGGACTAGTATGAATTAATTCTGATAGTTACTTTGGTGCCAGTTTTAAAGTATACCAGATTAGTCTGAGCTTTGTCCTTTTTTTTAAAAAAAAAAATTCTTTTTTTTTATACCATGCAGGCACCCTCTCCCCTCCTCAGCTCCGTGAGCACTTCAGCTCTGAGGGATCCCCAGGATTCTTTTTCACCCTGAACAGATAAAGGCCTCAAGAAATTTAGGTTGCGCTTTTTTTTTTTGTTATTTCCCTAAGGAACTGGTGCAGATCAGGTCTGATTTATAAACAAGCAGCTCAGCTGTGTAAATGTGGGGACAGAATGTTCAGCTAATGTTTCAAAAGGAAAGGAAAAAAAAAAGTTGTACAGTATTTTTCCTGTAAAGGTTATTACTATATATAGAACAAAAGAGAAACCACCAATGCCAAGGGGTGGAGGGGGAGGTGTCACCTGCCTTCTGGATAGCCCTTACATATGGTTAATTGTGTGCAATTTTTTTTCTCCTTTTTTTTTCTCTCTCTCTTTTTCCCCCCCCTTTTTTTTATTTCTCTTTCGAGGTAGTGTATGTTTGTAGGGGTGGCAGGGGAGGGGGGGCCTTAATGCTGTGGTTTGAGGCTGACTTCACACTCCCAGCACTGACCGGACCTGCACGATTCCGAACTCTAACTTGAATTTTGTAGAGATGAAACAAATGAAAACAAATGAAATATTATCACTAGTTTGTAGTTTATTTAATTCTTTGGAGTTCTTTTCCTCTATCAGCTGTTTGTGTGGCTTTTATTTTTATAGGGTTTTTTTTGTTGTTTGTTTGTTTTTGTTTTGTTTGGTATATCCCCTACCCTCAGCTGTGTGTTTCCTAGCACAACCCCATTCTTGAATAGAATGAAGCTCACGTTCCTGGGGCACAGTGATGGAATGATGCCCTGGAATTTCTCAAAATAGGATGGGGCAAAAAGATTTTACTTTACTAGCATTTGCTGCAGGTTCTGTACTTGTACATTTTCCCTGTGTTCAGCTACTTAGATAGTATGGTGATGGGCTCCAGGAGGAATCCTTAGATTAACAGAAGCCACATCTCGCAGAGCAGATGTGATTGTTTTGTACGGCCAACACCAGCAGGATGTCTGTCGGTGACGGTGGGAGCAGGATGGAGCCCTCGGGAGGGCACAGGGAGCTGGTGCCCGTGGGAGGGGGAGTCTGCCCTGACAGTGTCTCCCCTCTGCCCGTCACCTCTCACCAGACCCCACCGGCTGAGTCACTGCAGGGGGAGAGCAGAAGTGTTGGAGGGAGGGCTGAGAGATGTCCGGTGGCTCTGGCAGTGCTGGGCAGGCTCCCCCAGCCACGGCCGGGGCCGTGTCCTGCCCGTGGGGCTGAGTGTGCCACAGGGGCCCGTGTTTAGCTATGCACACCATTTTCTCCCCCCAGGCCCCCTCCTTCTCCCAGACTTCTGTCACCTCTTCTGTCACCTCAGGAGCTGGCACAGGGAACAGAGCTCTTTCCCCAGAGGCCCGAGCAGGTCCTGGCAGGACGGGGACCCGGCCAGCCTGACCCGTCCTCCTCCCGGTCCTGTTCCTCAAACTCGTACACTGTCTCTGTTTGCAACAACAACAAAAGAAAGTTGAACCCAACTTTTGATTCTGCCATGTTCAGGCTTTAATTCAAAAAAACTCTTAAGCAGAAGACTCTGAGTGGGCCCAGGTTTAAGCCCGAGCTTAAGTGCTTTTCTGAACAAGGGCCTCAACAGCCCAGCACCCCATCAGAGCAGGTGGTTTGTCATTCCAAGCTCTCAGATCAATGGGACTGCCCAAAGAATGACCAGAGAAAGAGAGGGAGATTCAACTGGCTCTATAAGAAGAGGAAAGAGGAGAGAGGAAATGGAACTGTTTTGTCCAAAACAAGATAAAAACCAAACAATAATAAACCTTGAGATGGACCCTCCTGATTCTGCTACCATTCACTGCTGAAGAGCAAAAAAAAATTAAATAAAAACTATTGACTAGATTGTTCATTCTAGCCACAAACTCAACTGGATTAAAGTCTGCGTGGAAGGAATTTTATAAAGAAAAAAAAATTTAAAAAAAATTTTCCAATGTAGCAAAAAAAAAAAAAAAACAACTTTAAAAAACAAAAATTAAAAAAAAAAAAAGACAATGAGGGAGGATTCTAGCCTTTTGTAATATCCATATTGCACACTAGGACTATAAGCCATTGCTAGCTCATTTTGAATTTTAAATGTGTAATTTTATTTTGTTTTGTTGTTGTTTTTTTCTTTCCATGGGGGAGGGGGGAAAATAAATGCTTGAACCACCAATGCTCTTTTTAATGTTTTATAAATATGTATGTGTATATATATAAATATAAAAATAATATGTATGCACATATATATGTGTGTGTGTATATATCTATATGTATATACATATATATAGATATATAGATATATATATAGGTTTTGAGACAAAAATGCAGAAAGTGAAAAAAACACCCTAAACAGGATGGTGTGCTCTGATTTACTTGAATCTGGTCTCTTCAGCACCTGCGTTATTAAGAACTGAATATTTTTCCACTTGAATTTAGTGCTATTAGAAATTTAATATATGTGTTTTATTTATTTGATTTTTTTTTTTTGCATGACTGATGCAAGGTTTGACATTTTCACTCAATAAAAACTGGAAAAAAAAACCCCAAAGTTGTAAGTGATCAAGTTGTCTTCTTGCTTGAGGAGGCGGTTGAATGACTGAGCAGGAGGGGCACCGTGCAGCACCTGGTGCCTGCTGAGGTGCACATCCAATGTTCTTGTTTTACCCTTCCCGTGTGGCTCCTGCCCAGCCACGTGGAAGCAGCTGGGTCTTTGTGCCATCGTCAGAGAACCCGGGAGCAGCACAGCAGCGCCTGCCAAGCCTGGTGCACTGGCAGCAGCTGCCTCCTTATTAGCAGAGAGGATTAGACTCCTCTCTCTTTCAAAGCCCCCTCGTTGCTCTGCTGCAGCTCCCAGCCATCCTGTTTTCAGATGTCATTATCTGAACATGCTCCTAATCCAACCTTGGAGCCCAGAGGTTTGTTCTCACTGGAGCTCTGCCCACAGCACATGGAATATTTAAATGGCCTTGTTTCCAGGTGGGGACAGGGGACATGAACAACACAATTCAATGCTGGAAAGCTTTTGCTGGAACCTGCCTTTTCTCAGTGGGACTCTGACTGGATTTCATAAAAGAATGTGCTGTGGGAGAAGCTGCAAATTGAAGAAATCAAAGTCTTACAACTGCATTTGTTCCAAGCCCTTGCAGGTGGTGATAGCGCAGCCTTGCACCCACAGCCCTGCAACCACTGCCCCTGCCCCTGGTGAGTCCCGGGAAGCAGCAGAGACCAGGAAGGTCTCTTGTTCTAATGCCAAGACAAAAACAGGGCAGTTGCTGCTGCTATTGTACTTGGATACCTCAAGTATATCCCTGTAACAGCCTTTGAGTCTTCTGTGGCTGACATGGAAATCCAACAGTCGGGCTCCAGCCCTCGCCTTTTGGGTCTCTGCTGTCTTGAACAGATTCCACCAGGACCTGAAAGCTGACAAAACCTGCAATTCCTACCTACAAAAAACAACTCCTACCAGATGGGTGAGGGCAAAGAGGGAAAAAAGGCGCTGGTCATTTATAGGTAAAGGAGGTGCTGGAAGGGATGACAAATTCTTCACGCCAGCCCTGGGGCAAGAAGTGGGATCACTGGAGTCCCTCACTTCCCTCACAAGGGTCAGGCATTGCTCAGGAGATGGGAACATGCTCCATCCTGAAGCACATCCCTTCCTCTTCCCAGAGCAAGGGGTGTCCTTGCCCCAGTCCTGCTCTTGCCTGTGAAGTGCCCCAGGCCCATCCTAGCTGAGGAAGGGTGGCCAAGGGAGGCAGCTTCCCTGCTTCCTTTTACTCTTTTTTGGCAGGAAAACTCTTAAACAAACAAATGAAGAAACACTGAGGATTTAAGTAAACAGCTGAAGATTTATCTGACAGGCAGACAGAGCTGTTCCTGCCCCTTCCCTCCCTCCCCACAGGGCAGTGGCAGCCAGCAGCCCCTGCCCTGAGCCCGCTGCTGCCACAGCCCCACGGAGCCTCCCGGGGATGCCAGGACAGGGCCAGGCTCTGCCTGAACTCCAGAGCTCTGCAGTGACACGCTGAACTGGGCACCACTGAGACACTGGGTGGGTGGCCAGAGCCAGTCAGACAGCCCGGGGAGGGAAGCAGTGCCTTCATCCAGAGGCCAGGAGCCATCCCTGGGGGAGCCAGCTGTGCCCACCAGGCAGCAGGGGTCCAGCTCTGCCCCAGGCACCCAATCCCCCTGCTGTGCCCACTTACTCAGCCCTGTGCAGAGGGTCCCCAGGGCTGGCACAGCTGCAGCCCCTCCACGTCCCCTCCACACAGCACAAGGGGGGGCACCCCCTGCCAGGGGCGGCCCCACACTCCCCCATTTTCCCACACAGATTAGCAGGTTCTGCCTGCAGCTTTTAGAACTGGGGGGGGAAAGAAGGCAAGAAAGAGATGCAGTGGTGGGATTTTCCAATTTGAGGCTGCACCAGGCTTGTTCTAGAAAACAGAAGAGCCTGTGAAGCAAGAGGGAGTCCCAAGCTCCATCTCACACCCAAAACCTGCTGCTGCTGCCATGGAAGTGTTGATGTTACTGCAAAAAAGCAGGCAGGTAATCAGACAAACAGGCCCACCACGATGGAACTTGCTGTTGACAGTGCAGGGGGCAGAAAGCAAAGAAGAATTCATCTATCCAGGAAAGCTGCAGCATTCAGCACTTGTCCTTAGTGCATGCACAAAGTTGAAACTGCTTAAGTAAAGCAAATCTGCTCAAAGAGATGGAAGAATGTCCACCCCAGAATTTGCTCACGTTTAATTAAATCAGTTAAAGAAATTAATTTTAGACAGGTGTTACTCTAGCTGTGCACACACAAAACCTCAGGAGTAACTCTAGAAGCAGAGGTGCAAAGTTGGAAGCAGTCTCTGAAGTGTTGGAAAGGAAAGAGCATGAGGACACAGACATGAGGGAAGGAGAAAGACACGAGCAGGATGCTGCACAGAACAGCCCTGCCAAGCAAAGGGACTGAGACACAGGCAAGCAGCCTGGCAGAGTGACAGCCAGAGAAAGAAAAATAGGCAACAAACAAGCCAGTTGCACTTCTCAATCCTCTGAATCAGCCCTGCCCAGCCAATCACACAGGAGACAGAGTCCCAAAGAAAAGCAAGTATTTTACCTATACCAATAAAAAATACACTGTCACTCTCCTAGTCCTCTTCAGGCTGTTCTTGCAGCCAGCATCATAAAACATCTCTCATTATTTGCACAAACACAGAAGAAACAAAATAAAACCCTGAAGGATGAATTCCTTCAGCTGATACAGAAAAGAGGGGGCTTGGTAAAAAAAGCAGGGTGTTGTTCTAGGAGGCTCCATACTGTAAGTAATCTCTGAGCAGTCCTTGCAAAGCATTTGGGGAGATTTTTAGCCTGAAAGACACTTTACAGAAATAAATTGTAATCGAGTTTTAATAATCTTCCCCTTTTCAGAAAGGGCCTGACAGATGCTGCCTAGTGCTCACTTCTGCCCCATTTCAAATATTTTTACCTTATTTGGATGAAATATATTATTTTTCTAAAGAAAGGAGGTTGGGTTTTGGTTTTTTTTTTTTTTTTCTCCAAAGAGATGGTTTTCCCTTCGTCCAGCTGGTGCCTTTATTAGGTTAGTGCTTGCTCCCTTTTGGGGATGGGATTGTTTTTTTCCTGATCTGGGACAGACCATGCCAGCCCCTCAATCTAAAAGCATGCAGCTTGTACTGCACAGCAAGAGAAGTCAGGCCCTGATCTCTGTCTTCCCTCTTCCCTGATACCCCAAAACTCAGCCTAAGTACATTTCCATTTTTTAAATATGTTCTTTCTAAGAGCATAAGAAGTGGTGAGAGCCAGCCTTTCACCAGCATAGTAGGTGGACAGAGCTCCAAAGGTGCCCATCCAGGCTGACTCCTGAGGAAGCAGCCTTGTCTGGGGATATGACAGGAAAAGGGAAAATGAAGAAAGCTGGAAGCTCTCTCCTGTACCTTTAGGTAAATAATTTCCCTTGTTTCACCTTCCAGCATCCCTTTATTTATGCTCACAATCCCTGGGGATCAAGCCCTTCTTTTGCCTTGCACTTGCATAGCACCCAGTGGTATGAGAGGGCTGGAAAACTCACAGCTCAAGCTCATCATCAGTTTTTGCTGAGCAGGGTCACCAAGCACAAACAACTTGTGCTTACAGAAATCACCACCACACAGAAAGGACCTTCCAACTCCTCCTGTGCCAAAGCCCTTGGCAAACACTTCGATCTCCACAGCCTGCTGCTGGAGGGTTCAATCAAGCATGGAGACCTTGACTGTAACAAAACAGGTTTGCTGCCTGAGCCTTTGTTTTCCCCAAGCATGGCCCTGTCCCAGCACAGGAAAAGCAAGGAGCCTCTGCTCCTGCAGCAAGTACTGCAGACACCAGCAATGGAGCAGACACCACCTGGGCTTTTCCACAATTTTTTCACCAGCACACAGCAGGATGGACCTTCTGGCAAACCTTCCTCCCCTCTACTGAAGACAAAATTAGGAGAGAACAGAGAAAAGAGCTCTTAGTGCCAGAAGAACCCAAGCTGCCCAAGGAGAGGGCAGAGGTGAGGTGCTGGGCAGCTCCTCACTCACACCTGCACGGCCTCAGGGCAGTGCCCACAGCTGGGCAGGGGCCAGAATGGGGCTGGGGCTCTCACCCAGGGCAGAGTTCATGGGCTGGGGGCTCTGCAAGCTGCAGGACCTGTCCCAGAGTGCCTTTCTCAGCAACCTGTCTGTGTCACAGCTCTGTACCTATCAGCCTGCATTTTTTACCATCATGTGTGAAATCCAAGGCACACTTACAAGTAAAATACATCCTCTTCCTTCTGATCCCAAACACTTTGGTTGGTTTGGTTATGTCACCAACACACAAAAGACAATAAAAATAAGATTCTTCCTGCTTTTGACAAAGATGCACTAAGACAAATTTGGCACGTCTGAGGGTAAGGTTGGAGGGAGATGATCAGGAAACATCTCTCTTAACCCTTTCTCCCTTTCGAGTAGCCCACATTTCTCTTGCAGCTATTGAAAAGGAAGTTTTTATATTCTCAAATTACTGGGATTTTGTTTCCTCTAGGAGAAAGCACAGGGTGACAGGCATTCACTGAGATGCAGCCAGATGACACTGTCCAGAGGAAGCTCCCTTCACCTGATTTTTTTATATGTTATTAAAGGCCTACAGGAACCATGTTGGGAACCCACTGAAGTCAACTCTCTGCTGTGTTATTCTTATTCCTGTGTAAAACAGAGTACACAGTAAAACAGCACTTGAATAAGCCAGGTGGGAGGGAGCTGCTGCTGTCTCATTCTGCAGATAAAAGGTTCTCTACCTGGTCATCTTTCAGTTAATAGGATGCCATTTCCAGTGCCAATGGGCCAGTGGGGTAAGCATTTCACAGGGCAGCTGAGCTAAGAAGTTTGTTTCTAGCAAAAAAAGAAGAAAAAAATTACTACAAGTTAGTAGTCAGGCTACAAAGACCAAAATCCTCTTCCTGCAGCTGCTGCTATGCTGGAAAGAGAAAGAACACAACACACAGGAATAGAACTTGTGATTCATGACTGTACCTGCAGGTTAGAAGGTCTGGCTTCTTCCAAATTCTCTGCTGGTGGGTGGGATCTCTTCAGCGAATACAAAAGCACCCCATCAACAGCCAGAGGCACAGAGTTACATATTCTGAGCAAACCTTGATGGGGTTTTCTGGGACTCATCAGGTTGGAGAAAGGAAAAACTTTAGAACTGGCACAATATACAGAAAACCTGCAGAATTGGTAAGGTACTAAGGAAGAAAAACTAAAGGACAGAAGAGAGTAGTTAAAGAGAACTGCCTTCTCCTCCTGAGGTAAATGAATTGAACACTGGCAACATGGAGGAAAAGGGGGGAAACATGAACCCGCAGGGATGCCTGCACTACAAACCCTCTAAGTCACTCTGCAAGGCACATACCTCAGCAACATATTTTCCACATTTCACCAACTGCTGTTGTCCAGGCACTTTCTATTTTCAAGACCTTTTATGTATATAAAATGTATACAAGCAGGACAATACTTTTTCATCACATCCTTGTGGTGGTGTGTTTTCTTTACACAAGGATTCCTGGCTTGGAGAAATGAAAAGTGTCATCTCTTAAGAAAAGCCCTTCTTTTTAAACACTTTCAAATTTGCCCTGTTTTAGCTAAACGTGACGTTCTTTGTGAACGTTAAACAGTGGAGAGAGAGACTGAGAGGGAGAGAGACACACACACACTCACTCACTCACTCCTGGGGAAGATATTCGTCCATTTAAGGCATGAGAAATCATCACATTCAGCAGCAGGTCTAAATACAGTAATATGAAGGTCCCTTTCACTCCCCCGAGCAGGAAAATGTCACTGTGTACCAGACACCCAAATACTTGGGAATCAAGTAAATCCCTCATTTTTCAGAAGGGAGCCAAATCCTGTTGTAGAACAATGATGGAACTGTAGTAGCTACAATTTACTTGCTGCACACCATCTCCTTCGGTGGCTGCTGGACTGGGAGGGCAGGGTTAGCCCAGTCATGGGATCCAGCACAGCATTCCCGCCGGGAGATAAGGCTGAGGGGCCATGGGATATCTCACACGCTCCCTTCAGCACCTCCTGCTGCTGGTGGAAGGAGCAGGGAGCATTATCCCGCACCCTGCAGAGCCTCCTGCTGGGAGCAGAGGCCCAGAAGAACTGCCCTGCACCCCCGGGGGTGCATCCATCCCAGCCTCTGCACCAGCTCCTGCAGCTCTCTGTAGTGCACCTTACTCTGCCCTTACATCACTGCCTCCTGCTGATACTGCCTAGGAGCAGTCAGAAAAACAACCTCAAATGTCCACTGGAAAACATTTTAGAAGGACCAGACTTCTGTAACCATCCCCTTCCCCTCCCATGACCACCCTACGTGCACGTTTCTCCCAAAAATAAGAGCCACAGTAATCCAGTAATAACCTGGTGTTAAATAGTGGTAACTCATATTTATTACAATTATATACAATCATATTTTATATTTGAAATCTATACATGATCACACAGACAAGCACACTTGCTTGGTGAGGACAGTGAGACTCAGTTGTTACAAGAATTGCTCTGCTAAGATGCTCTGATGCAGTGAATAGGATCATTGGACACCACCACTTCACCAGCTGCAAACACAATGCTGCAAACTGCCAGAGGTTTAAAATTCACTGCTTTCTGTACAGCCCAATGGGGACAAAAAAAAAAAAAAAAAAGGCTGGACTGGGCAAGAAGGGCCAGTGGTTAAACCTCAGAACTGGAGCTATTCTCCCTGCTAGAGAGACTGCTTTGCTGAAGCAGGTGCCTGTCACTGGAGAGGTACCATTTATGATCATTTTTCTTCTCATTTAAGGAGAAAAAAAGGCTAAAAACCATTCAGAATATTCAGAATCAACCAACTATTTCAGCATCTGATTTCACCCCATTCGTTTGTTCATTCATTAATTTATTCAGGGCAGCTATAAATAAAATAGAAGATGTCAAAAACTGATGTGAGCTCCCTGTCTTTGGAGGAGGAAGGGTAATAATTGGGATGAGTGGAGTCAGCTTCTTCTAAAGCCTTTTACTGGGGAGCAATCACCAACAAAGCCACCTATTCTCATGGATTTAACTGTGGCCATGACACCTGGACTTGATCCCTACCAACAGGCCACTCTGATGAATATAAGCATGTGGAGTGGAAATGGCATTCTTTGGACCCCACAGAAATTTAGAGCTTTTACATGCTAGGTAGTTTCAGCAATTTGAGGCTTGGCATAAAGCTTGGAAGAGCCAAGACTGAGATTTGGTGAGGAATTTGAGGTTAAAATGTTCTGGTGGGGTTTTTTTTGGTTGGTCAGGTTTTTTGTGGTTTTTTTTTTTTTGCAACAGAGTATCAAGTAGTTTGAGAAATAAAACAGGGTTATTTTGGGAAACAGAGAACTGGTTTGGGCCTTATGTGGGATTAAAGGCTTGCAAAATCAAGGAGCTCAGGACAGACTGGTTTCTGAAATTGGATAGAAGGGCTCTAGGATGCAGCAGGAGGCCAACTGCTTCTGTAAGAGGGCGTATTCTGTAGCTGTGGAACATGGTAAGGCCATGGGTCTGCCAGCCCAGCAGTGACCCCAGCTCCTGGGAAGGAGGAGCCACTGCCAGACTGCAGAGCCCTGTGGTGAAACAGGGCAATCGTGTTGTTCACCGAGCAATCACAACCCTGCTCAAGGTCACTCAAGGGGGAATCACTGCAGGGAATGGTAGCTTTTCTCTCCGTGAAATAGGAGAGGCACTGGGGACAGTGCAGCAGGCCGGGGAAGATGTGCAGCAGCAGCAGCAGCAGCAGCCGGGGTGCCTTAGTCAATCTCATTCTCGTTGCTGGCCCCCTCAGGTCTCCGTAGCTTTTCCACCTGCTCGTTAATCTGACCATCCCCTCCTCGCCGGTCCTCAGTCTGGACACCCAGACACTCCTCCTCATCCACATGGCTAACATCATCATCCTCATCGTCCTCTTCCTCCTCATCATTCCTTTTGGTTTCCCGTTTCTCCTCCTCCCCCTGCACCTCCATCCGCACCTGGCTGGTGACGTCGATGACGGCCTTGGTGGCCTCCTCGGGGCTGAGCAGGTGGCAGCTGACCTTGGAGCCCTCGGGACTGTGGCTCTCCTTCACTGGGGAGGACGTGGTGGACTCGTTGCTGACCGGTGAGATGTCACTGCTGCTGTTGTGGTTGGCAACAGCAGGGCTGGAGGGTGAGCTTGGCTTCACCGGGATCTGCCATGACGGGATCTTAGGGGCTGAAGGGGAGGGAGGGAACTGCCTCCTTGGGGAGGACAAGAGGGAAAGAGAAGGAAAGAAAGAGCCTTTTGTTATAAATACGGAGGGGTTTCGGCAAGACTGAAACTACAAGTCTTTTTGCCATAAATGAGCAAAACCAAGGCCACTTCACTTCTCCAGAGAGATTCTTAAAGTGCTTTAAAAGCACTCAGCAATCGAGCCTGCACACAAGGAAAATATCCCAGCTGGGCAGTCTGAAGCACTAAAATGATCTGATTTGGCCAATTTCACAAAGTAAGTTAGCACTCAGGAATGCTGCCTGTGAAAAGACATGGATGTCCCTTTTTAGGACAATCACTAATTAATTGGTACAGAAAAATTCCCACTGGAGCAAGAAGTCAGACACACCAGGTGCCTGAGCCAGGGAATTTCACCAACTGGCTCTCACCTCACTGTGATACACCACTGCTGCATTCTGGCTCACTGCAATCCAGAGCCTTTCTCCCAGTCCCAGCATGCACTTTACATGTTTGGGCCAGGCCCTGGCTGCCACAAACTGGTTCAGCTCCTCTGACTTGAATGGAGTCATACCAGCTTGCACCAGCTGGAAAGCTGGCCCCGAGTCCCTCCCAGGTGGATTTTAAGGCTATGATACCAGCAGGCTAATGCCCAGTACTAACAGCAGATTCCACGTGCCCAACAGGACAAATAAAAGTGCAAGGAGAGCACTGGTGCCCTCAGAGAGTCATCCATCATGAAGGGCAAAGCACAAAAGCATGTCTGATGTAGCACTCCCATGCATCCTTGCCTTGTATGTGGAACGTGGCATTTTGCAGATGTGTCAGATGAAGGTCTGCAAAGGCCGTGTGCCAGGGGGTCCTCATGGCCCTCAGGGGAGCTGGCAAGTGCCACGAACAAGAGCAGAGCAGGGGAAAGCTGGCTGCTCTCTGGCACCGAGAGCTCGCACTCAGCACTGCCCTCCCTGAGACTCAAGTGGGAACAGGAGCTGCTCTCAGCTCCCCTGCTGCTGCTGCTGCCACCAGAGCCACTGCAGAACTGGGCTGAGCTCACCCTGGGAGTGCTCTGCTGTGGCACGGTTCTGTTCATCCCGGCTGTGCCCTGACCATGAGCAAGGCAGCTGAACTGCACCCACAAGTGACTTTCTAAAACACAATACAGGTGCAGATGCAGTCAATTCCTCAGACTAGATGAGAGGCATCCTGACTGTGGGAAAGTGCAAACAAAAAGGAAAAATCTTATCAATACTCTAAGGACTCTGTGATTTCAGGCCAGTTTGAAAAGCATTTTGAGACCTGCAAACAGAAAGTGATAGTGGAGTGCAAAATGGTATTATTAAAATAGCAGTAACAGGATATAGAGGCAGTTCCTGTTGGAAATGCCTTTCCTCTCTGTGTCTGAGGGAATCCCAGAAAGCAGCACTTCCCCCACAGCAGTGTCTGCTCACACACTGCATCCATACCGGTTCAGGAGAAGTCCTTTTAAAGAGTAGATCTCAGATTTCAATTCATTAATATTCTGTGACTCCAGAATCCAGTTGGTGGAAGTTGTGGCCTAGAACATGGAAAACAAGATGTAAAGATCAATATCTGAACTGCAAGATAGTTCACCAATGTCACTTTTTCCTATGTTGTTCTTCTGCTCCCATGTGGGAATTTCCAGTCCTGTGGATAACATACATAAGCTCCATCACTTCAAGTCTCTCAGATCTGAGCAAAACAACTTCCACACTAAGACGTACTTGAAAAGATCCCCACGATGACCAGAAATAATAATTGTCTCAAGGTGCCAAGACTATTCAATATTTGCTTTGTGTTTGGGAGACTAATTAATCTTGTCTCCAGTCTTGCCTCCCATGCACAGCCATTGCTAAAACATCTCAAGGGGACATTTCTTTTTTCAGGAGGGCAGCACTTGTGAGAATTCAGGCACAGCTGGGCCAACACTGGATGTCTTCCACCAGCATATCAGACAGAGAACAATACACAGAGAGACAAACCAAATCATTTGGCATGATTTCTAGAGAAGAACTAGAACTAGGATCCTGAACAGCAGTGGGAGTTCACTGAATCCTTTACTCCTTCATGTGACTGAACTAAGCTGAGGCAACAGATTCGAGTATTATATATTAACAACTGTTTTAAAACCATTTGCTCCTTTCCCCTAAATCATGAAAGAAAGAATCAATTATCTGCACTCTGGCATTTAGAGGTGGGCTGATAAATACATACTTGAAAGTTGCAAACATTTTCCCTACTTGATCTGAAGAATTAGATCCATGCTAGAGTTACCAGGTCGTATCTCCAGAAGCAGCTGGACTAGGCACTGTCTCTTGGATATTTCAAGGCAATGAGTGCAGTTTTGTGGGGTAAGTAACTCACAGAAGCCTGGTACAGCTGCTGTCAGAATTGCATCAAAATTGCCACAGGATATCAGGTAGAAATTAGAGAAAGCAACTGAGGAAAACATGCAGCAGACAGTACTTTTGGCAGTCTTTCTTTTAACCCTTTTGGGAACTTGAGATATGGGAGTTTTCTAAGCACAGATCATGGTCTATGGTTGCCCCATCCTTTTGCTCCAGTAATTCCTGTAGCCATGAGACCACAGAATACTCATGCCTGGCACGCCCCACAGTAATTTCTGCTAAAAGCCATCAGGAAACATATTGGTGAGTATCACTGCAGAGAGAGTTCTAATGAATTCCCCACCAAAGGAAGCCAGAATTGGAATAACTAAAAACTCTTCCTCAGCAGTTCCCACTAGATGTAGCCAGACCTGCTCGTTCCCACTTACTCCTAAACAGAGTTGAGCTACTGCAGAGTAACCCTGCAGCCAGCACTGCTCACAGTGAATTCTGGGATTCAAACCCAAAGGGCTGGAGAGGCTCAGGCTGTGGTAGCTGTGTTTTACACAGATGCGTTCCCTCAGGATTCACACTCCCAGCCCTCAGACAGCAAGAATCCAGGAGCCACTGTTCTGGCTTTCTAAGACCTTGAAAGCTGCAGCAGCACATTAACAAGGGAGTGATTTCCACTCACTGGCCTGCAAAGGACTCAAATTTCCAAAACACATATGGTGCCAGATGCCTAGGATTTAGAAATAAAATCTGACATCTGGGGCTTTTTAGCCAGTCTCTTTAAAAACAGTTGTAGAAAATTCAAGCCTTGAATTTTTATGTACGTTTTTTAATTACTTAAAGTCCCTCTTTTTAATTTTTTACAGCATGCCAGTAGGAGTTTGAAAAGCAGATATAAAAACTTACATTACAGCTGAGAAAACACAGCTTTTATTCTTTGGTTTGTGGGGTTGCCCAAGTTTTTCTTTGTACACATGAGGTTTAGATATCATAACAATGTGTGCTACCATTTCAGTGCAGGGGGTAGAGAGGGGGGAAGGAAAACTTCTTCAAGACTCTCTAAACCACCAAGACTTATGGCCTTTTTCCTTCTTAAAGCTCAACATGTGTTCTTAATCTTAACACTTAAGACCTGAAAACAGTTTTCCAATTTCCGGACTGGCTCCAGGCCACTGTCAGGCCACAGTTCCCAAGGAAAATTGAAGCAGAGTGTTGTGACCATAAACTGGCTTTCATGGTTGCATTTACAGCTGTGCCACTGAGGGATTCCTCCTGCACAGTGTGCACAGCACAGAGTCAGCTGTGGCCCACCAGTTACACACCATCAAAGGATCTGCATCAGATTAAAGCCTGCTGAGGGGAGAAGACAACTGCTCCTGCTACAGGTAAAGGGCTGTAACACTGCCTGGAGGACATGACAGGAAACTCCCCCTGCACAGAGAACACCACAAGATAATTGTCAACAGTCTTGGCCTTGAACAATCCAAGTTTGGGAGTCAAAGGAAGACTTCATCTCCATCTGACTGCTTCACATTCACGCTGCCTCACATGTCAACAGTTTCCGTCTGATAGAATGCTTGGGCCAAGGAGTAAAGCACTAATTCTCACTGCCAGAAAGAAAATCAATTTTGGTTAAAAGTGGTTATTTTATTTACACATGTAACACCTCAAACTAGTCAGAATTGATGGTTTTATTGCCAAGGTCAAGTCAAGAGTCAAGGAGAATGGGTCTCTGTGTGTCATTAACGGGGCTGTAACAGGACCACCTGTTACACCCAGCTGACCAAAATCATTGGAACAAGAACCCAGATAGTAAGAATGTTTGGCCGTTACCTGGATCTGAACAAGTGACTTAAATACAGTCTTTCAAGTGTATGCTTGGCTGAACAGGACGTACAAAATACAGGAGAACTACAAACGTGTAAAATTACATATTACATACACAAAAAAAATCTCTGCACAGCTGTCTTTGCCTCTTTTGGTCAGTGGACTAACTCCACAATAATTTCATCCCAAATGCAGCACAGAAGACAGAGAGCTGAGAACAGACCTGAGGCCTCAAACACGCGAGCTTCATCCAAAACAGTAAAGCCCTCTCCAAAATCAGATGTATTTCTGTGAGTACCCAACCCATATCCAGTGCTCTGACCACACCACCCATGAAGAAGTCAGATGCAGAGAAACTGTTTGGGGATATGGCAGAGCTGATGGCTGGGTTGGGAACCCAACAGGAGCTTTCCATGTGCCCACAGAAGAAGCCATGCATGCTCCAAAACTGACAAGGCTCTAAAGGTGACGAGTTGGAGGTTGGTACCTTAGAAGCAGCCAGTTCTTGGGTGAGCTCTTGGATTTTCTGTTGCTGCTGGATTAGCAGCTCCTGGACAGCTGCTAAGGTTGTCTGTAACTGAGTCACTGCAAGGCAAAAAGCAGAAGAGTTAAACTGAGATACAGCCACATATACACACTCACCCACGCCTTGCCTGCTGTCTAGCTACAAAGATGCCTCTATTCCTCCTATATTTAATTTATCTATGCCCGCCTGCTCACTTTAATCCATATGATTTATTTGCACTATGGGTAATCTACCTGCACTGCATCTAACCTCCAGTATTTCTAGTTTATCTTTCCATTGTATAGATGTCTATAGCCCACAGTATATCCGTCTAAAACCTCTCCCTTTTAATTATATTGGTTTATGATTTGTACATCTCCCTGAACTTACACAATGTTTGTATCATTTATCTATCTGGGGCTCTTGCAGGCAAACACTGGGGCTAACTCCAGTCTGGGAAGAGGCTGCTCTCAGGGTTGACCTTAGGGTATCACGAGAAATGAAAGATGCTTTTCCTCTCAGCCTTCAATGAAAAGTGTAATTAGCATCCTCTCATTCTCAACCTACTAGCTCCTTCAACTCCAATATCTCAATAATTTACTGCTGAAAATCATAGTTTTTTCATCCCAATTGAATATACTTTGCACTTTTCTCCTTTTATTTCAAGAGAGCACCCTGTATTCCTATACCCCAACAAACACTGAAGAACTTTTGCTGGACTCCAGCTGTAGAACTTTTACTACTTTGGCACTTTATCCAAAACTTACAGGGAGTAAACAAGCTGATAAAATAAATAAAATTAAAAACTCTATTGGTGTGACAGGTAACAGCTAATCCAGACCATCATTAGGGCCTCGGGTAATGAACAGACACCCTATAGAGTCAATAACATAGAAGGTGGCTAAGGTCAGAGAGGCACAGTAATTACAGACTCTCCTGACCCTTCCTCGGATTTTCAGATGGAAGGTGGGGAGAAACCACCAAAAAAAAAAGGCCCTGAAAACATCAGAGAAGCAGAAATTAAAAATGAACTTTACAGCCCTCCGAAAGGCTGTCATTTTATTCCCCTTATTAATATTCTGAGGTTGGGAGCCTTTCCGTAAAAACATAATTAATTGAGGCCGTGCCGACAGTAAACAAGCAATTTCAAATTAAACCGAAATGACGGCGGCTTCATTTGCAAATGTGAACAGATTCTCAGAGCAGATAAATGAAGTCACCACATAAAGTGGAGATGGAGGCAAAGAAGAGGGTGGGGGTCTTGGCAGAATGGAGGATACAGGGAGAAAAGCTTTGAGGGGTGAATTGATGGAGTCATTAATCTTTACCTGTCTGTGTCACACTGCCACTCATCTCAGAAATGTTTGACTCAATCCTCTGAAGTTGTTTCCTGTCTTCTTTGCCTCCCATGATGAGAGGGACCAGGTATTTCTGCATGGAGTACAAAAACTTTTTCAGGAAACAGTGATGTGCAAAGTGCTATTTCTAATCTACCTGAAACATCCTCAAATCCCACCCCTCAAATCTCAGACTTTACCACAGAGCCAGCCATCATTTATCCACACATCTGGCTGAGAAAAGAAATTCCCTCTACAGCAAGTGCTAGAAGAAGTTGCAGAAGAAGAGTTTTGTGGTTACATTTGTCAGGATACTGAAAACTAGTTCCTAAATCTGGACACAGCCAAGAAATCTGCCTCATTCCGCCCCTGAAGAGGGTGGACTGGACATAATAGGTCCCAAGTCTCCTCTAGCTACCATGGAACCTTCTGCAGTTGCATCCTAGGAACAGAATATGCTTCAACAAGAGCATAAGCAATGGAAATTACCTTATTTCTAGTAGCTTGAAATCCACAGCTAGAAACTAGTTTTGTTTGCTTGCCACATTTTGACTCTGCATTTTCATGTTATGTGTCTACATTTCTCAAATTACCAATGGCAGTGATGGTGAGAACTGAGATGCTTCACCAGCTTGGTACCAGCATGAGAATTTGCACACAAGCAGCACAACATGTTTCTCTAAGAGTACAGCGTGGGAGCAGCAAGGGACCTATTACCTTGTAGAGCTGGTGGAATCCAAAGGCAATTCCTGCCATTATGATAGCCAAAGCCCCATAATCTCGCCATCTGGAGCCAGGGGGACCTAAAGTTCAGAATCAAGAAATAATCAGTCAGAACTGCAGGTGACAACATTTTTGTACATCTATTTTATCAGAGAAAAGAGTACCAATTAACACACAGTGTGCAGGCCTTTGACTGAGGACAGTTAAACATCTGGCCAGACCTCTGGTATTGACTCTGGCCTTGTAGTGTCACAGGGAGAAAAATCACAGCAGCAATTAAAGAGGGTCCATCAAGCTGTTTTGCTCTACTCTTTCCTTGTAGAAGGCAAGAGTAACTGCCCCAGGTAACTGCCTCTGGGGCTGGAAACAGCTAAGGTTAACTCCTTACCTCAATAGTCCTTACCTGGATTTTGTTCTCCAGTATCATAATTTTTGAAAATGGGGACAGAATCAGCGACCCAAAAGAGTGCAGGAGAAAGGAAGGAAGGAAGGAAGGTAGTGTTTCAAGAAAGAAGACAAATCTATCAGGGCAATAAATGGGTTTATGAAAACTGTGTCAGCAATTATGGACCATTTCAATGAGGAAGGATCCACTGTCTTTCAAGCTTAAATTACAAATAGGGACCAAAGCACAAATAAAGTGCAGAGAGAAAATATGCAATTAATATCTACAGAGAGAGGTAAAGAAGTAGATAAAAGCTTGAGATATTTAACACACAATTGTGCACAGAAGCTTAGAGGCTCCATGGAGGAAAGCAAAGATATGGCATGCCCTGCCCTCCAGCAGAATCAGAAGATGCCTGTAGTTTTCCAGCAGACTTATCCCGTCACCTCCCTCGCAGTTCGCTGAACGAACCTGGTACTGCCCCCGGTTTTCCTTAATAATAAAGAGGATGCAGAATGATCTGCCTGAAGTGCAGTGGCAGGATGTGGGCAGACCTGCCGAGATGGGAGACCGCTGTGGTCTCCAAATCTACATGTGACTACGATGTCTCATAAATGCATTATGTTCTCCAAAGTCTCACTTTAGGGGGCTTAACTGGCTGAAATGGGTGGCCTCTGGTCTCCTTCCTGCTTTGCTCACCTATTGCCATTTTGCTTCTACAGGCATTTCATTCCAAAAGTTACCCCTAATCCTAGCACTTAAGGTCTAGAGTATCTGGGTCTGACTCCCAAATACTGGCTCTCAGAGCTTCCTGCTACATTTTAGCTGAAATTATCCTCTGGCTAGAAATCTGAACAAATTAAGGCATCTCTGTCACAACTGGTGAATAGTGTCACCAGGAGTATTTTGGGTTGCTGCAGTTGCAGTTTTGGAGCTTAGGCACATGATCAAATTATCATAACTTTTTAACTTAATGAGTTAACACACGTCAGCTAAGCTGCAGTAACTGGCTGTGTACATGTCAGGATTTAAAATGATCTCTTGCTAATCTTGCTGTGAACCCCAGCCATCTCTTCCCACTTTCCCCTCTGTGCTGTGCCCCCACTGTCACTCTGGTATCTGAAGTCTCTTGCCTGTCCAGTTCTCTCCCCTGAACTTCTGACTAAAAATACCCTTCTATGACAACACAATTTGTTCCAGGCCGTTGTACAGGGTTAATTATCTGGGGGGTCTGTGAATCCTGCCCATGGCTGTCCTTGATGGGCTGTCCCAAACTCCCTCCCAGCTCCACTGACCTCCCAGCAGGAAGGAGACACACCTGTAGGAATCCATCTGCTTTGCCCTTTCACCTCACTCATCTCTCCCTCCATTCCTATAATGCTTGAGCTAAGAACATTTTATTGCCCCCTGGTTTTCATTATTAATGAAAAGGGACCAGAATGATCTTTCCTAAAGTTCAGAGAGTCTATAAAGACAAGAAGCTGAAATGCCATTTTACTCATTTTAGAGATGTGTGAAATCTGTCTTGTGACAAAAAAAAAGAAAAAAAGCACAGGGGGTGGAGAGAAGAAGTGAGTGAGTGTGGGATGCAGTAAAGGCTCTGCACTGACCACAGCAGCTTCACAATGTTACCAAGAATGTCACAGCTCAACCTTTCTTTTTCTCTGTAATTCTCTAATCTAAAGCATGAAGAGAGACTTAGGAGTTTCTTCATTTTAAGCTCCATGCTCACACTGACTGTTTGCATATCAATTTCTCCACTTGTAAAACAAATAAAATTCAGATAAAGCACTGACAGCCCAGTTACTTTAGGCACTGCAGAAGTAACAAACCATTCTACTAAGAGACCTTCAAAAGTCAAATGGAAGGGACACAGATGTTTTTCCCAGATATAAATCTGTGTTTTTGCTAAGTATGTTTAATTTCCCCAGCAGTCACTGTAAATTGCATTTCCAGAATAAACACTATTTTTAAGATCCCCATTCACCTAAGAATTTACTTTCCTAACAGCAACTAAAAATTAGGCCTTGTACATCCAACCTAAGATCAGCTTCACTAGTATCCAGATTTAAAACTGTAGAAACTGACGCTGGAAAAAGTGATTTTCCAAAAGAAAACAGTAAATCAATGGAAAGGTGTTGGGGGAGGGGAAAGAAGAGCTTGGATTCTAGTTTAATTGTAAGAGGAAACAGTCTGTATTCCACAGACTGCCACATAATGAAGACACAAGGATGGGAAAAGAAGGTCCAAATGTCAAGAAAAAAGTCACTGGAGCTGATTTTTAAGCAGGTGTAAAATCCACACAAACCCCCATAAATGGAGACCATAAATACCACGGGGAACAACGCAGACAATACCTGGATGATAAGCATGCAGCTTTGCACACCTTGCTCAGAAACTCCCCTGAGTTTGCTTGTAATTATATGGTCAAAAAAAAAACCAAAAACACAAACAACAAATTAATCATTTAAATATTTAAAGTCAGATTTTTGTCCTCACTGCTGGATTAGTGTATTTCATAACACCAATAGCAGACAGCCCTGTTTTTTTACTGGGGGTTCATTTTAGAGCATGTTTAAACTAGTCAGATTGAGTGATGCTTCCAGCAACTAATCGCATGTCAAATAAAAGATATTTTATGTAATAAATTACTGCTACAAGTAATTCAAATGTCATTTATCAGTTTTATTATCAGTCAGGCAAAGTCTTGTTTCTCTATATTAATCAAATTCGAGCTTTCTTTAAGCTTTTTTTTAAAGCAGTTTTGACACCTCTTGGCAAAAGTACAAACTGGAGAGAAGGAATTACTCCTCCAGAACAAGAGGAGAAGTAATAGAGATGGTATTGACCTAAAATACTAGAAATTTAATTATTGCCTCTTCCCCAAAGAAGTTTTTATACTTCCTCTTCAACCAGAAGGGGTTCAGCATACAAAACCTATGCTACTCTGATGGCTTACAAGTGCGTTTTTTTTCTTGTTAACTCTTCAAGAATTGGGAAGCATGTATACAAATTACAGATACTTCCAATAAAACATTAGAACATTAAGTTCAATTGTACAAAAGGAAGCATTTAAGTGGTACGAATTTAAGAGATAGAACAAACTGTGGTGGCAACAGCAGGAGATCAAGGAAGCAAATTCAAAAGGGGTACCCAGGATTTACTGCTGTGACTCACAGGAATGGGCATCTCACACTTGCATTACTGGCAACATCATCAGCTTGGCTGTTGCTTCATTCCTGCTGAAGAAATGCCTGAGAAGGTTCTGAACCATCCTGAACTTCTGTACTTGTAACCCACAGTTCCAATGTAATTTTTAAACATGAAGCAGCAGCACCTTGTGGGAAGAGGGTGCAGAGAGAAATCAGATTTCTTAAAACACAAGCCACTGCTTTCAGCACAAAACCCTCCTCCCTTTGCATTTTGTGCAGAGGTTTCAGAACCACTAAAAAAAAAACCTTAAAAAGAACCAAAGATATCAAACACAAAGTGGTCCAGTCTTGAAGACCTAAACTCTAGCAGATCAGAAGCTGCTTCACAAGAAATGCAACGCCTTCTTTGGGGAAGGCAAATACAGCTTGCAGTCTTTTTCAATATAAGTTCTTCAACATGAGTAGTTCCCATCACCAAGTCAATGCCCAGACTGAGCAGCCTCTCTGTCTCCCTGGTCATTTAGATATTCTTTCAAACTTCTACTCTAGCAGCATTCCAGCTCAGTGTCACAAACACTCTGTGAGATGATAAGCACAACAGATAGACAGAAAAAGTAGTATCTATCTTCCTCTGAACATGGCAACCCCTGGTGAGACTGTGAAAGATAAACTGGCTTAGTAAACTATCACAGAAAAAACTGTCCTGAAGCAGATTTGGGCCAATTCAGAAGTATTCATCACAGGACTAGCATCCAGCTGATAAAATAACCTACAGCAAACAACACACCTTGAAGGAGCACTGAACCACTGCACAGTCTTATCCATCAGGCCTAGAAAAATACACATATTTCTCTTGCAGTTCTGATACCATGGAAAGCACTTATAAGGAAGACAACAAAGATGGATCCATCATTAACACCCACCAAGACTATATCAGTCAAGAACTGGAATAGGGCACAGATGAGAACTAATCAAAACAAGTATTTTGGTGAAACTAATACCATGTATGTCCTATTTATTCCTATTTATTCTTTTTATGCATCCATTTAGAGGTGAAGCTTAAATCGAAGATCTACTACAAATGGCTAGAGTGGGAAGGAGCAATACCTAATGAATTAATTGTCAGCCCTTCCCCAGCTCTGGGGGCTGCTGAAAAGGACTGCCTCCCAGGGAAAAGCTTTGGGTTCAAATTATTTTAAAATCATCAACCAGATCACAAAGCTACAGCACAAGTTTACAATTAGAATCTCTGTGAAGGCTTTTATTTGGTGGTATTTTTAGTCACCTTTGATTTCCAAGCATTACAGAATCATACTCACAAAATTCTCTTTCAAGCTGTTACTGGGAACATTCTGATGCTGAAATTTTAGTTAAGATTCTTACCTAGCAAGAAGAAAATGGGAGCTGCTGCTTTGAGGAAACCCAAAATAGCAAAAGGAAAACAACCAAAGAGTGATAAAGCTGCCAGGGTTAACAGTGATGACGGTGTTTCCCAGGCTGAACTGCATGCTTCTTCCCTGCTCTACTCATACTAGTGGAACACTGAAATAAGGGAAGATTAACTCTTCCAGTACTGGGCTGTAGTAAGAGTTATCTGTATGATCAATGGACAGCACCAAGAAGCACCTGGCCCTGCTTCTACAGCCAGACAGCAGATTTTGCTTTCCTGGAATTTTCTGTGGACTACAGCCGACAGGAATTAGCCCAGGAGGCAGAATTCAGCCCTAGAGTTCACAAGCACAAACAATACAACAGCCAGAAATATTCCAGTTCTGAGCCCACTATTATCACAAAAGTTTTTCATCTCAAACTGTGCCAAATCAGAGCAGCTCAAATCTCAAAAAGTAAGTCTAGAATCGTCTCCAGCAATAGCAAACCTGTGCCATAAACCAATAAACACAGCTCTAAGTGGAGTGTTACATCAGTCAATATCTGCCATAGAGCTGTTTAAGAGCAGCAACAAAATCCTATTCTTTATACTTGGCAGGTAAGTGAAGTGATTTTCAAACTACCAGACACACATGTGAGCTGAACAGCTTCTTTTGATGGATTTTTAATGGTGTGTACTTTGGTTTTTATTGTTTGGAGCTCAGATACTTTTTTGTGAGGTTTGTTTTAAAATGCAAATATATATGTAAATTTTGAGTCTACACAGATTATGTTGGGATGCTACAATTTCTTTGAGAGTGTATTTTGTACACAAAAATCATACAATCATATCACAGAGTCTACACAGAATTTCTGCTGTCACCTTAGATTATTTAAGATCAGAGAGAAAAGTTTTCCAAGTTTCAGAAGGGGAGACTGAGTCCCGTGTTGACAAAGTGCTTTTCTGACGTCCTTACGGTGTGTCAGAATCTGATCTGCACTGACTTTCCACCTTCAGGTCAAGAGGTGTCACAGGCCGGCACGGATGACATTTGTTTGTAGACAGTGATCATTTGTATCTCATTTTCCTTGTGTAACACCATCTTGTCCCAGGCATCAACAGCCACCAAGTGCATTCAAATAACGTTTGGGGTCTGATTCTGACAAAAATGTATGCCATCAGTTGAACTGAGATCCAGGATGTGGCACACAAATCTGTGAAGCGCTGCAGGAATCACAGCAGAAAGCAACTGGGAGCAGGTATTTTCCAAATGCTGGCACTTACCATGCACCAGGGGCTGAGGAGGCTGAGCTGGCACCGGGTGAGTGGAAGGACCTGGGGACTGTGGCTCATCCGTGCTCGTGCCCGACTGCTGGAAAGCCAGGTCGATTTCTTCATCTGTCAGGCCTGGGGGAGCAGAGGAAATGAAATCAGTTTAGCACCTTTACCCACTTTATGCACACATAATTAAATTCTCAAGCCAGGCAGAACCCTTTCAAGCTGCAAAGAATTTTGGCACTGACTTGAGCAGCAATGCCTCCCCAATTTTGGATTCACTGGAATGTCTCCCTCTCTCTTTCTCTGTTGCAATTTAACCTTAAGCGACAGAATATTAGCCTCAACGCTGCTTCCAAATGTGGCTCATTCAATTTCCTTAATTTATCCTTGAGTTTATTGCTGCTTTTGAAGTAGCTTTCTATTGCAATTCTCCATTCTTCCCCCGAAAAAAAGATACCATCAACTGCAAATGTGGCTCATTTTAATCTGTAATGGCGTAAAAAAAAAAAGAGGGGAAAAAACTAACAATAATGCATGAAAACAGACAGGGAAACAAAAAACTAATTATTGGGTTAGACGACTAATTAGTCTAGATCGTTTCCGAAGACGGGAATAATTTGCTTTATTTTATGACAAATGCAGAAATAAAAAGAAAAAAAAATCAGGACTGACTGTGATTAGTATGAATGGGACACAGAATGTAAGGAGGAAATAAAACTATAACAAAACAGATCAAAACAAGGCCAAGCCCAACTTTCAGCTGAGCATTGCCCCGGCCCATTGGCGCGTGATTAGATTGCCCCAGGGCAGCCTGGTTTTCATTTCACACAGAGCTGGAGTAACACTGCACACATGGTACGTGTTGCTGCAGTGACTCCTGCCATCAGGAAATGCTAGGATGACCATCTGTAATTGGCCACAACATATGGAAACTATTTGGCCAACAAGGGGGAAAAGAAAAGCAGCTAAAGGATTCACAATGACCAGCATCTCTGAAAAAGGAAGCACAGCTGGATTATTTTTTCCAACAAGAGAAAACATCCTCTAGAAAAAGAATTTAGTACTCAGATGGCAATCATGAAGTGGGAGCTGGACAGCCGTGTAGCATTTACTCTCCTGCACAGAAGCACATAAAAACCCAGTGTCCCTGCTACGAGGAACATGTGAAGGGACTTGGGACCTTTCACCATCCATCCAGGGCATGCAAAAACACTCAGAAAAAGGGAAGTGAGAATATGGATTTAAGGAAAGAGATTTATAAGACAAGAGACCACTTGATTTTCACATGATTCTTGAAGGGACTGAGCACAGTGAGGAAAATGGAATGAACAGGACAGCATTGGGAAAAAAATAGGGCAATACTTTCTCTCCATCACCCCTGCTTGAGATCCATAAAGCACTGCTGGTAGATGAAATTCCTGAACTTAATACTTTAAAAAACCTAGCTTTTTAATATTACAGAGAGATGAACATCACAACTACATCCCTTCTTAAATATCAGAGGAGAAGACTGGGATTGCTGGAAAACCTTTTCTTTCATCTGGACAAGATGCTTTTAAGGCACTGTGATCTTGGCCTCAAGATCAAGGGAGTCCTGGAGCCGATTCCTTAAGCAAATATATGGAGTAAGTCTGCACGGTGGACACTCAGTAATGACAAGTGAGATCTCTGCACTCAGAAATACACCCGTCTTTATGCTGATCATTTCTCACACACAGTAACAGAAATGGACAAGATATTCTAAGGTTCTGCTCAGGCAGTTATAGCTAACTTCATTACATTTCCCTTCGGAATGATTTTTTTTTTTTTTTCAAATTCACCACCTATGTATGCACACAGTATGAATTTTCCATGCCCAAATTATTCAACTTGGATATATTAATTACATGCAAAAGTGTGAATTTTGAAGCCAGATCTAAGTGTCATCAGTTCCAATATCTCATCTTGCTTTATTTTATCACAGTCCTATCACTGCACTACATGAGAAAGTATCCATGTTCATTCATTGTTCTAATCTAGCAGGAAATTGGCAACCCAAAAATAATACCACTGCCCTTGGATGCAAAAGCAGTGTCACAAAAACTGGGGCTTTGTGTCTAGCACAGCTCCCAAACAGCTATCTCAAGAAAATCACCTCAGTTGAAAAGTGGAATTGCTCTAAATGCACTTTCCAACACTTTGGAAAACAAACATTTCCGTTGTTCTGTGGCTGCAGTAAGATCAAGTCCGTGCAGAATGCAAAAGGTTAAAAGGAACAATAAAGGAAACTGCCAATTGTAAGTGAATTATATTTGGCTTTGAAAGCTGAGCCACGGCTATATTATAAAAGGCATCTCTTTGCGTTGTTTACCATCACCCTGACTAATGCAGACCTTTTTTTTGTTTTAAATAATCTCATGCAAATTAGACACACACTTCCTTCCAGTTGATTGCTATCTGCAAGGAATAATCTAACCGCAGAGGGTACTGAGCAAGGACTGAGCTGAGAAGGAAACTGTCTTCAGAGCCCCACAGAATGCAAACCTGCTCCCTTCCCCCCACCATCCGTCTCACTCCTCTACAGCACACAGCCATTGCAAAGAATTAGTCTGAATTTTCACAAAGTTTTAAAAATTCCTTTTCAGGCTTCAGGGTGTTGATTTGGATAATCCAGCACCCATGACTGTTTTGCACTCAAAGGCTCTTGCTGACCCTCTTTTTTGATTGTCACCACTGCCACTCAATGTGCAGGCGTCACTCAGCCTCTGTAAATTGTAGTCAAACACAGAAACAGAGCAAGTCAGAGAATGAAAGGGGTTGTCACAAGCATCTCTTGGTGCCTGCACCTCGGGTACTGTATTAAAGAGCTCTTTTGTACAAGAACTTTTAAGACTTCATTGTCTGTTTATGTCCTTTTATAATATCTCTTACTATTTAAGGACCTCATGCACATCAAAATACCGTTCCTCTTATGATCACTCTGAAGAAGAGGAGTACCTAACAGTACTGTTACCCGTATTTCACAGATGAGGAAGAGGTGAGACATACAGACATGAGAAGTGCTCCAAGGTCAGAACTGAACCTCTGGCAGACAGAAAATAAAACTCAGGAGATGTTTTACCTATTTTCTGTCAAAGCACAGTAGCAATAATTGCAATGTAAAATCCTCCCATGAACTTAACCAGATGAGCCACTGCTTTTTCTTCTTCTGACGCAGGCTCTGGCATATTAGTGACAACCCTCTTCCCATCCTATGCACTGAAAAGATATTTTTCTTCATTATATTCCTTCTTACATTGCTCAGTCCAGTAATTCACACAAGATTTTCACAACCTGATGGCTTTGGGGAGACATTTCTGTTAAGGTGAAATTAAGAATTCTGTCATGATAAAGAAAGGTGGTGGGAAAAAGTCGGTTTCTTTGTGGGTTTCCAAAGCCAGCTTTATTACCACTCTAGGAGACCACCCTGAAGCAACCCCCCACCCACCCTTTGGTAGGGACAAAAGGCAGGAGAGGGGCAGCTGCTGTTTTTTCCCCACACACTTTCTATTAAGGTGAAAACAAAGTAGGACAGGACAACTTGTTTAGCTACAACAAACTACGTGACCACCTGAAGTTAGTGCCTGGTATCACATGACTAAAAGGAAGATCTGCTGGTCGGCACCCTGAAATGACATTACACTTCTGTTCCTGGAAGCCACTGAGTCAACTCTGCTCAGAAAGAACAGGGCCGCATTTTAAAAGAATCATCATAAAATCCTTCTGGGATCTGATCCAGACTAATGATTCCACCTGTTCAGTCAGTTCCATGCAGTGCTGGGTGACTGTTATCAAATCTGTCACCTACGTCCTACTCTGTGCTTAGCTGAATGTTCAAAAAGGTCAAAAAGGCAAAGTCTCCTGATCCATTTTCTTTCACACATGATCATTCATGAGGTTGAGCCCAACCCAATATTTGAATAAAACCTAAGGTTTCAGAAACATCACTCTGATTTCTTCCCCTTGATTTACACTGAAACACTGCATTTGAATGTAAACATCCTGCTACTGCACTTCCAGCTCAAACTTTAGTAAAGGAGCCCACACATCAACGAACATGGACTGGTCTCAGCTGTCAGGCTGAGAAATGCAGAAATAAAAGTAATTCGAAAAGTTGCTGAAAGTGCTTTGAATTCTTACAGCTCTATTCATCTATGAGACTGTTAATTATGCAAGTGCAATCTTTCAGAAGCATGATACACTTTAACCCATCAGGGTGACTAAGCAGCAATCAGAACTGATAAGGGTGCTCTAACCTCAGCTGCACAGCACTAAAATAAGGAAGGAAAATCAGACTAACAGAACAATGCTAGGAATTACACGGTGAGTCAGCCAGGACTGAAAAGGTTAAAATAAAAAGTATTTTGGCATAACAAGTATAAATAAATAAATAAATAAATAAATACAGCAGCAGTTTCTCTTCCAAGCTAAGCTTTTTGGAGTCTATAATAAAATGAAGTGTAATGGAGGAGAGGAGGGCAATGTCAGAGGGTGAGGGTTTGGGAGAGAGGTTGTTAAGTATCTCCCTCTCCTCAGCTGTGTTTACTCCATTTACAGGATCCCGGGTGATTGATAGACAGACAAAAGAAAAGCAAGCAGATAGTAACCCCCCTCTGGGACCATCAGCAAAGGGGATAACTCCTGACATCATACAGAGCCCCAAACTCTCCTTAGCCACTTGTAATTAAAAAGACAGAGCAAGATATGCAAACCAGAGGAAAAGTAAAAGAGGATTTTTTTTTTATTATTTATTATTAACATTTTGTTGGAACAGTAGAGTGCAATAAGGACTCTCAGAGCCGTTAAAAGTCGTCGGGTGACCTGCAGACCCCTATTTCCCAGAGCCTTGTATAAAATTGAATTTTTTAAACATAAATTACACGTAATGACGACACTGTAAAAACTAACAGTAATGGAAAGCTGTGCTGTATTTCATTAGCCTGTATTATTCCGTGCCACCTGATCCAGCCGGGCCTTGTTTATGAGTTAGTGTGTTAGCAGATGCCGATGGAAGCATTTGCTTCGACCTTGCTCTTCTCATTGGGGCATGAAATTACGACGGCAGCACCTTGATATTACAGCCATAAATACAGTAAACTGCAAATTTAAGCCAACGGCTCCTATTGTCTCTGAACATAAAGCTGATCGGTATTTATTTAAAAGGAGAACGAAAAAAAATATTATATATCACCTTGTTTATGGGTCCAGTGTCCCCCCTTCCCCTAATCTGCCTTATTCACTTGGTTAAATACTAAACAAACAAACTAAATCCTCTCTATTTTCTACTGATTAAATATTCTTATGAAATGAGTATTGTCTTCAGAAAACTGGATCAAAGTATTTTCACTCTGAATAAAGAAGGGCAAGTGACTTGCTTAGCATGTCTTGGAATGGAAAAAACAGAACAAGTACTACAACTTTTTTTCTCAGTTTTATATATATGAGAAGTTCAAAATGGAAAATGAAGAAAGTGCTTCTGGTCACTCATTCACATTTGTATGTAACGTATACATAAGAATAAGAAACATGGTTTCTTCCAGTTTTCTGTTTAAAAATATCTCTGATGTTAATACTATTTCAGAACAAGGAGGGGGTAAAAAAAAAAAGAAATTGCAGTGAGGTTAATTGGAGGGGAAAAAAACATGGGATATCTTCTCTGAGGCAGCAAACAGCAGGTAAAATGCCTCACTCTCCTATGGGCATTTTGGGTAAATACCCAGTAAAATTTATCAGAGGGGAGAAAATCAAACACAAAGGCAAAAGGACATTGTAATATCACAAAGCATACCACAGCATAAATCACAGCATTATAAGTCAGTCCAAAATGCATTTCACTGGTAGTTTAAAGGCAGGGAAAATACAGTTTCACTTGCAGCAAGAGAGGTCAGGTCTTCCTCTTCTAATGTAAAGTAAGCTCCTTGCCTATATGAAGTATGTTATCTCTGTTCCATAGAAAGAAAGAAAGAAATACCTTTAGTAAGAGCTCCCAATACTAAGCTGTACATTTGAGGAATCAAGGCACTAGGAGGAGAATTCAAGGAACAACAGGCAGGACGAACATTGGACTCATGCTTGGGATTCTGCAGTGCCAAAGTCCCAGGAGATGGAGTGCTCTCACAGCCTCAACAGGATTTGGACACACTTTCTTGAATTAATCTACAACAAATCTTCAGGCAGCAGACAGCATAATTCAACAGGTATAATTTTTGCTCCACAAACAGTTCAAAATAGAGAAAAAAAAGAGATAGCAACATGACTCTAAATCAAGAAAGACAGGTCCAGAAGTCCTCACTAACCTGAACTAAAGAACCAGAAATTTTGGTACAAAGCCCATTTACATTCCTACACAAACAAGCATATGCAAAATCATAGAATAAATTCAAACCTCGGTACCTTTTTCTGAAGACCTGCCCATTACAGAATCACTCTCAGAACACCATGGTCAGCAAAAAAGACAGAAGAAACAAGCCTTTCTGTAACATAAATAAAAACCTCTCCTATAAATGGAAGGCGATTTTATTATTCTCTCATCATCTGTGATGGTGCTATTTTTATTTTCAGGTCTTTTGTCTTCAGCTTCTCCTTCCTATTATCACACAAGCTTAAGCACAATACCTGATGTAAAACCTCCTCTGAGTGGACACTGGCAGATTATGTCCACTTGCCTGCTGCATAGCTAGAGCTGGAGACTCAACATGTGTGACTAACCTGGAAGCCAGGGCTGCCACCCAGAAACACAGGACAAACATTCAGCCAGTTCATGATGTGAGAACACTACACAAGAACTGAAACCTCTGCATATTTGAAATTATTTCAAATTAGTATTTACTTAGGGTTTGAAGGCTTTGAAGACTATGCCAGGATACCAGTTCCAAGGTAGCTTATCAAGAATAGTACATAACCAGGGCTCTGACATCTGTTTAATAGAAGTCATTAGAGATCAAAAAATCCAGCTAATGGAAGAGACACTACTCCAGTAACCATAGTGCTGTCATGACTCGTTACCACCACTGACAACTCCCTAGAAATAAGACCAGGCATTCAGAGAAAACAAGTATAGGGTACACTGACCAGGTACGTTTCCAAGCACATCCAACCTGTGACCTGTAAATTACTGCTGCTACTCCTGTGGAGAAACAAGTCTCACAGCGATGGCTCCTGATCCTCATTGTTTGTATCATAATACTCCTCAGAGATCCCAAAAGGCATTCACTGGGCAGGTGTGGTACCAGGAACTGTGCACACCATAGAAGGCAGTCAGACCCAAAGCGTCCAACAAGCAGGGTGAAGGAAAGACAGGCTGCAAAGAAAAACCCTGCACTCAAAAACGAAGTAACTTGCCCAGAGTAACATCAGGCCTATGCAATTTCCTATTAAACTGGTAACTACAACACGAAACATTCTGTAAGGGTGAAAGAATATTAATTTCTTCTGCATGTTCATTTCCAAAAGCAGCCCAGTTTGATACATGGCCCTTAGGAAACCCATGCGCTACCATAGCTTATAAAGCTTACCACGTATTTTAATAGCAGCGGTGACAGAAAACAGTTGTGCTTCAGATCCATTTATTTTGTGTGAACAAAATATATTTTGTTAAGCAGCTTGTTGAGCAATAATAACAAAATTATTAGCCTTTGGCTACTCTTTGATCTGTGATATTATCTTTAGGAGCTTCTAAACAGAAAGCCAGAGGTGGTCTTAAATTCAAGTAAGGTAAAACACCAGCAATACAGGAGGTTTGGTTTTGATCTACCTTCAGAACACCAATCCTAAATTGTATTTCCAACAACTTGAATCAGCATGTCACAAGAATTCCAATGCTGATCCAGAAGGAGCTGGCCAGGGGGGATTTGCAGTCAACCAGACATTTGTAACTCCAACTTCTTTGTTTCAGCAGCGAAGAATCCCCAGGCCTTTCTGTGGTATGGGGGTGAACACACACTGTATCAGGTCTGATCTCCAAGCCCGGCCCTATCTGGGATTACTGGACTGGGCTGGCTTGCAATTCCAGAACCTGCCACCCTTTCTGCCAAAATCGGCATTCAAAAGAAAGGAATCATGTAAAAGAACAACAATTTCAAGACATTTTATGAAATTTTTAACCAGATTTTTCAGAATATCTGAAGGATGCCTTTGATTTATATATAAGAATGGGGAAATCTGTCCTGATGCACCATTTCTGTTTCCTTGCATTACTCTGGAATTACTGATTGCCCCAAACACACTCACAAGAGCACCTGGCTATTTTCTACCTGAGACAAAACCAGTCACAGAGCAGCCTCTGCAGATGAAAATGAACTGCGGTGTGAAGAGCAACTTCCCTCAATGTTATTTATTTCCTCTTTTACTTTAAACCTTAGAAAGGAACAAAACAAACACATTTGTACAGACTCATCACAGGAAAATTCCTATTAAGTGTCTATAAACGAAGCTGGAGTGTTGGAAGAACACACAATGAAGCACTGCACACACAGTGTGACAGGGCACGCTGGACACTCCCTCTGACAGGAACCTGCTGTGGGGAGCATGGAGAACTCGTAGCCATTGCTGCACATTTTAAGAACATGTAAAAATATATGGAACTGTGCACGGAAATGTAAAAGAACCAACAGTGGGTGTGGAGCCATGAACACGTCTTTTTCTGACAGGTATTTTCTGACAACCTTACAGAGCATCTTGGCTCCCCTAACTCAATTTCTGTAAAGTGGAATTAGTGTTAGACACCTGTGAGTCAGGTAACATCACACTAAGAAGAAAAGTTGAATTAAGAAAATTACATCTAAATGCTACATATTCAATTATAATGGTACAAATGTTTCAGGTAAATTTGGTTTGCACTTCCCCCAGAAAAACAGAGATGCTACTACACTATTATAAAAAGACAACGTCAGCAAGAATCCATTACAGATTATAAATCACTCTCGTTCCTCATTATTCTGTTTTTGAGAAAATTTTTACATGCCATTAAAATATTTGCTGAATGTTACTAGAAAGGTAGCCACCTGTAAAATTAAAGGCTGATGCTGCCAGTAACAGTGTTGAAATACCTTCTGTTTAAAAGACAAACCTACTTTGTAATTTTTAACACAAGTATATAAATATTTCTCCACCCACCCTACACAATTTTGTTGCTTACATCACATCCATTTAGACAACAACCATCTATGTCATCACACAGGATGTTAATCTTGGGTGGGGAAGAAAGAAACAATAGTAAATTAACTTTTAAGAAACCAAGATTAGACATTTAAGCAGGGTCCTTCATGATGAAAGAACAACAAAGACAAAAAACATTAGGGGACAAGTCAACAACATAGAAGAAGTTTCAAAAGATCATTTTTCATCTTTTGGTTTGTTTATTGCTTTTTTTTCTCCCCTTGTGGCTTCCACAGGGCCTCTTCAGGGCTCCAGAGAAAATTAAAGAGCCTGGATTAAACGCCCAAAGGACGACTAATGCTAACAATACTAAAAATAACGAGGTTAAGTGGTATAAAAACTATGGTGACCACACACGGAGAACTGGAGTGGTAAGGTAGAAAAGGAGTTTCATCATTGCTCCCTTGGGACATGCACAGAACACAGTAACTGCTTCTAGTTCTCTGGGGTTCCGATTACCATGCCAAACACACCTCCAGAGTTTCCTTATTAGTATAATAAAAAGCCTCTACACATTTGTGTTCTATTCCCAGCCTTGCTATTGACCTTGTGTAGGCCATTTAACCTCCATCTGCCTCAGTTTCTAGTCTGTGAAAGAGAAATAATATTACACTGTGTCTTTTCTAAAACACTTCAGACTGGCACAATCATCATGTGCAAAGACTGACAGGCTTGAGAATCTATACATGCCTCAAATGCACTTGAGTGCATATAGCAAATAATTTATTCAAATAACATATTTATACCCTTTTTTTGGTAGATCATCTATGGAAGTAGTTTCAGATTTCTAAATCTCATCAAGGACTCATGGATTGTTTTGACTGAGTGCTAAAAAACGGGGCTTTGCTCTGGTCTCCTTTTAGCCCAGTGCTCCCCTCAAAATCCAGTCACTGGGGTTGAATATTCAATAAGGAAATACAGAAATATCTGTATTTTTAACACTTTCCGTTGTCTTCTAATGCATCACAAAAACTCCAACCCAGGAATTAAAATGGGAGTGGCTATACAGAATTCACACAGAAACTGGAGTGAACATTAAGAAACACTTAGGGCCATGTTCCTGCAATATAACACAAGTCAGATCAGCAGGGGAGGCAGCTGAAGCAGTTCAAAGTTTAGCTCTTGGAGTTCCTGGGCTAGGAAATATTCCCTAAACAAAGGAATCACTGTACAAATAAAAAGGGAGTTAATAAAAATGGGAAGATACCCCCTTCTGAGCACTAGGTAAGACTGTGTCTCCTCTCTGGGATGCCAAAAAGGGGACCAGCATCACTGTACAGGTCTGCCCAGAGGGCTGTTCAGGGTCCAGGGCAATGATGAAGGGCCGGGGCTGCCCTCAGCAGATCCCTCTCTGCACGTGGCTCTGCACCCCCAGTCTCAAAGCACAGGAACCATGCCAGGCACAGGTACAACACTGGCTGATGTGCTGCTTAAGGGGCAGATCCCTGAGCAGCAGCTTGGCCCTTGGTGCCCAGGGATGCCCTGGGCATCAGCCCCCAGACTCCTGAGTGCCAAGTGCAACGACGGCGTACAACAACTCAGCCCTTACAGCAGCCACTGGGAAAAAAGCTCACAAAACTGACTCTGATTCTTTTCTTCCTCTGTTTCCTCCCTGGTTTTCTTTTACTGCTACTGCTGTCTGTCTCAGGTGGCCTGGAGTGGAAAAAGCTCTGCTTTGATGATGAAATATGTGGGACCAGGTGAGGCCCTGACTGCAGAGAAGCCAGCAAATGGGCAAGAGCAGCTTGTGTTCCTCCTGCCAGTGCATATGCTGCCGAATGCCATTCTCAGCTATCCCAGCTTTACCAGACACACACACCAGCACTCGCTTTACCCGACACTACACTCACACCTCGCAAACAAATTATTTAACTACTCTATCCCCCAAGGAAGACAGAGATCATTTCAAATGCAGCTCCCTGCTCGTCTCTCACATACACGCAACGGCCTGATAGGTTAAATGCTGCCATTTAATTACAGTAATGGAACCTGCTATTTTTTGGTTCCCTTGAATCCTCTCTCGCTCTCTTTTTTAAACACATACAGAGTCATCTTTTAAACATGTATTTTATATCCTGAGTTTAACAGCTGCATTCTCCTGGTTACTTGAAAAGTAGGAGTAATGGCATTCTGATATAGTTTCCAGTACCTCTGAGCAACAGTCTTTTAAACACTACATAAAAAACACACGCTGGGGGATGCTGTAAGAAGGGATCCAGGTTAACACTGCAGAGGCCAATCTGCCCCTTCATTTACTTAGATGGTTTGTGTTGATTTTATTGAATAAAAACAGCTTAACCTCTTCCACCAACCCTCAAAGCAGCTCGGGTTGGAATAGTGGTGAACATGAATATGCTTTAAGTAATTTTACTGAATATTCTATACAGTACATCACACTGACAATATGGCACAGTATGGTTGTATTTATAGATCTATGGCTGGCAGTCAGAATTATCTCAGATCTAACTGTTAGTACATCTGCCTCAGTGTCCCCACCTAAAATTCCTCAGTTTCCCACTAAAATGTGGAGTTTGCAAACTCTTTTGAGAATATAAGGGTCTAATGAAGAGGAAAAAATGTAATCTGAAATGCTTTAAATTAATCGTTTCATAAAGGGTGTCACAAGCCTAGTCAGCCAATATTTGTAGAGTACTTTGAAGATGCAAAGTGGCATAGAAATATGGGAAATAGGTGTGTTAAATTCTTGAGCATGCTATGTAACACCTTTTTTTCAAGTGAATTCAGGAAGGAGGCTGTAGGTGGCCAAAGCCCAGAGAGTTTTATGGTTAGTTATTGTTGTATTGCACTAAAAACCACGGAATACTGCAAGTTATTATTAAAGAAGGGCATGTAACACAGTACTACGAGTAACACAACAGCTGTTAGTGGATTTTACATTTCATATTGCATAGCAATTAGAAAAAATCCAGAAGCAAACTGTAGGTACTTCCAAGTCAAAACAAATTCTTACCTATGCTAAGGCCACAACACTCCTAGAAAAATACCCATATTATACCCGTCCTCAGCTTGATTTGTCCTCTAAATGTGAAATGCTTATTTATTTGTTCCGTGGCAGTTGGCTCACAATCAGCCAGCCAGCCATGCAGAGATATTGCCCATCTTCATTCTCTGGTATGGATATCCACTGGTGTCTCTAAAGGATGGAATCTTAAAAGGTGAGGTAAGGCAGAGACAAAGACAAATTTAATTTTATCACCGTAAAAAGGGACATTTCCACATGGGCAGCAAGGACATGAATATCATGTGTATGCAGGGGTGGGGGGATTATAAACGCATTTTTGGCGAAATTCAATAAAGCTGATTCCACTGCATAAGGTCAGCAATTTACTTTTAAAAAATGATATGATTGCAACTTTTAATATAACCCATGTATTTGCTGCAAGATGCTCTAGAAGATTGTGTAATGTAACCACCTGACCTCTCTGCAGGAGCAGAGATCACCCCATTTACCCTTTATTGTCTTGCTAAAAGCAATGCACATTTGCACAGTATGACAAAGTCAACAGTTTTTACTTCAGAGCGCCTCAGGTTTCATGAGAATGAATTCTGTGCTCTGCTCCAGGAGAAGTGGAGTTACCTGGACTAGGCTCCAGGAGAAAGAATAGCAAGGAATGAACCAAAAACTAAATAAACCTCTTAGTTAAGAAAAGAATGATTGCACTCCAGACTAAAATTAAGAGTTTGCAGCAGAAAAGCAAACTGTAGGATTTCATGATCAAGGGGACCCAAGACATAATTTTAAACAGAACAGAAAAGTTGTCTAAGGGATCCTAGAGAATTATCTCATAGAGGAACTTATTTTACCTTTCCTAGCAGGAAAGTATCATTAGGTCTGAAATGGATTTCAGCAGAACACCACAGATTATCCTACCTACACTCTTTGTTTTAGCCTCAAGAGGGAAGGCTGTCTCCTTAGACTTAGAATACTGGGTTCGATCTCACAGCAGGTCAGAAGCTGAATTCATTCACTTGTTCTGGGAAGATGTGGGGAAACCCTGAGCTGGATGACCATGAAAAACAAATTCCTTCTGTCACAGAAATATTTTTAGACAAACATACACAGATTTCTTCAACCATCTCAAGGTGAATCTTTTTTCAAAGGTCAAAGCTGCAGGGCTGGATTAGGATTGCACGCAATCTGCCTGAGCGTTGACATTCTGACATTCTAAAGTTTGCAGCTTTCCCCTCCCATACACAGCTGATGGAAGTAAACTCCTAATCTCTCTGAAAGTGTGGCTTTTACTGCAGTACCTTCAAAAATCACCCACGGCAGCACCAAGAACTCTGAAACAAGCATATCAGAGCAGTTTATGAACACAGCTAATATAAATCTTACTGAGTCAATAAGGCAAAAGTGGTAATTAACCCCATTTTACAGATGGGCAAGCTGCAAACAAGAAATTTACCCAAAGCCAAGGAAGCAGTCATGTCTCAGATCTCCCATGCCTGCTTTTAGATTGTAACTACAGAAGTGACTTTCTCTTGGACTTGGCATTACTTTCACTCAAAAGCATTATAAATAAATATTTAAATTTACAAGTCAGACTTAGGGGCTGGGTCTTTTTTGCCCATCACTAAGGCTAATGATTTCAGGCCTTGGAATATAATTGACTATTTTAGCATTATCTTCTAGGTAGACTTCAATTCACTCTGCTGTAATCATATTGGTTTTTCAGTACTACCAGGAATGGAAATGTTACTTTCTCAGTAAACAAGGCAGATATGACTCAAAATACACTCAATGAGCAATAGGAGTTAATTTTGCAAAGCCATTTTTAACGGCTCTTTTACATTAAATAGTCACTGTCAGATAGCCAAGTGGAGAGACATCATTAAACCCATGACATTCCAATTATTTCTTAAAATTAAGCTTACAAACAGCATTTTGCAGCATGCACAACTTCCTAAGCATCAAACCAGTCTGCTCCAATTTATCAATAATTTTCAAGCCAAGAAAGGATTGGCTTCCTTTGTACACTGCATCACATGGGCAGTTATGTCTAACCTGATGTCAGGTGGTTTTCTGCCCTCTCATAAATGACTGGTGACTGGGACAACAGTCAGAGATGAGCAAAAAACTGATTTCTCCATGTTTATAGGGACTAAACAGACTAGTTTTTCCAAACTTCCTTTCAAATCTTGAGGAATGATAGTGAAGAAACCTCCAACAATATTCTTCCCAAAACCCTCCAAAGAAGCACCATATCTGATTCCCAGGATGTCCTAAGGTTGAGCAGTTTTGCTGTACATTTTTGTACATTCCTTGTCACCAAAGAAGCCAAGAAAATCCATACAGTTCATGACAAGTTCAGACATCACAAATAGTGGTTAAATTGATGGGGGAAAAGAGTCAGCATGATGAATAGGCTGGTACTGAAGAGCAGGTGACAGATCTGCATGCAAAAGAGTGGCAGGACAGGAAGACATCTCCTTCTCAGCAGATGGATAGTGATTCTCAATCATTTTCAAGAACTAAAAAGAAGGCAACTAATACAAACCACAGAAAGGTGGAACTAATTTCTGGATCACAAGCACATCTATTCCTCTGCATTATGATACTCCAGGAGTGGAAATGTGTACGTTGAACATTATCAGCACAGGGCAAATACAGCAGAGTGCCACAAATGGATGTGATTACCCCTAATGCTGATTTAGATAGGAACTGGTGTGAGTTTGTTAGCAAAGACAGCTTTCATTCTCTCACTCTTCATTCTTAAGTTCCCTAATAAGCTCTTTGGGAGACAATCACATTTCCCCATTTATGCAGGGTTGTGTAGAGCCAAAGCTTGGATGGGAGGCACTTAAAGACAAACTGGTTGCATGACAGGTGTAGGACATATTTTTCTTTAACCCAGCAAAATATTGCAAGGCACACTAGCCGTCTTGCACAGTCATAAACGGAGGCACAACCATCTTTAGTAATTAAATATCCCATGGTGCTTTTCAAGAATCTTAGTAAATTTTTTACTCAGTAATTACATTCTCTATCCCTAAAGCTCCCTCTGCAAGATCACTTAGATAAAGTATTCTTCATTTCCTCTCCTAAAAATCACAAAGTTATGTTGAACAGCTGCTGTCATCTACCTCAGAGGTGGATGCTTTTTAGTGGGAAGCACAGTGAGATCTAGATCAAACTGTGATTCTGATAATGATAGATGATAAACCTATCAACACCATCTAACATGCTACATGCAACTAGCTGCAAAGTTTCCATAGTTAATGGGTACAATGTGCTCCAAAATCCTGAAATGAAAAGCATCATGAAAGTGCTTATTTCCATGCAACCTCTACAGTCACTTCTGTAAGTCTACACAAGATGTTAGTTACTTTACGCTACTTGAACACCTGCTGCAAACTTCTTAAATAATCAGAAAGCACCTCCCTGCTTCTGCCTATGCTAGTGAACTTTCTCTTGCTGTGTTACTAGAAACTTAAAACATTAAGCATGCTCTTGCAATAAATGTTTGCTATTGCTTGTAGCTTTGCAAGTGCAAGTGATGAGGTCTGTGCAGGCATAGGTGTGAGCAGCCAGAGAACAAGTTACCTGAGCTTCAAGGACAAACCAGGACAAGCCTCACTCACACAATCAGTTGTGCAATTGTCTGGTTGAGATAGTGCACTGTTTTTACAGTAGCTAGTACGGGGCTATGTTTTGGATTTGTGCTGAAAACACTGAACAGATTATACTTGTGTCCCTTGATCAGCTGGGGTCAGCTGACCCATCCTCTCATGCACTTCCAGCCTCCTCATGTTTGGGTGAGAAGTGGAAAAGGCCTTGGCTCTGTGTTTAAGCACTGTTCAGATATAGCTAAAACACCTCTGTACTACCAACACTGTCCTCAGCACAAATCCGCCACAGCATCACCCACACTAGCCAACACCAGCATGACAGTGAATGAAAGCCCTTTCTCCTTTTCTTCACCATCTCTCAAATCCACATCCTGACAGGAAGTTTCAAGGGAAGGACAAGTCCCCTAGCATTCCTTGAACAGTCAGCACTTATGGTCTAATCCCACATTTGTGTATCAAACATGGTACTTTCTAGAAAAGAATAAGGTTTGGAGAGCCAGAGCATTTTGCCCTAAATAGATATTTTGACACCATAGGTTACTAACTCTATTTTTCCAGCTGAGTTGGCACTGGACTCCACTGGCTTGCATCGTATTTTCTTCTCAAGAAAAGCCTTTGCAAAAACTGTTTGAGCTTCACTGAGACATGTTAAAGAATTAATTACAAAGTAAAGCTGAAGGAGAAAATTAATTTTGGAAACACAAGAGGTTACTTTTCTTTTCCTCCCTTTTCTGGAAGTGGGGGAGGAAAGGCAGTTATTTTCATCTTCATGCTGGGGGCAGGAGCTGGGAGCTGTCCAGTCGATAACCTGGCCATCAGAACAAGGTTTGTAATTAAAAGGTCAGTGACCTGGAAAGCTGGGGCCTCACTCTCAGAGCTTCTCAGTAATGACGGCACTATTAAATTAAGACTGTTATGAAATCAATGCTAAAAAAGCTTTCATGGTAACGAGATTCCATTCAAGGACATGCAAACTGCCTCATGAAATGGACTTAAATTATGAAAAAAAAAAAAAAAAGAGTAATAAAAGAGGGTTAAATTGAAATCTGCTGAAGAATTTGCTTTTTTTTAAGCCCTGCAGCAGTGGGCTGTGCCCCCATCCTTCAGGTCCTGAATGTGATTCACTTGGGTTCCTTTGACAAAGGTGGAAAGGCAGGTTCAACTTCCAAGAATGCAGACTACAGAAAGAGGAAGAAGCTTAAGTCAGTTTTCAACTTAAATTCTGGGGCTGACAGCATTTGTTTCCAGAGGATCAAGTGCCTTTGAGCTCTGACTGGGAAGGGCATGTAGAATTAAATAATTTTTTCATCTCTTCAGAAATCACCATAGTCTGGCATCTTGACACTGGAAAAATTTTCTGGAACATTGATGCACTGCAGAAAATCTTCTGAGTGGACATTTTCCCACCATAACTCAACAATTGTACATTAACTTGCTTTAATGCATCCCTGTTCTTCCATCACTATTATTTCTGAGCTCTTCATATGCTTTCATCAGTTCCCACAATCTCACTCTGGAAAGGCATTACTGTAGTCATTTTACAGATGAAGAGAACAAGCAACTAAGAAAACAGTTCTTCATCCAAGATGACACAACAAGGCTGTAACCTCGCGGTTTTCCCCTTCTCTGCCCCAAAAACCTGGCACCCTGAAAACAGAGCTTGCCATGTATAGTGCATTTCCACCCCCTTTCTCTGTCTTGCCAGAACTTAAGAGATTCAGAGCACACAAAATTAACAAGCCACACGAGTTACCGGATGGGTAACTGAGCAGTGCAGGACATCTGAGGCACAACAGTTAAATGACAGACACATTTCCACAAGGGTTTAAGCCCCACATGCTGTCTAATTACTCCCAAGGCGCCGCTGATTCTGTGGCATGTCATCAGCAGAATCAGCGAGTTGGACAAAAAACAAACAGCATCTTTTTTTTCTTTCTTTTCTTTCAGATACTCTGAGGGGAAACAGCTGTTTTTCCCTTCATCTGAAGAAGTTCATGATAAAAAGGAGGAAATGTCATAAATTACACAAAATGCCAGTGTAAGCTTCAAAGAAAATGATAAATGATTCTAATAACTTCATGTTTCTCATTAATGCCTCTGTGTATGGGAGTTTAAAAGTGCTTAAGACAACAGAGAAATCTCATCTGACTTTTGAAAGCCCTTTTACAAATCCAGGATACCCTCACTCTCCCAACTGTCACCAACACTCTATCACCCCATGTGCCAGACAGAGCAGTTCAGCACCACCTGAACTGCACAGAACACCTGATTTCAGCCTCTACAACAACTGTTTCATCAAACTCAGTCCAGCTGAGAATCCTGCAGAAACTTTCACTTCTCATCTCTCTAAAATGTATTAAACCACATCCAGCTCCTATACTAAATGGAAATAAAATCTGATTGGCCTTTATGAGGAAGAAGATGCTTATAAGAAAAAGAAGAAAATATTGTAATTCTAGGCAGAACCACTTCTGAGTGGTTCTCTGTGAGTCTCAGAAGTGAAATTTCTTAAGGCAAGTCAGGCTTGCAGGACCTTTTTTAACCTTTTTCTACCAGACAGCCTCAACTGGGGATAAACATCATCAGTGGGATGACAGGGACTGTACATCAGAGAACAGGAGGAACAGCCTACCAAAGCCTGTAGTCCCTCATCTACTCGGGCCTAAAGCAGCCATGACATCCATGTTTCAAGAATTGACTCAATCTGCTAGACCACATAGGTACCACGCCAGCACAGAACACAGGCCACATTCCATATGGACATATGTCCAGTAACTGCTGGGTACAGGCGCTACTGCACCCTACTCCTTCCTATCTCCTATGGTTAAGTTTAGAAAAAAAACAATTAGCACAGAGGGAAGGGGGGCTAATTAACACACAGGAACAAACAAACAGTTCTACCAAACCATTTCTGCTCTTTAGTAATTATTAGCCAAGTAATTCATAAGAAGTATTAGTCCGGCCACAGTTTCTCTGCGCCTCCATCTCTCCACCCTTCCTCTTCTCCCAGTCAGGGATTTATTAAAATTAAACAGATTAGATGGAGCTCCTGATACGAAAAACTGTTCAGCGAAGCCTGCGGTGGGGAAGTGCAGAGCAAACACCAGAGACATTTGTCTCTAAATTGCTCTAAATACCTTCTGCAAATGAAATTCTAACCCAGCTGTGTTGAGAGAGAAAATGAGGACTAACTGGTCATTGTCAGCACAGAAGAAGATCAGGCAGTTATAATATTGCATGATATACTGGGGGCTAAGGATCTCTCGGCAACAATAGATTTTGTATCAGGTTACCCCGGGTAATCAGCACAGCTTTTAGGCTCAGCTTTCCCTTGCTTCATTGCTTCGATGATAGAGTTGAAATCCCCAAGCTTTTATGATTAATTACTCCCCGTAGGTCCACATATTTCAAGAAAAAACTCATGGTGCACAGCGACCAACAGGCTCCAAATTTTAATGTCATCCTGATGGCAGGGCAGGGCAAGCAACATCTCTACGTGATTGGAATGCCCTCTTAACTGGCACTAGGACAAGCAGCGAGAGGATCACACTCAAAATGATGTGCCCCTAAACTACTTGTCATGACATCATTGCCAAAACACAAGGCTGCCATTCCCTTCTCTGCTATTCAGGATGGGCAAACTGGTGCATGTATTCGAACTCTCCATCTCATGACTTCAGGTCTCAGGCATCTCAATAAGCAGCTCATAACTCCAGACAGAAAAATACCTACTTCTAGGCTTCCCTACTTTTCAAAGCTCAAGATCTTTAGCTCTAGAATTTGATGTACCTACAAGTATATAACTCCAATGTGTATGTGGGTCACTCCCCTCTGAAGTTTGGAATTTGTGTTTTCAGTATCATTTCAACATCTACAGTGCTCTACAACACAGGTCATTACCGTCAAGTTGAAATTGTTGTTATTTATGTCTTGTGGTAAGCAATATGGTCCCAGGACTGTAGCAAAATACAGACTGAACATCACCTGGAATGCACTGCAAGTTGTGGGATAAAAACCTTAGAAATAAAATAGGAACAAAAGATAGTTCCACTATGAGTCAGAAAGTAAAATAAATTTTCTGTAGGCAATGACCAAAGTATGCTGCACCTCACAAAGATGATATAGGGTTTGTCAGGATCTGTTCTATCCCTGCTATAGAAAAGGGCTAAACTCAGTCAGTAGTTTACCTTTTCAGCTTGAAAGTCAGGTTGACCCCAAGCTTGACCTTAACCTGACCTTGTTGACTTTTACCTGGTTCTTTGCCTCTCTCTGGCTCTCTTTTGAAACATTTGACCTTTTCACCCAGGGACTGGCCATTCTAATGCCAGCATCAGTAAGGTTTGAACTGACCAGCTAGTCCACAGCTATGAACTGTCCTCCTTGCAGAAAAGATCTGGTAACAGTTAACCAGAAATTTCCCATATGTCTTTCGTATTCTACAATTCCACATCTGGTGCAAATATTGCACTAGTCAGTAGGGAAGAAAAGAGACTGATATTTCTTATAAACCTCAGATCTTCTTTTGGGACAGACTAATTGCTTTGTCCGTAACATCTAATATTCCACAGCAATACATTTTGACTTTACATTAATTCATGGTCCCTCATTATCACCGAGATCACAACCTAAAGAGTTCATACCTTTCTTCTTCAGGAATGCTCTTCTGGTTGCAAGAGGACTTTGGCGGACTCGTGGATTCTGTAAAAATTTCACTGCTGTCACAATCTGAAGAAGGTAGGAGGATTGAAGAAAAAAAAGAGAGAAAAGATCCAAGTTAGGCATGGTCAAATCCCTATTTTATATTAGGCACTGTGGACTGCAAGGCAAGGCAAGACAGCCATCACATAGAGATTGTCTGGAGACAACACCAGCGTTCAGAAATGGTTCAACAAGTACCAGGGTTTGTGGTTTAACTCTAAACAGACAGCACAATTATGGTGCTTAGCCTAGAAGTTTCTTGTTTAATTACCTTGGGAGCAGCTCTACCTGTACAAAAAACTCCTTTAAGATTATTACGTGTTTCTGTTATTTACACTGTGATCTTCTTACCTAAGTAGGCTCCTGCAGTTAGCCAGCCCTGAATCAATGCATGTGATCTGCAACAGTTGGCTTATTGTAAGAATGCCTCCTTTCTATCTGACTTAAAGCTCCCTGCAGATTCTAAGAGATTAAGGCCTTTTCTGCCATCATTATAATTTATTGAAACAATAAATAAACCTCAGCTTCTCATGACTAGAGAAGAAGCGACTTCACATGTTTTGGATCACATAACAACAATCAAAAAAGTCACTTGGAATGACACAAATGGGTAGGCAAGTAGTTAAATTTATATTGCACACCAGCAAAAGCCACAGATGACTTTTGTCTACAAACTGACTTCTACCTCCTTCTTTAAGACAGAGCACCTAAAACGGAGCACTTATAGAAGCAAAGGGTAAAGTCTGGGATAATACTCAATGGCATCAACAACAATAGCACTAGATATTTACATTTCCGTTTAGTGCCAGTGAAAGGGATTTGATTTTTTTCTTCATATGGTAGTTCCATTTCCCACATACTTCCCTATATTGTTATACACATTATTACATGTTACTGCACCAGTGATTCCCTCCACTTTTATACAAAAACATCTGTTCTGATTGTGGCATCATAAGGAATAATGTGCTAACAGCACATCCATGTGAACTAGTGGAAGAGATTACTTCCCTTCTCTAGTGCAAAAATTAACCATCCTAATATGCTAGACCCATGTTATTCAGGTCTTTAAGAGTTTATCTTAAAATACAGTTTCTGGAATTCAGTTCCAAAAAGGTTTCCAAAACTTTGACAGCAGAAAAATAAGGGAAAATACAGCATCACTCCTGAAATCACTAAGTTTCACTTTGTGTTTGAATCAAACACTTCGAATATGCATTTCTGGTCAGAGAGCAAAGTTCTGATGGGTTTAATGGCACTTTCAATGTACTCCTCAGTGCATTCCATCAATGTTTTTTTCTTTTAAATTGCATCTCTTATTTCTTTAAATACATTAATCAGGCTAGTGTAGGCAAAACGGATCCATTGGACAATGCAATAAACATGAATTATCATCTATCCAACATGCATAATGGCTTAAAAATACATAATAGCAGGTGTAGTTTAAATGATTAGTTATTACACCTGTGGTGGGTCTGATTCAATTGGGGAAAATCATCTTTAATAGGTTAAAAGGTTTAGATCACCAGGCTTCCCTTAAAGTGGCTGTAGAGAGGGTATGATGGAGTACGCTGTCATTACTAATTCATTTAAGAAAAACATGGGGGATACAGCAAAGAACAGCATAAACGAGCGAATCCAATTTAAACATCAGGTAAAGCAGAAAACACCTTTTAAAAAAGCATGATAAATGAATTTGGAAGAGAGATGAAATTGACATATTTATTTTAACGGGAATTTGACAAAGTCCCAGCACACTTCAGAGTTGGGAGGATAAAATGAATGGGGTATTTTTAATTCTTTTCATTTTCTTGTTTTCCTGCATTTTTTCCTTAAGTTCCATTCAGTAATTTTGAACCACAAAACAGCAGAGTAAAAACCACCCCACATAAAGTATACTTTGGCTTCATTTATGTGCACTTGATCTGTCTCCAGCAGAAATGCAGGTGACAGGCAAATCGCAGATTTAAACTGTGCTGATATTGCTGTGCCAGATGCAGAAATATAAAGCGCCCAAACTAATAACCTTAAGATAATATGCTGAATAAGAAAGAAGCCCAAATGAGCAGACTGACAGACACGTGAACATATCAAAGCCACTCTCCTTCTAACAATAATTACTTGTTTGTGTCTTCAGACACTCCTTAACACTCCCTCCCATATTTAGTGAGATAGACACGAACGGCCTGCAGACCTGCAGTTCTTGCAAGCTCTTATATTTAATTATCAATTTTTAAGTATTACAAAACCTGTGAGAAATAAGCAGTATTTTTCATTGTGCTAATTCAATCACAACCATGTGAACATTTCATTGATTCTAACCCTTTATTAAAGCTTATTTTTGCCTTATAAAGATGTAAACATTTTGGTAGTAAATTTCAGTCCAAAATAAACTTCTATTTTATCTCTCCCCTGCATTACTTCCTCCATTATTCACAGCCTTTTTAATCTTAAAACAAAATGAAATTACAAGCAACAACAACCCCATAAAAAGAATCCTGGACATGTATTCCTCCCTCCGGTAATCCCATGTTTCTCATACTGTGTTTACATTTACCTCTGAACATTCGTTCCTATAGGCTGAGATGAAATGTCTTCATTTTTATAATTAAACTCGTATACACGACTAACTTACAAAGCAATTTTGGCCATGTCAAAATGCCAAGATTTTCAACAAACATACACAAGAATTTCCCTACCTTCTATGGATCATTTTCCTTGCACAAACAAGAGCAACTGCACTCCATAATTTAAACAACAGAAAAAGGAGAAGGAAGATGAGAAGACTTGCAGTCCTATGTACAGCCAAAAAAATCATGTGGCAAATAGCACTCTGACTCAGCTGCTAACATTGTTCCATACTATTTCTGTAGCATTTGTAACACTTCTCCAAATTTTTATGGTATTAGGACACTGCCAAATAATGAGCATTATATCACTGTGTTGATTCTTAGATTGCCAGCATGCACTGACAAGCAGAGTGGCTTTATCTAATGGATCAGGTACTTGTATTAAAGAGAGCGTATTTGGTTTTTAAAAAGCCAGTCAATCCCATAAACTTCCTTTCCCGCCACCACTTCTCCTGCAGTGACAGGATCCACAAAGACGTCTTTCTGACTGGGAAGAGATGGGTGGAATCCTGCAGCAGGTCATGTCCTACAGTTTGATTTTCCAGTTAAAAGATCAATGTCACTATTCATAGATTATATTTGCAACTGGACAAATTACATAAATTCAGGCCAAATATTCTGCTTCAATGTCAAAAATATAAAATAAAGACTGGAACTTTTATTGCAGATGCTATAGAAGAGCAGAGGGCTGGCAAAATTCTGGGCCAAAGCACAGCACTTGGACATTAGCTTAGCAGCCGAGGCCCTTCATTCCTAATTCCTCTCCCTTTTGTGTTAATGGGGAAGATAAAGACAGCCTTATTTCTTATTGTGCTCAAAGCTGCAGGGTTTCCAAGAAAGCAATCCAAGCTACTTTATCAGTTGCTTGCATTAAAAAAATAAACTATGAAATTTAAAGGACTGTGGCAAATGCCTATTCTCTACCAACTCAGAAATAAAAAACAAAGTAACAGAAATGTAAAAGATCTTTACCAATAAAAGTTACAAAGGATTTGGTAAGAGAGTTCTGCATGGAAAACAGACTCAAAAGCCACCGGGAGCGCAGCCTGTAAGAGCTCTAATAGATTTCCTAATACTGGGAACCCTCTGTAGGTTATTACTAAACAGCATTTGTTGATAGACTGAGACTTTGAGATGACCTGTGATGTAAAGGTTGGGTCTGAATTATACGTTGCAGGGGATGGTATTTTGTCTTTCTGAGTGGATCTGTATCTGTTTAAAAGCAACACTTCTTTTCATTAAGCAGAGGCGGCCCAGGCCATGAACTATGCACAGACAGTTTACATTACATGTGCGGAAGCAATCAACACTGGCAATATACATGACGTATGTAAAAGAAGTTGGAATTAATTTTTTTCCAGTGTATTAAAAAATAATAATATGGCAGTATCAACAAACACTCAACCTATTTCAGCCAGAGCAGAAGGCCAAAGCTATAGGGCAAATGGAACTGATCAATATATTAGCCTACAGCAACACCCCCTCAGTGTACGGCTGTATGTTTGCAAGGCTCAGAAGATTAAATTGTCTGTGAAAGGTTTCTGCACTCCTACTCTAAAGGAGATACCCAGAATCCTGTTAACAAGCATCAGGATGAAGCCAACTTACGTTTTAACAAGGGCTGACTTAAAAGCCTGGCACAACAGTGAACAAGAAAACCCCTTGCAACAGAAATGCTGTGTTTTAGTAAGAAATCAGTGCCCTGCCAGGACTAACTTGACAAATATGGTTATCGGTGGCACACGGAAATAGTTGCAAAGCAGCTGTTAATCAGGGAAACACATCATAGAACGCTGATGCCAGCACTCGGGAAAAATGCAAGGGGCTAATTATGAAGCCATATATCTCAGTAAGGAGGCACCGCTGCCGCGGCCCAGCCGCGCTCCCGCCCGGCGCGCCCGGGACGAGCCGCGGCCGCGCCGCGCTCTGCACCCGGCACTGCTGCGGAACTGCACTTGCCGCTCGTGAGGGAATAACTGCGGTCACTCGGGGGAGGAGCAGCGCTTCAAACCTCCCGGGATTTCACTGAGATTTAAATGAAAACATACACAACACCAGGAATTATTTCGGTTGAACCGAAATAACCTAGAAACCTACAAAGTTCGGCAGATCTCAAAGTTGGATGGAGAAAAGTTTAAAAATGCTGTAACAACAATGGCAAAGCCCTCATGTAAAACAGTGAGGGGAAAAAAAATACAGTTGAAAGCAAGATTCATGGGAGGCAGAAAAGCAAGATTCATGGGAACAAAGGCGAGGAAGAAACACACTTTGAGCCATATCTGAGATGAAGAACCTGAAACTAAGAGACTACAGAACAGCAGCCAAAAAAAGAAAAAAAAAACAAAACACACACCAAACAAATAAACACACACACACACAAAAAAAAAAAGACCAAAAATAGCCACGAAAAACCCCACCCAAAAACCAAAAAAAAAAAAAAAAAATAAGTAAAAAAGAAAAAACCAAGCCAAGGGAAAAAAAAAAAAAAAAAGGGAGGGGGAAACCCTAGGTGCTCAGAACTTGGACTATGAGTGACACCTATCTCAGCGGCACCCAGCTGAAGGGTGAGGAAACTGGCCCTGGCCGTGTCCCTGTCATGGGTCCTGCTCAGCCTGGAGAAACGAGCTTCAGGGGGAACCTTTTTGCTCTCTACAACTCTCAGTCAGGAGGTTGTAGCCAGGTGGGATTTGGGCTCTTCTCTCAGAAAACAAGCGGCAGGACAAAACATAGTCTTAAACTGCATCTGGGGAGGTTCAGGTTGGACACCAGGAAGAATTTGTTCAGAGGGTGATTGGACATTGGAAGGGGCTGCCCGGGGAGGCGGTCAGGGAAAGCCCGGACGCGGCTCTCAGTGCGCTGGTGTAGCTGACAGGGCAGTGCTGGGTCACAGGCTGCACTCCATGGTCCCGGAGGTCTTTCCAAGCCGACCCTGTGAGGGCGAGGCCCGCGGCCCCGGGGCTCCCTGACGGCCGCCGCGGCCCCGGGGCTCCCTCACGGCTCCCCGGCCGCGCGCGGACCCCGCGCGCCCCCTGGCGGCGCAGCCGCCGCCGCGCTCCCGCCGTCAGAGCCCCAAATTAAGTGTTTTCACTCAGTGGAAATGAAATGTTTTGCAAGATGAAACAGAAAGAAAATTGAGGTTTTAGGTAATTACTAGTTGGCATTTACATATCACAGGCTGGTTCAACACCTATTCATTTTCCTCTTTTATTTTCAATTTTTTAAAATTGCTCATTAAAACGAACACATGACAGGGACGGGGGGAAAAATTGCTCTTCCTCTTTTTCCTGAGGACTACAAAATCCAGATCTACTTTAAATACATTTATCTATAATTATCACATACAAAAAAGCCTTACTTAATTTACATGAATAGGGTGACCAAAAAAAAAAAAAAAATTAAAAATTATAAAAGCCAGGGGAAAACGCATGTGAGCTGTCAGTGTGTTGTGCCTGCAGTGTGCCGGGGCCAGGCTGGAGCGAGCAGCGATGGAGCAGCTGAGATCCCCGGTGTTCTGCCACCCTGCTGCCATCCATCCCACCCTGCAGCTCAGCTGGCACGCCGCGGTCTCGGCTGCCTTCCTCCCCTCCAGCACACTCTCCCCTCATCTCCTCTGCTGCTCCCACTACAAAGAAGTGACTCCACGCAGTCCCTGCTTTCAACTTCTTTGTTCCAGGAGCTACTCCACACTTCCTCCAGCTGCTCCTGAAGGCGTGACCTTTCCACCTCCTTCATTCACACCGAATAAGCCTTTCCTCACATAACCTCACCACTTCCAGGGATCCTGCTCTGCAGCTCCAGTCACGCTTACACGCTCTCAGCTCGGTGTATTCTCCGCTCAGGTTCCCTTTGTTCAATTAAATACATCTATCCCATGCAAAGCCCTTCATTCTCCTGCAGCCTTCAGCTTTTCCTTTAATTTTAACCTTGTGAAAGTCTCGTTTAACCCCATACAACGCATTTTAGGATACAATTTGTATGAAAAATGTTATATAAAATAAAGTTTTATTGTATCATATGTTAAGGACATAAAACATCCCGGATAGAAGTGTACAGGAGCTGACATGATAGACTAATATATTTTAAGGTCTATTGTGTAAATATGTATTTAGGGAATTCTAAAGCATGGTATTATTGACCCAAGTCTCTCTTAAAACACATTGATATATGGAGTAAAAACCCTTATGAAAAGTAGCAACTTCATCTGTGCAGTAGTCACCTTTCAAAGTGAAATATCTGTCATCTTCAGTTTTTTATAATTCGATTGAGAACACAGTGGACATCTTGACAAAATTCCTGTCTTTTTAAGAGGAATAATATTCAAGCTAAACTTACATGCATAAATCTAAAAAGAACCAGAAAGTTTTACACATACATTAAAAGAAACATATAATAACTATTTTAATTTGCAGAGAAAATGTGCTAGATAGGTAGTTTTTTACTTCAGAAATACACCTCCAAATGAGACTTCATAACATCAAGCTTAACACAATAAAAACTGTTACAGGGAAGTGATAAATGCTGGAAAAACATCTTATAAGAGATATGAGCAGAAGTGCAAACTAAATGTATTAAACTGATAATGCGGCCATAATAAATTTAACCAGTGAGCAGCATGAACCTTTTTTCTAGGGTTCTAACATTTTAACTTTTTATTGAAGAGAAATCATCTCACTTTCAGAGGGAAAATAAAGTTTAAATATCCCTTTTTGTCCTTCTGCCTAAGCTGAAATTGCAAGCTGTCTGCAATCGCCAGTACCACCAAAGAAGGAATTGCAGCGAGATGAGCAGGGTGGGGGTGCGGGGGTATCGCCTGCAATCCAACTGGCAGCAATTATTTGAAGTTGTGTTTACACCAGGAGGACAGTACCGCCAGCGCCGAGCCGAGGGTGGGACAGGGACCGAGAGCAGAGCTGTCTGACAGTGCAGGTGACAGAGCTGGGAGAGCCGTGACAAGGTCACCAAACCGACCCCACAGGACCCACGAGAGACGCCAGACAGGCGCTCAAAGCTCAGGAAAGAGAATCAGCTTTTTATCACTTTCCATGACAGTACCCAATTTCCACAACTTGCTTCTCCCTCTTGCAGGAGGAAGCTTAGGGATCACTGGGGCTGTGCTGTAAAATTAATGCTGTTTGAGCACAGTCACTCCAAAGGAATGCAGCAACCTAGTGTCCAAGATGCTCACTACAGCAGAACTAGGACCAGTCCCTGGCTCCTCAACAGAAAAAAAATGTGTGATCCAGGTTCCAGGAGAGCAGATGACAGCACCTCCAACTCTCACCTTCCTCACTCCTCTCTCTATCCCTGTTGCCATTACTGCAGAGCTCAAATACAGCAGCTTTCAAAAGAAATCCCTTTCACCCTGTTCCCTTCACATGTGCAGAACGTAAAAACCAATGAAGCTGTAATTTATTACGTTTTCATTCTTTTGACTGCAGAGCAGACAAGGACTGCAGGACATTCATTCACGTGGTAGGGAGCTGGAGAATGATGTGAGGATAGAAGTCTCTATCACATCTAACAATTGTGCCCCAGTACTTAAAATCACTATTGAATGGGAGAGTCCAGAAAGCTGAAAAAAGCAGAGATGCACCAGAACGGAAGCACTGTTCACACTTACTCAGATTCTTCTAATTCCACAGTCAAGGGACTGGACAAATCCAGAAATACAACGGTTTAGATTGAGTCCAAGAGGATCAAAAGTAGAACCCATCTGCAGAAGAAGCTATAAAGATGTTTTAGACTGAAAAGACTCAAATGACAAGAAAAAAACAGCAAGTTACTAGTCCTCAAACCTCCTGTTTCAAGAACCCCATTTCACAGAATTTTTAAATCATAGGAAATGTAGAATAGAGAATTAATGTTTTCCTTTCAGCAATAAAGCCCAAAAAAATTAGGGCTGAAGTCAGGGGGCTGTGATAACATTAGGACAAGGAAGATCTGAATGACAGAATAAATATAGGAGATACTGGAGGAAACTATCTGGATCATCAGAATCTAACACACAAAAGGTTTCATTTTGAAAACATTAAAGAAGCAGAAAATTGTGGAATTTGTGACAGGTGCACAATAAATCATGCAAACCACAGCAGTTGGGAAGAAACAGCAAAAGAAGAAGGACTTAAAATACTGTCAGACCTTTTTGTAAATTTATTTTTTACTTAGAGCTCTTTGGGACAAGAATGGGCTTTTTCCTCTGCATTTGCACAGTGCCTGGTGCTGGTCTGCAACTGGCCTCCTTAACATTTATTACAACACAAATAATAATAAAGACTGAGCAGACCACGCACTTTGTTCCTGCTGTTAATTGCCCCATTAAGGGAAAAACGAAGTAAGGGGCAAGAGGCCTGATTGGCCAGAGCTGCCCCGTCTGTGGGGACTGCAAGTGGAATAATTTTATAGATTCAAAAGCAGCTGCGTCTCTTGTCTTTGTCCGGTTCTCAGCAGAAGGGAGCTCCCATCACACAATTCCTCCTGCAAATCTAGCAACTTGCATGACCAGCCCCAAAAGCAACTGAGCTTCCTTGTCAATTCTTAGGTTGCTTCCTCTATAACAGGGGTGAAACACAGTAAAATAGCAAACATAAGGAACATTTCCATGGTAGCTGTCCAGACCATAAATATTCTGCAAACAATGGGCCCACTTCATTTTCCCCTGGGGTCAATCTAGCATTGTTCATGGATGTTACAATCACTGCTTGAAGAAACAAAGCATAGAAGTGTCAGGACAAATCCAGGATGCTGCTCAACCTATACAGCACTGGGCATTTAAAAAAATTTTGTGTACTAAAAAATCCAGCATACTGAGCACCTACTCTTCTTTCTCACAACACCTGAGTAAGATCCCACCATCCTAAACTGAGTTAAAACATCCAAGAGAATTAATACTAGGGAGAACTAAACTGACATCTGTGTGCTTGTCCCAAATTCCTACAAAGAAATTTGGGTCCAAAGCAGGAAGGCCTGAAAAATCAGAGACAGTTCAAAGCAGCACTTCTACTGGGTTTTATTTTTCTTAAACCTTGGCACAGCCAGCACATGTCAGGGACTATTATAATTATGCTCTTTATGTGCTGAAAAATTAATAAACAATTACTCACTTCAGGAAAAAAAAGAAAGCAGCCATTTCCTTGACAAATGCTGCAGAAAGCATCAACAATCTCTCTGAAATCTGGGTCCACAGCAGGGAATTAACACCAAGGGAAGAATGGCCACTGCTGCTACAGACTGGAAACCTGAGGCTGTAATGCAGTTTTCACAGGAGCCTGCACCTGATCCAAAGGAGCTACAAAGCATTTTTATATCTTTGCAACAGAAAAAAAGTACATTCAGTCTTTAATGCTGCTTTGGCTCAAGTACAGACCGGTCAATCAATTTCTATCAAGCCACAGAGTCCAAAATTCAGTGTTTGAAATGCACTAGTTTCAATCCCTCTAGGACCAAAAATGGCTTCTACACTGCCTTCGTGGCTGGAAAACCTCTGTGGTAGGAAGTCAAGCTCACCTTCCCAGGAAACCTTGAGAAAAATTAAAAATAAACACTTTCCTGAACAAATGAATGAGACAGCAAACATCTGGGACCTTGATAAATTTTCACAGAAATGTATTTACAGCCTAAATTTTGACTAAAATCTGCCGTTCAGTAAGTTCTTCACTAAAATACTGGCAAGTACTGTATTAACTTCCTTGAGAATCCATAGGGAACTTGGCACATTTGCACTGAAAGGCTTCCAATATTCTTTTAAAAATTAAATAAGCTAAATAAATCCCATATATCCCTTTTTAAGCAGACCCACACTACAGTCTTCTCCCCACCTTAAATCAATGGTAACCCAATTCAAATGCCTTAGAGCTCTGTCTGAGAACTAGTGGAGAGATCAACGCTTTTTATCTTAAGGATTATGGATCACTCCCTGGGTGACTAACACACCCAGCAGCCCATTAGAACCACCACAAAGGGCAGCTGCTCCTCCTCCCACCCCTCTGACTTGAGAAAGCAGCATATAAAACTTCAGCCCTTCACGGTGCAGTTCTTTGCCTGCCTGCCTTGTTTCATACTCTAAACGCACCAAGATTTATTAACCTTTACAGTAAAAACAAATAAAATGATGATGAAGTAAAAACACTGTGATGTAAGGGCTGCAGCTAGCACCGTTTATCTGTGGAAATCCAATTAGTGCTCAAGTGGCAGAGATACCTGGAAAAGTGCTCACAATCGAATCAAAAAAAGATACAAAAACATTAACCTGATGGCTAAAAACTCCACATTTAAACATTTAAAGTAATAAGGGTGCTTTTATTGAGTATTTTCTATATTTCATTAGGTCCCAAATTGACGAGGAACCCCAGAGATGCATTTCCTGGGCTTTTGGATCCTTAGATCAAATGCTTGACTTTGTTGTTGGTGCTGTAAAACACAAAGAGTGTTTCTTGCTAGAACAGCAAACTTCTTTCTGCAGTAGAAACTACAGCAACCACTGCACATCCAGGAAATGCTGGAAAGCCTGTGAGGATATTCTTTGATCTGAGATATTCATCCTGTACTCACCATGATGTGAGCAGAAATATTGTTGCTGTTGTTTGAATTATTTCTGCATGTAAGAATATCTGAATTTACCCGTACAGTTGTGCTCTACCAGAAACTCTTCCCTCAAAGCCATGGCCCCTGTCCCCTGGCTGAGAAAGGGGCCACACTGATGAGATGATTGCTGGAAAGAAAAGTACACCCTGCACACCTTGACGGGCTCCGAAAAGGAGATGGGAATGGAATAAATAGATCAGGCAAGCCCCCAGCAGCAGGGCCCTCAGATTAGGTCTGATTACAAGACTTACAGAAAAAGCACACAGCACAACATCCCTGCTGTGCCCTCTGAATACTGTGACTCTGCTGCTTTCTGCCAGCATTAAAATCACTTAAATTTATTAAAAGAGGAATCAGGAGAGAGTCACTGTCAATGAACAGAAGAGCAAACTTCTGAGTAACAAGCTCTCTAAAAGCACAGAACTGGAGACAATAATACTTCACAATTTTGGGAACATCTAATAGAACCTTCCCCACAGGTTAGCTTATGGCAGAATGTGGCACTTGCCCCCAGTACAGATTTCTGTGCACTGCTCTTAGGCTGTACAGAGGAGTTGAATATACACATCCAGAACTGACTGCATTAAATGCAAAATAAAATGCACTGAAATTCCATTCCAAGGTGAATTAACTGCATTAAAAGGAGCAAACTTCCTTGAAGTTTATACAGAAAAATAGGTTTTATTTTGTATTTTTCCATCTATTCTTAAAAGTCCGAAGTCTTTATCACCTTCGCAAGGATATTTCATGACAGATCACTGTCTGGATTTTTACTTAATGCTAATCCTTAACTTTATTTCTTTGTAATATTAATCAACTGCTCAGAAATAAATGTAAGACTCAAGAATATCATATGAACAACTTGAATATCATATGAGCTGTACTGGGTACCAGAAAAATAGTTATTTCCTGACTTTACTGTTTCCCTGGGCTGCCACTCCAACTCAAATGTTCTGAACAGACTGGCCATATTTGTGGTATTGCCTTTCTGCAGAGAATATTCATGAATTAGCTTTCATATGCCACAGAGTGCAACTTGTCTTTAGGGAGAAATTTCTACATCTCTTTAACTTTTGTGCTTGTAACAAATTACAAAGAGGAATATGATACCCAGAATTTGAACAGTGAAATATAAATGCTTATAAAATGTTTAACATAAAAAAATTGATGAAAAAAATCCTGTACCAAACAGATCCAACACAGCAACACTTAGATTCCCCTCCTCTCTATCCCCTGTAACCAACAGGGTGAAAATCAGTGATGAGAGACCTCCTGCTCTTGTCTGGAGTATAAAGAGTCCTGGTTTATTATTCTGCATTTGCATGTAGCAGCAAATGTGTAAATGTTTTAATAATACAAAAATCCCAATAGAGTGGAGGAGGAGGATAGGAAAGAAAGAAATACAAGGACATTTACCTTCTTGAGAGTGAGATAGAAAGGAAAAGAGAGAAGGAAGATGACACGATAAGGGACAAAGCAAGCTTTTCAGGGGTATATCTGGAAAAAGCTAAAGGAGAAATCATTAGGAAGCCCATAGTGCATCTACAGTGATACAGTGCGGATCAATTCATTTAACACTGCCCTGTACATTTACAGAAAAGTACTTTTGATATAATAAAGGCTCATAAACACACAGAAATTGGGTTAGACCTGTTTCAAATTCCTGCCAAACAATGGTTCAGAAAAATGAAGCTCTATTTTAATTAGCTCGACTCAAGAGTGATTTGATAACAGCAGATGCTGTCTGGATGCTTTCAGCTTGATGGGCTCCACATACATGAACTTAAGAGTGGCTTTGATGCAATTAGGTATCTCTCTCTCCTTTAACATGTGTTGAGCTGAACCAATGGCTTGTGTCTATTTAATGTCTTGAACTAGAGGGATATTGACACTCCTCGTCATTCTTCTCCAAAAGAGAGGAGCTCAAGTGAAGAGAAGCAGCTTATTTGGTGCTTACCCACAGTTCAGCAACTTGAGGACAGAGAGGAACAGGCACCAGTTCACTGCTCACAATGTAATATTAAGATCTTAACATTAGGTCTGTTTCTACCAAAAACCACATTTCCTGGCACGTCATATTTACAGGCTTGGTTAGTCCCAGTCAAAAAACCTGCTCTGTCAATTGCTGCTTCAACTCATGTCATTTTCTGTAAAAACAACAGGGATTCAATAATAATTCCATAGATCCCTTTCAGTCCTATATTCCCAAAAGATATTCCACAGACACACTGCACCCTTAGAGTGACTTCCATGCAGTCATGGCACTGCTCTCCACCACTTCTTTTTAGAGGCCACTTCTACTCCTGGAAATATTTGTGCATTGACACCTTAGAGGCCCCTTTCCCTTTCTGAAGAGATGTACCTGCCTCACTCTGCAGCCAGAAAGCACAGGCATTAGCTAAAGGACACATGCAACATAGGAGCTGCTTTAATGCATCAGGGACAAGGCTAATAGGAGGTCTTGATTTGTTAATTATCTGTCAGTTTGTCACAGCTGGGCTGCAAGGAGTGGGTGAGGGGGAATCTTTCTGCTTGGTTCTTTCTCTAAATGCTGAATTAGGCTGTCAAAACCTTCATCCCACCACAAGACGCTGTGAAAAGAAGAGCCAGACTATCCTTTTCTTCCTCCTTTTCCCAGCAGGATATGCTGCTTCAGATGCCCTACCCTCCCACCATGACTGCAGAAATGTATATTGCATATAGAAAATGACCTTCACACCATCACAGCATGCCCCGTTTAGTCAAGGGACATTAGCAGACCTGAGCAGGATAAATCAGAGAGGAAATCCCAGTGCCAGGGGAGCAGACAGGAGGCATTTATTTTGTAAGGAGCCCTAAAATTGCTACCTGCTTGAATCAGCAATTTCCAAGCAGGGTTTGGGAAGGCAGAAGGCCTGGCCACTGTGAGAGCAGACAGAGAGATATACATGGAGTTACAGAGATAAAAAGGTGGAGTAGTGTCAAGATTCCCTTTCTTCTTACATCTCTGCCCCACGTAATCCTCTAAGTAGAGGGGAAAGTTCAGGCTGTGAAATGGGATAACGTATGGAATACCCCCATGGAGACAAAGCTAGTAAAGCAGAAAATACAGCAGTAGAATTTGCCATAAACGCTTATACCTCCTAAATCCAGCTAAACATGGCTGTTAAGCCATGAGAGCCCAGGGAGATCCCCACCCACTCCTCTGCTTTCCCTGCAGGCCACGTCCAGAGCATCCCATCACTCGAGTCCTTTCCTCAGCAGGATTATGAAAAATCCCCTGCAGGAGCTTCCCACATCCAAGAGACACACCCCTTCCTACCACCAGCGACGCTGCGCCCTTGCAGGTGTGGGAGGCTTGAGCTTTATTCCCTTTCACAGGGGCACTGCCTGCTTGAGGTATTCAGCTCTGCCTTTGTACAGGTGATCAGAGCTACAAACTCACCAGAACTGGACAAAATCACCATGAACACTCCTCATTTCAGCAGTTCAGAAAAGGGGTCTTAAGTTAACATTTGTGTATTTTATACTTAGGACAGCCAAGGAGCACATACATATGGTCAGCACACAAGTCTAATTCTCAGAACAGTTTTCTTCTGTGCACCATCTTCACCTATAGTTGGAAAAACTGGTGCTTTTCATCTTTTGATCTAAAATCCCTAGAACTAACATTTCATTTTCTAGTCTGACCACCCAGATACAGCACACCAGCTGAAAGGACAGAAGAAAACCTACAGCCTCCTTGACTGATTATTTAGTCCTGAGCACTAAAACTAATGATACATTTTGCACAGACAGTCCTACCTTCCCCAGAGGGGGTCTACTGAGAAATCCACTGGGGACAAAATAACTGTCTCTGTTTCATCAGGTGAAGTTAATAGATCCATTTCAGGCAAAATTTCCAGAACTTAACCCCAGAAAATAAAATTTGCTAAAGCACTGCTTCTCAAAATTTATGCAAGCTTGACTCCCTTTTTCACTCATTTATTGTGGTGGCTCATCCCACATTCCTCAGCTGAGATGGCATCAAGTTCCTTCAGGAAAATAAGTTACTGAAGTAAATGCTACCTCTTCAAACTAGGAGGAACAGAGCCCCAAAAAGTAATTACAAGTAGAAAGCTGTTTACTGGAGAGTGACTTTGTGACTTCCTTTGAAGCCTTTGCATCCCTTTGGAGTTCTAACCTAAGTTTGAGAAATTCTGCTTTAAGGAACTTAAGTATAAAGAGACATAGCACTGGTGATGCCAGTGTGATGACACAGCATTGCTCCCCACCCTACACCTACATAAGAGTTCAGGAGCAATTTCCCAGCAGGTCCTGGTGGCACCAGCCCCTCTGCCCCACAGTGATACAGGCTCCTGGGTGCTGGGATGATGCTGGAGATAACAACCCAGCAGCATTGATAATACAACCAATGCAGCAGTCAGCATTAATTATCCCAAACTACTATAGGGCAAGGCCTGTGTCTCTTAACACATCTGTCTCTCAATCTTCTGGTCTTTAATAAAATCACCCTCCCAGCCATAGGGTGTAACTGGAATTGTACATACACATGTGCATGCAAAAACATAAATACATAACGAGACATTCAGGTCCTCATTAAAAAATTGAATAAATAAGAATTCACTAAGGAATTCTGCCCAGGTCTGACTTCCAGATCTGGTTTTGCTGCATTCTTGCCCACAGCCTGAAGAGCTCTGGGTGCCTCCCTCTCCAGCTGCACCATCCTCTTCAAATTCAGACTTCTTGCACCTATAATTACTAGGTTCTCTGTGCCAGGCTCCTTTAATTAACCAACCCAACTCTTCTCCCTTTGGGATCAGACTAAGCTCTTTTTTATTAGATCCATCATTAGCTCCATCAGTATCTAGGCCTGAACACGATACCTTGTACCACTCCACGAGTGGGGCTGTAGGGTGCAAATGACCTCCAAAGCACCTGCCTGCAGGAGAGCCGAGAAAATCAAGGCTATGAACCCAGGAAAAGTGGCATGAGGAGTGGATACAACACCTTCCAAATTTAAGTACATCAGCAAAAACAACACAGCTCAAAATCTTCAGGAAAATGCATTTTATGAGGGGACCTTGGTGTTCCTGCTTCTGCAGTGCTGAAGGTGGTTCAATCCACCGAGGAGAGGAGCAGGAACAGAATAAATCCCCTTATTTGTCTTTACACTGGAGCCAACCTTCTGATTTTCAGGGCTTCGAGAAAGAGCCAAGCATTCCTGGAGTGCACTACTTCCCCAAGCCTCACTCTCTCCAACTGACAGTCATACCAACTTTCATTCTCTGAAGCTGTTTCACCTACAGCTGTTTCTGGTTTTTTTCACAGAAAAAACCAAAATGTCAAAGTGCACCCTGGCCTTTTGGAGACCCTGAGGTGTTCTGTACGAAGTGCTCATGCACATGGTAAGGAGAGAACAGCAGGTGGAAAGCAGAGGAGCTGGTAATGCCCTGGGATTTCTTGGGCCAGGCGGTCACTGCAGCTGCACAGCCTGACTTCCCCAGAGAGTTTTCTCAAGGAGAAGCCAGCCATCGATCTCGGGACACACAACTTCCAGGACCGTTCCTTATCTCAGAACAGCTTCTGCCACGAATTCCTGAATGCGCTTTAATGTTTAAATTATTAAATGCATTAATGTATTTACATTATTCAAGTCGTATGTGCATTTTTCTAAGATAATTTATGTATAAGAGCTTGAATGTCCATGACTGTTAATGTCTACAACCCTTCCTGTTCATTATTGATTCTGGAAGGAAAAAAAAAAAAGGCAGTGTTTTAATGCCTTATTTTTAATGTATTAAGAGTCTGAATAAGTGCATTCTCTTTTTTCTTTTGTAATTTCATAATTTAAGTAGTGCATTTATTAAACTGACACAGTATGAATTGTGGTGAAGTCTGGCACAGGTCCATGCTGCCAACGCAGCCCAACCGACCATCATGCCGCTCTGCAAATCAAGCACAAGCTCAGCTTCTCTTACTCCAGCTTCTACTCCCTACCAGAAATCAGAAGGGACACGGACTATAAAGTCTTTTTAAAACACATTTTCTTTGCTATTTACATGGCTTTTCTCTGCCATCTCCATTTTAAGTTGGTGAATTGTTTGTATGTTATTGATGAACCATTTGAATGCAAACCTGAATTTTCAATGAGTTTTGACACACATACTACGGCTTTAAAATGTCTACAGTACCTTTTAATCCCTGTAGTTCCCAAGCTCTTAAGAAATCTAAACCGAATATAATTTTGTTTCTACACGACAGTTGTCACATCATAAATCCAAAAATTTGCTCACAGGTTAATGTTCACAGGCAAATTACATACAGAAACCAGATCATCGCCACTGCTGAACCACAGTCTCTTCCAGAGCAAAATGCAGAGCTATTCAGCAGTAGCTGCCCATCCTGTGTGGCATTTTGGGACACAAATGCTATAGCAGGCAACAGAAACTGCAAAGAAAAAAGTCAGTTAACACACAGCAGAGCCACCTCCGCTCACTCCACCCACACTTAAATGGTGTGTATGGACATGCACTTTATATATAAATTATGTGTAAATGCCTTGGATGTTTATAGCCAAAAACACTATTCCAAAGTCCAGTTTTTACTGCCACACAAATCCACTGCCAGCTGAGCCTACACAGAGCAACAGTGACACCCGATGGCTTTCAGCTTAACCTTGGGACACAATTCCCTGGGAGGAGAATCCAGGGGCTCCATTCCCTCTGTCGACGTGGTGGCCCCAACTCCAATCACCTATCAGAGCAACTCATCAAGGAGCTGAGCTGCAGAGAGATAAAACTTGCTGTACGTAGGCACTGTATGTAATTAAGAGTGTGCATAAGTTTCACAGTACATTCTGCATAATTACAGCCCTGCCTGGCACCGCTGCCAGTGCGAGCATGAACACACACGCACACACATAATGTATGCACAATATTGTGCATATGGACTTGGGAAAAGACAGGGAACAGTGAAAGTTGCTGGCTGTTGTTTTAAGAGCTGACTCTGCCATTTCTAAGGTTAAGTTTGTGTTTTTTTGCTACTCATTACCATTCTTTAACTGTTACAATTTATATCAGCATATAATGTTAAATAATTACAGGGAGCGGAGCTCACTCTAGCGAGGATATAAATGCGCTGTGGGATTCTACAGATTTAAACAAATAACACTCACAGCAGGGGGTGAGCAGATGAATTAGCATTAATATCCTGCCTGGGAGATCCCAGTGCAGTGTTATGGCTTAAATACAGATCTTTTCTGTAACAGTCAATATGACAGCTACTACCAATACAGCCCGGCACATCGACCAGTCAATATACAGCTGCAGCTGAAAGAATGCCCTCGTAATAATCCATACAGCAGCCAGTTAAAATAAATAATTTCCCTTTAACAGTCCATATCACAGCCAACTGCATTAAAACCTTCCCTTTTAAGGTCTATACAATAGTCAGCTAAATGGAAAAATTGGCATCCTTCTTGGCAGCTTCAGAGGGAAGTCAGGCACGGAATGGGTGAGAGACTGAGCTCTCCGTGGGTCTCCTGGGATGGAGGGGCGTCCCCCTGTGTCATGGTGGGGAATCCTGCTCTGCTGCTGCCACAGCTTGCAGTGAGAGGACAGTTTAAGCCTCCAAGGCCACCGCTTCACTATCTTTCACAAGCAAGTACATCTACTTTAAAACAATAAAGACTAAGAGCTATTTCTTTCCTGACAGGAATAAGGAATCAGACCACAGCTGGCCAGCAGTAGCCAGCACACAGATGTGTTTCCTCAGAGTAAAGGCAATGTGATTTTTCTAGCACTTTAACCACTAGAGAGATATCCCATCTCAGCCTAAAAGCAGAACCCAAAGCTCTCTGTTTTAAATCAGTAGCTGCTTTTTCACTCTCTAACAAGAAGCAACAGGCTGAGGTAGGCTGAGAGTCTGCCTCCCTTGGACTGGAGCACAGCCCTTCATTGTGCAACAGCAATTACAACAGACCATAATATAAATCATGACAGACATGATTACAAAGCACCCAAATCTGAGAACTGAACTGGAGGAAAACTCATGGCCATGACAAATTCTGCCACAAGGCCGCTTCACACTTAGAGTCAAATCTTTATCCTGGTACCCCTCTACTGGTAAATCCACACTTCAAATTAACTGACCTGCAAAACAAACCTGCAGAACTTCAACAAATTACAATACTTATTGAGGCAAATTAAGAAGTAAAACAAAAAAAAAAAAAGTCATAAAGGACTTAATACTGAGCTTAGAGTTTACAAACTGCTGTACAAGCAGTAATAAATCTCTAGAAAATTAAATGTGTAGCTATTTTCATATTTTCCATCCTGCTACAAAATTTTACCAATAAAGAATTTTGGCACAAAATACTACACTTGCTACCTTACTTTAAATGAAAGGACATAGATGACAATTTTGTTAGAAATAGAAATGATAAAGCAGGAATTGCATTTATTTTTTAAAACTCCGCAAATTCAAAACATCTGACTGCTTCCTTTTAAAGAAACTTGTCCCTTTGGGTATATATTAAAAAACATAAACATAAACCAGGGGCCTACATCCCACCAGATGTTTGGCACCTGGAGCCTTTTCAAGTAATTGATTAATAAAGTAATTTTTTTTCAGGTAACAGGAAAAATTTGTGTCTAAAATCTTTCACATTTTCAATGCTGTAATTCTACTTCAGATTTGAAGGGAAGACAGCAGCAACAAACTCATTCCAGCTTATAGCCTCCCAAATTAAAAATAAACACACACCACCCCTACTCCAGAAGTCATGGTTTGAAGCTTTGACCATATTTTGCAAAATGACAGTTATTAAAAACAACAAACATGCATCACTGTGAGTCATCTGGTTTCCAACTTCTGAGTCAAAAGGGGCTGATTCCACACAAACTGAAACCTGGTTCTCCGAGGACTCGCATGTCTAACGATTTGTATCTCTGCACCACAGCTTCAGAACAGGATGTGGAAGAAAAGAATGAAAAGGAGGGAGAAAGGGGAGGGGAGGGGAAGAGAAAAAAACACTTTTTACTGGTCCCAGTGTCACTGCAAATAAAGACCACGTCAAGATTTAAAACATAATAATGGAAAGGCTATAAGGTCCCTGCTATAATGTTTCCTCTGATATTCCCTTTCATAAATGTTCTCTTTATGCTGCATGCTTGGCAATAATACATGTAATGTTTGTGAGCCAGCCCGCTGGGGAAACTGCAGCATATGAAGCCTCACACAGCACACATCAGAAGCCAGGCAGTTCATTTACCAGTTCCACAACTTTCCTTTTCTCACCCATCATCTTCAGGAGAAGGCAACAAACCTGAGGAGACAGGTCATATAAAGCAACCTCCAAATGTGTTTAGCTGGAAACAAATGTGTGTGTGCCAATGCATGGACATGCAGCTGCCTCCTCCTCCAGGGGGAACCTTCCCGGGTTCCCAGCTCCTGCAAGGACAGGCAGGACCCCCGAACCCACCCACAGCCCTGCCTAGGATCAGTGCCACCTGAGCTTCCTCTTGGCACACACAGGGAAGGAGCCATTCCCGTCAGGGAGCTCAGCTCTGCCTTCCCAGAAGGAACGGCCTTCAGCAGCCTGAGGCACCTGCATGCCTGGAGGGGAAGCCAGCAGCACCCACAAGAATTTCGGCTGGAATCCCATGGGGCAGCAGTACTGAACTGCCCAAGGGACCCCATTCCACTGCTTTGAGGCCTACTGGGTGTTGGGCAGCTGACCATTAGACAGGAAACCAAGTCCATCTTTGGGATTGTGGCAGCCTGAGTCAAGAAAGGGGTTTTCAAAAATGCACTGCTGGGGGGCCGGGGCAGGCTCATCACAGTCTTGTCTGTAATTCTCAATCACGGCACAGAAAGTATTTATATCCTGTTGGCAGCATGTGCAACCAATGCGACTCCCTGTGTCAGAGCTGTCAATTATGGGCTTGACTTATGAGGAAAGATTAAATGAGCTAAATATGTAGAGCTTGGCTAAGAGACCAGGATGGGGGTGGGGGGAAGGAGAAATGATGTGATAACTGTCTGCAAACATCTGAAGGGTGCAGATGCTTGAGGAGGAAAGGAAACACTTAGGATCGCACACAAAACAAATAGAAGCAAGCTGGAAGACATAGGAAATTCTCACTGTATAGCTGGGAATCTCCATTCCAGAGAGACATCCTCTACTGCTGAACAGTTTCCCGAGGAATACCATCACTCAGGCCATTCAGATGCCTGACAAAACACCACAACACTGACAGCAGAGGAGAATTCTGCTCTAACCAGAGGATGAAACAAGTAATGTAAAGAAGTGACACTTATTGTGAGAACCCTCTCTTGCTTCTCTCTAGCTGTAAAATCATTTTACTAAAAAGCCATGCATATTTTCTTTGTTATTTTTCCAGACTGACACTTGTTGAAGTGTGTTACAGGGTGACAGCTGGGAAGAGGACATGGTTTGTACAATGTAACAGAAAGAGGTGCTATGTAAATGTGCACACAAAACAAACACAAATAAAAAAAACCCAAAAATTGTTCGGCTGTTTGGAAAGATTTGCAATGTGACATATGGAGAAATACAAGAAATATGAAAAGCAGTGACAATTCCTTCTGAAGTATGATGGTTGGGGACTCCAAATCCAAGATTTATACCAACTCTCAACTCCCTGGTTTGGCAAATCTTGATTCTGAAGGTGCTGGCATCACAGGAATCTGAAGAATGTACTCCTGTGTGCTATAGAGAAAGTTCTTTCAGGTTCTTGAATATTCTGCCTTTTGTGCCCCTGCTACCTCATTTTTAATGCGATGAACATACCTGAGGCACAACAAAGATGCCACAGACATGGCAAATGTTTTCAAACAGCATGAGCTCCCAGGTAAAAGTAGGAGATGAAGACCAAGGAGGAAGGCAAGAAATGAGGGAAGTTATCCCACACAGGCAGCTATAATCTTACATGGATCCCAGGCTGTCTCCAGACTGGTTTTGATTGCAGTAACAACACAGGCAGTGCCTGAGCAAAAGGAGTCCAACTCTCTGGTAGTGTTAGAGGCAGGAGAGGAATTAACAATCTCTAGCAACATTTTTCAGAGTAGGAATTTAATACTGTGGAGTCAAGAGGCACTCCAAAGAACAAGCTCCTCCATAAAGTTATTTCAAGAAGCTAAAAACGGAGTCAGTCACTCCGATGAGGTTCTTCAGCTGGTCCCTCCTCAAGCACGCAGAACTGTGGGCAATTGCTGCCCTCTACAAGCTGCTCTGCACATAGCAAAGCTCCCACATCTGGAGCAGGAATGATGCCTGCATCCCACCTTGATCCTACAGCCATTCCCAGTGCAGGTACCTCTCTGCTGTGCCCCCATGCCGTCAGCTGGGGTGCACACAGCTCAGTGCTCCCAATCCTCCTGCCAGCTGAGCAAAGCAGGACAGGAACTGTAAAATACTGTTTGTAGTTGTAGCACATTCAGACCCTGAAAACATCAAAATTTTTGGTTTTGAACAAAAAAACCCACGAAATTAACACAAAAATTTGTTTTTTTCAGTGGGAAAATACCAAGTGTTAAGTATTTCCTGACTGTGTGCCAATGTGTTTTTCCAGTCTCAAAGCATTGTAACCTCCATTTTACCTTCAGTGAGAGACCTGAGATCTCTGGAAGTCAAATCATATCTAAAATTATAGAAGACTCTAACTCCCTGAACTTTATTTTCCTTGTGTGTTCATAAAGAACAACTTAGTGTATAACAGCTATTTTAAAACCATTTTAAAAGTCTTCTGACCAGTGATGTTGGTTTGTCTGAAAAGCAAGTAGAAATTGCTTTCAAAGCTTTCCTGCACAAGTGCACAAAAAAGATTATGAGCTACTAACTCATGCCCCTGTCAGTGACAGAGAAAGACTGTCCCTGTCCTGGGTGTGCTGTCTCATCCACCACTCTGAACTGTCATTTAAACTTTTCCACTGACCACAAATGGGCAGTTTAACCTGGTATGACAGTGTTTCTTTAACTATGCTCAGTGAGTCAAATTGCATCTGTGTGCTTGGAACACATTAATATATTTGTCTAAATCAACAGAGTAAAAGGAATCGACAGATTAAGCAAGTGCACTTTGCATGAACGACAAAAGAAGTCAATAAACACCCAGAAGAAAGAGAGAAAAACAGGCAAAACCCAATAATCTTGAACTTATCAGAAGGTCAAACACAAGAGAGCTCTGCTTAGTAAACCACAGAGCTCTCTTTGCAGCAAACCAAAGGTTATTGTGCATGGCAGTCACGCACCTCTGACTCGCTGTTTGTAGCCCAATAAACCCAAAATCTGCACAGGAATTGCCCTCCACAGCCTGGTGGAATTACTGGCCAGCACTGGGATGCCACAGCAGCACCTGCAGGGCCTCCCCAAGCCATCTGCAGCACCATCACACACGAGGCTGGGGCGGAGGGTCCTGGAGCTGAGGTCTCTCTCCCTCTCCTGCTGACAGTGGTAAATTACCCTGACTAATGTTTCCCTGGGGGCTGTAAGTTGCCTACTGACTCTGGCTGTCTGGAAATCCCCTCTGGATAGATTTACCTTTAGAGAATCATTCAGTGCATGCCACCATTAGGAACAAACCCATTGTGGCAGATGGAAAATTTGTACAGTAAACAGGTATAAATCTAGTCTTAAACAACACAGGGTGGGAAAATGGAAAACAGAAGTGTGATGGGGAGTACTCTTAACTAATATGAACCCTGACAAGCTCTCTCAAATCTTGTGACACAAATCTGTAGCCTCTCTTCATTCCCACTCATGGTTTTGTTCAAATGGTAAAGACAACAATATTTGTGAGAATCAGTCTCCACCAACTTCTAGTGACAACAGTTAGAGCTAAAAGTAAAATCTCAATTGCAAAGCTCCATTCTCAGAAACCTAAATGAAATTTTCTGTCCTCGCACTCTACTTGAAAGGAAGCTTAACAGAACAGATAAGGTGTAAAATGAGACAACAAACCAGAAAGGATTTAATAATTCTACTGTCTGTCACTCACTGCAATGTACCCTGTGATGTTTGCACAAAAAGGGGAGTTAAAAGTGCTCTGGCCATTACTCCGACCCTTAAATATTTGAAAATCAATTCAACAAAGGGTGGGGAAAAGCCAGGACGGCTCCAGCACATTCCAACAAACTCTACACTAATTGTTATAGAGGCAGCAGTAATTCTTGTTAACTTGTACCTTTCGACAGCCTGTAAAAAAAAGAATAAAATGTCCACATTTCAGTGTTAACTGCTCTCCTCTGCAGCAAGGAACAGAAAGAAACAGAACATACTAAAAGAAGAAAAATTAAATAATCTGCAAAAACAGGGATTTTGTAACTTAGTGAGCAACCAAGAGAGTGTTTTACATTTACAACCAGTACTTTCATATTTGCAACTAGTACTTCTTCCAGATACCAAGCAGCAGCTAGGGAATGAATGTGTTGTGTGACAGGGGAAAAACCCCAAACAAACAAACAGCACGTTGAAAGGCCTCTCTGACAACTCTCCTTCCATAGGTTCTCCCTACAGCCCAGGTTCCTGTTGGAGGCTCTTCCAGGCACAACCTTCAGAGCTGTAATTTAGGCTGCAGCAGGTTGGGCAGAAAGCAAAGGCCAACAGCAAAAACATTCAAGCTCTTGAAAACACCTCAAAAGCAGCACAGGATGGTTAAAAAGCTACAGGACTCTGCTAGCAATGAAACAGAATACACTAAACAGATTATTTGAATGCATTCTGGAGAGATATTAGACGAAGGAAACAGATTCCTGATGTAGAGGGCATTTTTACTAGTTTGACCTCACAGAAATTGAGTTTGTCCTATGTAGTTACACCCTTTGCACATCCTAGGACTTTGCTTTGAGTGGCTGTAAAAAGACAAACCTATTCCAATTCCACAAGTGTTCAGAGGCTTATCAGAGTGGCTGCTCCAAGCAGCAGGGGATGCAGCAGTGCTGGCTGATAAGCCGGGCTCAAGGAGAAGCTGATCCCGCGCTGGCGATGACAAACGTGGCTGTAAACAGCAGCAGAGCGAGATGCTGACACTCTGTGAACACAAGGTTACACTTCCCACTAGGAGCTACACGGCAGATTTTAATGGGCCACGACCGACAGCCGGGGAAATGAGTGTCCGCTCTGCTGCAGGAATTATGGCTGTGCCAGCCCTCCCACCACTGCCACTGCCACTGCCACTGTCACTGCTCTGACACAGTGACCTCCCTGCGGAGGGCTTTTCAGCTGGGACTGCTCATTGGAAGGACACTGGATAACTCAAGGGGCTAATGGCATGGATGTGGAGTCTATTATCTCCAGTTTGGTGGCTCAGAATATCAAAAGTGGGGGGGAGAAAGAGCAGTTTGGATTGTGACATGAGTTTGTAGGGCTGCATTCTGAAGCCTCAGCCCAGCCATAAACCATTGCACGGTGCCCTGGAAGACCCAAATGCAGGACACAATGTGATGTAAGACTGCTACAGGATCTTGGAGAATGCTGAAGTCCTTGTGCAAACAACTGGAATCCTGGCTTCTCCTGGGGTCCTGTTGAAAGCAGCAGGCTGTAGGCAGGGGTACAGGGTAGGCAGAAGACAGTGTCCCCATGCCCAGGGAAGATGCTGCATTTAGCACCTTGCAGGATAGTGTCCAGTAGAATCATAAATCCAATACAAAACCAGCTTGTGACTGTAACAACAGTCTATCTGCTGATACAATGCAAGGTGTTTTAATTCTGTTGCTTTCTCATTGTGTGATGGTGTGATCCAAACAGGTCAGTCCTATGGGGTTGGGCTGTCCGTCTCTGCTCCCACACACACTTAGGATAGTTCTTGCACGCTGGGCCTCAAAAGATGAGTCTGGACTCTGGGTTTTTTTGGTTTTCAGAATTGTTTATTGTTTCTTATCTACAAAGTCCCTTCTCTGCCCGACCTGGATCTGACCAGCACGGCAGCCAAAGGCACTCTGACCACCCCCAAGGCGGTCGTATATTTTATAACAAAAACTATGGATATCAGATTTACTTTTTATCCCCAATACCTGTCACCCTCGTCACCAAGTGCACCCTCACCCCAGACCAATCCCCAAGTGCCAACACCACCACAGAAGATGGACAAGAAGAAGAAAGAAGAGCCTTGTCACACGCCCTGATTCCTCCATCTTGTCTCCACAACCCCCCTGTACCAAAACCCCAAAATCTGGGATTTACCCTATAATTGTGTCTTCCCTTCACCATTCACACCCGAGTGATTCCCACAGGTTCCATCTCCTCATACACAGGTGGCACATCCCTAGATGGATCAAAATCCATCCACCAAGTGCTTTTGGCAATGTTCCAAGGCTCCCGAGCCCCCCCAAGGGTTCTCTCGGTAGCTCTGGACATCAGGAGGGATGTGCTGAGCTCCCGCACAGTCCCATCAAGCCCTGAATCCTTCCACTCACCAATAAAGTCAAAAAGGGTGAGGGGGTGCAGAGCAGAATTTGGTCATGAGACTCTTTCCTCCCTCCTCTGGACTCTGCAGCTGCCCACCACCAAAGGTGAAGATACCCCCAGCACACAGCCCCCCACCGAGCCCACTGCTGGATTTGTGCCAGGGCTCTCTGGTGTTTCCGTAAACACTTTTATGACAGGCACCATGTGCCTCGAGCCTGGTTTATGGGCCAGGATCTCCTGCCTGTGTGGAAGGGAGCCTGCACGATCCTGGCCACAGGGAAGCCACAGCAGGATGGGAGAAGTCAGGTCATCTGGCTCACAGACCTGAACTGCTCATTTAATAAGGCCTCTACAGAGGAGCAGATGGAAGCAATACTGACTCCCAAACAAATGTGACAAAGACTGTAAGAGTTTATTATTTTTAAAAAGTTAATGAAAAAATAAGAAGGAAACCTGCACCTTTCAGAGGGCTCTAATTAGCTCACGTGCTAGACTCACCATCGTAAGAATAGGTTGTGGTGGAGTTCTTCAAGTGTATAAATAATTTAATGTAGTAAAAATATCCACCCAAACAGAAAGATATACAACTGCTATACACTTCCTCTGAGCAATTCTGCAGTCCCATATACAGTAAGAAATTAATTTTATCTAAGGTAATGTTAGAATCTGCCTTGAGAAAGAACAAGCTGTTGACCAGCACAGGCTGAGATGATCTGCTGCCTGCCCTGACCTTTCTAAGGCAGGGACAACCAACTCCTCCAAAAGCAAGCCACCAAATCCACCACAAAGCACATGGTGACAACAACAACTTCAGGTCATCTCATGCACAGATGTCCATGCAATTAAGGGATGGCACAATGTCATTAGAGAGACTGCCACTATAACAGAATTCACAAACAGACCTCTCATGAGATGCATTATACTGACTTTTCTCAGTTCACAGTCTTTACTCACATCACTCTTATTTAAAAAATCATCTCCTGGGTTCTCTAGGTAAGAGTTACTTGATAAAAGTACTTTGATGTGGCCAGTGTCACAAGTACTTTAGTCTTCTCCCTGCAAATAGCTATGATCAACAAATGAAAGTGGCAGAAGAAATTTAGAGATCTATATATTTAGGATGAAAGCATTAACTAAGAATTTTGTCAAGGTTTTGGCTGACTTATAGATGGCTGAAGAGGAAGGAAGGAAGGATGGAAAAAATCCCCAAGGTTGTAAAGTCCATATACTGCAGCTCCAGGAGTAGTGGCTCACTTCCCACTCTGCATCACCATAAAAGAGCAAACAAAACAGGGTTCTCTGAGTTATCCTCATACACAAAAAAATCTCAGGGCCCTTTCCAAAATGCTTCTAGAGTAAAAACATTGGATTACATGCACCGCCAGCTGACAAACATTTCTAAGCTCACTCTGAGTGCCTCTGAATATAAAGACAGCTTGAATGAGGCCTCTGAGCAGCAGAGGGGGTTTTGTAAGAGTACAGCACTATAAATCTGCTGCACAGGGCATTCTTCAGACGCTTTCCTAAAGAGGCTCTGAACAAGAGCACATCCTCGCCAGGCCACGGACCAGGTGACCCACATCTAAGCCCAGGCTCACTGGAGGTGGTGGCCACAGATCAGAATTCAGAGGTGTGAACAGCATGGCCACCCAAGGCAGTTTATACCGTTTCCACAAAGCACCAGCTCCTCAGAAAAGCAAAGCAAAGCCTGGAAAAATGATGCAGCAAAGAGAACAACTCATGTGTTATCAACAAGGAATTCTCTGGTGCTTCTGGAGGAACTTACCAGCGGCTCCCGGGACGCGGCGCTCTCAGTCGCAGGGCAGGAGCCAGCCTGTGAAGCAGAAAAAGAGTGAGGTCACATTGCCACCCGATGGGCACCGGCAGAAACACTCATCTGGAGGGCTCCTGTGAGCAGCTCTCAGAGGCACATTTGTCTGAGATATCAGCAGCAGTTCTGTGGAGGACTGAAGACAAAAGGTCAGAACCACAGCAAAATGTATTAATTCCCCATTTTAAACAAGGGAATTAACAGAATCTGCAGAACTGATTTTAGAAACTCAGCAGCAAGAGCTGGCAAGGCTCCTGAGAGATGGCATGGAAGTAGTGGGCACACAAACACAAATCTTTAAATACTTCTCCCATTTCCAGGATCCAGTAATGCATCCTTTGTTTTCTGAACCATTATTTTAAAGATTTCTAAATAACCATGATTTACCTAAACCTCACAAACTGCCAGCAGTACCAGGACCATCCTTGCTTCCCACACATAATTAAGAGATGAAGTTTTGCGCTCCAATTCTATTCCTCATTTTTATGCATACACCTCACCTTCAAAGTATCTCAACATTTATTTTTCCCGTTTGCAAAATACACAAAAACAATCTAGATAAAATAAGTATTTACCACAAGAGGGTGCCAGAAACTCAAATATACTGCAACTCATCTGCATACAGACAAGGATCATCAGCAGGACGAAGCCAGACCTCACAGGTGGGCAGGGATTCTCTGGGATCACCTGCCATAACCTCTGGGTGGGAGGGAGGAAGGAAGGAAGGAAGAAAGGTCCCACCACTGAATTCATATCTTCAGGAAATTCCCACAGCAAAGTATTTGGCACTGAAGAAACACTGATAGCCAAGACAAATCTGAAATTGGTTATCCTGTTCACAGGCTACACCATCGTCTTGCTTTTCTCTTTCTTTTACTATTAAAAAAACCAGTAACAGAGAGATAGGATCTTTTCTTTTGCTTATTTTTAGTAAAGACATTGCTAAAGGCCCAAAGAACATGCTTTCTAAACAAAACAAAGTATTTTAAAATCTCTGGTAGAAATATTTATTGCCTTTAGAGCATAATTCTATCTACCTAAACGATTTCATTTGAGCTGCAGTACTCCCCTCTCCCCACACCGCTTGAGGCAATATATTAATTCATGAGAATGAGAAAATTAAACTAAGAAAAACAGATAATAAGCCATAAGACATCTGACACTCCCTTTTCAGCATCTAAATTAACTTGATTTGTAATAGGAAACATGATGGGGCCCAAACATAAACATGTTAAGTGAGGCAGTGCCACTACTCACAGTCTCATGTTGAAAGCTTGGCAATAAATAAGCAAACATCACCAGGGGCAGAATGCAAATATTTTATCAAATTCTCTAAATGTTTAGAGTTCAATGGGGACAACTTTCTACAAGCATTGGTAACAGTGTCAAACCTGCAATGGCTGTGTAAGAGGAGCGGTGTTTACATTCTGTGAGACTTACAAAGATATTTTCATTGGTTTGTTTAATTCCAAAACTGCCCCTTTGAAATGTCACCCACTGTACTAAATGTCATTCAATCACATCCCCTCTTCCCAGGCAAAGCTTTAAGACTCTCTCAAATCCCATCCAAGCCCCCAGAATCTGTGAGCACTGTACACTTCTCAGAGCTCTGGCTGAGGAATGTGCACCAGCGTGAGACCCGCAGGAGATGGTAAACAGTTCCAGAATCACACAACAGTTTGGGTTGGAGGGACCTTAAAGATCATCTCATTCCAACCCCCTGCCATGGGCTGGGACACCTTCTACAAGGTGGGAACACCTGTCCTCAGCAGGCACGGCCAGGCTGGGGCAGCAGGAGCAGCCCTGACCGGCACACGAGGGGAAGGAGGAGGCTCCTGAGATGGAGAGCAGCTCCTGGGGAGTGCCAGGGCTGAGGGGCAGCGTCCTGCCCAGCAGCTGGGCTGGGGCTCCTGACCAGGGCCCTGCCCAGAGGCTCCTGACCAGAGCCCTGCCCAGCAGCTGCACCAGAGGCTCCTCACACACCAGATGCAGGACAGACACCAGAAGGGGTGTGAGCAACTCGTTCTGGCCTGAGGATCCAGCACTGCTCCACACAATAGGACAGAACCTGATTCTTCCTCTTTACCTTTAATACCCAGAGCGATTTTGGCTACATTTATAGGGTTAAAAAGCAAGACTCTCCCATTTCCAAACATCAAACCTTATTTTGAAGTAAAGCAACATAAATCAATGGGGGTTTAAGTGTGCTGTGGGAAAATACAATATTCAAACTCAAAGGACCTGAATGTTTTTAGGCAACCACATTTGCCAATTAACCAGATTTCTTTCTCAGAAACTGCCAGCCCCGTAGACTGCCCAGGTGCCTTATGGACCAGTCACAGACTGTTCCAGGTTTTCTCATTCTGGAAGCATTCATCTGAAGTGTGAGGGATGGGCTGCAATGCCTGCACCTCAGACTGGGGCTGACGAAAACACTGGGTGATGCAAAGCTGCCCTGCCTCCTGTGAGTTTGGTAACTTGGCCTTTCACAACGCAGATCTGTGCTGGTTAGCCAAGAGTACTGATTTTATGTAACTTATTTCTATTTCAGTTTAGTTCAACAGCCTTCCCTACAAACTCAGCCTCCTCAGTCCAAAACAAAGGGATCAACAGAGAGGTTCATGGAGATTTTGCCAAACTAGGACAGATTTGAGCGACTGACATAACAACGTGTCAGTGGCAGGCTGCTCTGTGCTCTTCCCAGTTGCCAACACAGCCAGACCTTTCCCCTCCTGCTGCTGCAGTGGGGCCCTGGGGGCACTGAAAGGACTTCACCAAATCCCATTGGCAGCACACACTTAGGAACCCATCTGGGATGGTGGTGAGATGCCAGAGCTCCAGGAGGGCACAGAGTTTGAGGTGGGTTGAGCTTGCAGTGAAATACAAGTGACTCTAGACCATGAACAGGACGGTGGGAGTGAGAGAAAGCCTACACTCTATACACCTACATCACACCTATGCTACAGAATCACAGAACCCAGCTTGGAAGGGGCCTTCAAGAAAATAAGAATATATACTATATACAACTCCATCACCCTTTTGATTTTCCTCTGGCTCCCCCATTCATTTCATGTCCCAGTTTAAAAATATCTTAAGCATTTAGTGTTTCTTGAGCAGTCAAACCAGTGAACTTACATTTCTCTTTTGCTCTCCCCATTCAGGTTTGTCCTTTTACGATCTTGGCTCAAGATCTCCTTCCATTCCTCGCATTTGCAAGGCAGAGATAATATTTTCGTCTAACTAGAATAGTCTGAGTTGGAACGGACCCACAAGGATCATCGAGTCCAACTCTTACCCTGCACAGAGCTCCATAGAGTTTTATAACCCAGCTGCACACTGTCTCCTTTCTCTCTGGCCGTGTTTGTATTTATTCTTCTCCTGTTCAAGTGCTTGGCGAGTTTCATACACAAACCCTCAATGCCAGCACGCCTGTGCCCTGGGCCCGGCCTGCACACCCTTCAGCCAGCCCCGCACAGCCCCTGCTCGCCCAGGGCGCGGAGTGCGGGTGCAGCACCGAGCCCGCGGTGCCCGGGGGGTCCCGGAGCCTCCGGGCCCGGCCCGGCCCGGCCCGGCCGCCTCACCTGCCCCGGCTGCTCCGCTCTCTCCGCGGCCGCCATCTTCCCAGGCGCGGCTAATACATCCCCGGCCGCCCGATGCACCGCCCCTGCCGCCGCGCCGCGCCGCAGGCACGGCGAGTCGATCGCCGGCGCAGCGATGCGTCCCGCGGGGGCGCCGCCGGTGCCGTGAGAGCCCGGCCTCCGCCGGGCTGGGCCGGGCCTGGCGAGCCCGCTGCAGCAGCGCCTTCCCTGCCTGGAAAAGCCCTCGGGGCACTGCCGAGCATCAGCTGATGGCGGCGCGGCTGAAGCAGTGCGTGGTGCGGCGGCGAGACGGGCCGGAGCAGCACGGTGTGGCCGCGTCCTGCCTGCGGGAGCTGCGCGACAAAGGTGAGAGGGGGCCCGCTGGGACCCTCTGTGGGATCTGCTGTGGGACCCGCTGGGACCCTCGGTGGGATCTGCTGCGGGACCCGCTGGGACCCTCGGTGGGATCTGCTGTGAGGCCCGCTGGGACCCTCTGTGGGATCTGCTGTGAGACCCGCTGGGACCCTCTGTGGGATCTGCTGTGGGACCCGCTGGGACCCTCTGTGGGATCTGCTGTGGGACCCGCTGGGACCCTCGGTGGGATCTGCTGTGAGGCCCGCTCGACCTGCTGGGACCCGCTGTGGGACCCGCTGTGACCCGATGTGAGACCCGGCTAATGCGTGGCGCTGTGAGGAGACAGGTCCTGGTGTCCAACCTCAGTCACTGAGAGTTCCCTGTCCTTTGTGCTGGGGGTAATAAACGGGCAGTGCTATGTCACTTTTATCGTTCTGTTAAGTATTTTTTCTGTTCTGCAGCTTGTGGTGTTCTGGCTATTGACAAGGCCCGGGAACCCATCACCTTGGTGCTGGCAGAAGATGGGACCATTGTGGATGATGAAGATTACTTCTTGTGTTTGCCACCTAACACCAAGTTTGTGGCACTGGCCAAGGACGAGAAATGGTCCAGCAAAAGCTTAGGTATGCTGTGAGGGAGGAAGCATGGAAGGGGAGGTGTGTTTGGAACACACCTAGTGACATTAGGCAGGATCAGGTGATCAGGAATGACCCATGACACAGTGACTCTTGTGTCAGACAGTGGAACATCCTGGCTCTCGGAGCCTGCGGATGAAGTGGACAGTGCTGCTGAGAAGTGGAAGCAACTGGCCAGGCAGCTGAAGGATGACCTGTCCAACATCATCCTGATGTCTGAAGAAGACCTCCAGGTACAGTGGGGAAACCCCCAGTCCTTGTCCTTGCATCTGCCCATCACGCATTTATCTCAGTAGAGAAGAGACTCCATAAACAAGAGCTCAGGCTTAATTCAGCTGCTGCTTTTGGCTCCTGGTGCCAGAGTCAAACTTGTCCTTGAAGGGAAACGTTTGAGTGTCCAAGGATGCTCTTAATCCCCAACTATTCTTCACAGTGTGCTGTTCCAGTTCTGGCAAAAAGTTGAGATTTGGCCAAGTGGCAACTGAGATCGGCTCATTCCTTTTATCCAGACATGTGTTGTGGTGCTGCCTCCCATGCAAAACCACCACTCCTGTGTAACAGAGGGGAGGCTGAGCAGCAGGCCAGGTCTGTCTGCTCCAGAGGGCTTTGAAGAACTGCTGTGACTTTCCAGAGCTGATTGATTCCAGTTTCTGACTGCTTAAGACTGTGTCTGTGGTGAGGCATGGTAATAACTGCCCCTTCTTGTTGTCCCCAATGTGCAGCCCAGGTGCCAGGCTACTGCCTTGCCTTTGAATGTTTCCATGCACTGTGAAGAAGTAGTGCTTTGCCATTACTGTTCAAATTGCACGATTCCACACCTTCTTGGATGCCTTTTGGCTTTTAGTAAGAAATGCTGCCTGATGTAGTGCCACTAGAGCCTCTCAGAACTCAGGGGACTTGCTATGACAAGAAACCTTGTGGAACATGCTTGGTTTCAGGAGGGTTTGTACGTTCTGTTTGTAGTGCAGTAAGTGCCATGAAATGAGTTACTCAGGAGCCCTCTCAATGTTTTAAGGTGCTTATTGATGTGCCACGCTCAGACCTGGCAGAAGAACTTGCCCAAAGTGAAACCAAAGTGCAAGTGCTGCAGGACACCCTGCAGCAGGTGCTGGACAGACGAGAAGAAGAGCGTCAGTCAAGGCAGCTCCTAGAACTCTACCTGGAGGCCTTGAAAACTGAGGACAGTATCTTAAGCAAAGTTGCAGGTAGGGAGCATTTGTATGCTAGAGAATGAGGTTTTCAACTCCTAGCTGAGTGGAATAAATAAAGAGTGAGTAATTTGATCAGCTGCTGTTAAATGGGGTTGATACAAGAGCAGTTGTAGTGCATATAGTGTAAGAATTTTCTACCAGAGAATCCTCTTGCTGCTGTGTCACATTTCTCACAAAGCCTGAAAGCAGAATACTGGGAGAAAAGCTTAGATCCCAGAGTCTTCCTTAAAAAAATGAAAAATTATGGATTTCTTAAGCTCCAGGATGCACCTAGATTGGATGTATATTTTATTAATCTCACAACCATCAAAGCAGTCCAGGCCACTTTTCCTGTCCTGTGTTTGTCAGGAGCTGTACTGAGTCTGCTCCTTTTCAGAACCTGAGGCTGCAGCAAGGAAGGAGATGGATGTGGTTGACACAGGTACCAGCAGCACAGATACTTCAGCCACAACAGCACTCAGTGACCAGGTCCTTGCTGCTCTGAAAGAGAAACCTGCTCCAGAGCTCTGCTTGGACAGTCAGGATCTAGAGGTGGGTGAGAATGACACAAACAATATTCTGGCAAAGCTCTCCCTCCAAAAGAGAGGCTATAGGGGAAGCTGTCCTGGCTTCAGGAGCCTCTGATATCAGTAGATTGTTTCAAAGTGCTGAAATTTAATTAATTTCTCTTCCTCAGTAACACTACCCCTGACTTGGAGCTCCTCTGTAACAGACATTGGTCCACACACTCTGCTCTGTCCTCTGAAAAGCCACAAAATAATTTTGGGTTTGGTGTCAGACAAATCAGTTGGCTGTCTTACCACTAATGTTCCTGGGGGTTTTTTATAGGCTTATGCATCCAGGTATGTTTCTTTTATGCATCCCAAATCAAAATAAAACCCTCCTTATTTTGGAATAAAATGTAAATATAGATTGGAAAGGAAAGTCTAGATAAACTGTAACCATTGAGGAAGGTGTTCTTTGGAGCTGTGAACTTGCTACTCATGCTTTTCCTTGCTGTAGAAAATAAGTAACTGCTTTCTCTTCCATTGAACACCTGCGCAGAGCTTCAAGCCTGGAGTGTTGGCAAACTACTGGAAATGCACTAGCCCATGGGATAGGTGATGAGAGCTGGGAATGGCTGCAGTTCCAAAGTGCCTCGTTCCTGCTGTTGTTAATTCAGCAGAGGGTTAGTGGCCGGGAGTCAGTAGAAAAGTCTGTTAACAATCTGTCTTGCTACAGCTGGTGTTGAAGGCAGACGCAGCAGCCCTGGCCTCGGCTCTGGGATGGGACAAGCAGAAAGCTGGAGCTCTGCAGGAAGCCTGTGAGCAGGAGCTCTCCAAGCGCCTGAAACAAGTGCAGACGCTGCACTCCCTACGGAGCACGTCCAAGGGCAAGAAAGCGCTGCCCTGGGGGGACTGGCCCAGTGCAAAACGCAGGAGATAAGGCTGCATTGCTGTTTGCAGTTTGGGTTTTGCTTTTGCATTAGAATCAATACAAGCAAAGACAGATCCTGGAACCATAGTTTGCTGGTCATACTGTGGGCTGGCTATAGAACAACTAAAATCTGGACATTGTCCTGAGGCTTAAACTCCTCTGGTGATTTGAATTGTGTAAGCAAAGGGATTTTGACCTTTTGCAGAATATTAGAACAATGGTATTGCTAAGCACAGCATGTAAGTGTTCAGTTTTCAATACCTGGTTGGTAGCCAGCAGCTTCCATCTGATAATGGTGGATACAGCTCCTGAAGCCCCAGGCAGTTTGCTCATTTTGTTCTCCCACCATTTTCAGTGTAAAAAGGATGGAGTATCTCTGGAAAACACTTTGAGGCACAGTCAGTGATCAGGGCAGAGGGGATAGCCAGCTGCTGCCTGGCTTTAAGCTCCAGCCTGGGATCTTGGAACCTGAATTCTCATGCTGATTTAATCAGTTAAAGTAAATTCAAAGTCCTTCATCTTCAGTGCTTTTTCTGTAAGGAACTCCTGCCTCTGGGATGCTGTCTAAGAACTATTGTGTAAAACACAGCAAAGGTAGAAATAATTGCTTTGTAAGGCTGTATGACAGAAGACTTGCATTTGGCCTGCTGTGTTATTCTCCTAATCATTAGTGTAGCATCATGATGCTTTTGTATTAACTGGCTTATTTTTAAATTTTTTTAAAGTCTTTTTTTCTAACATCAATAAAACCTTTTTATCTTACTGTTGGACTAGTTTTGATATTTCCACCAGCTGCTATAATTAAAAGAATGGCCTGATAAATACAGTATTACCTTAAGGAAAGAGAATGAAGAAATTGAACACAGAAGTACTGTCTTTTAACTTATACAAAGTGTTAAGCAAAATGTGTGTTCATCATGGTGACTGCACATGGACTCTCACCTGGCACAATCTGCTCTTCTCCTGTGAGAACAGCAGATGTATATGAGAAACATCTGACAAGTGAGATGAAATGTCTGAGGAAGTGTTAGTAGGTACAGATGTATTTTGTAGCAGCATGCTAAATCCTCTGATCTAGCACAGCCTTAAATGGCCCAGGGTAAGTATTCCTACAGCACCCATTCAGGTGAACCTGTTGCATGTAACAGTCCAGCTTAATTATGGCATAGTCAGAGTTAGTGCAACTAATAAATATTCTAAACAGTTTAGTAATTTTAGGCCAATAAACAAAACTACTCAGGCTACCTTCAGGTGAAGCTACCCAGATGGGAATTGACTGGACTTAGGGGAGAAGCTTGCAGGCAACCTTTTGTCTGTTTTGCTTCTGACCATATTCGCATTGTAACATTATAGGCCACGGCAGGTAAAAAGGTTTCCTGGTGTTTTGAACAGGTACTTACTGCAAGCTCTTTATGTCCAATCTTTCTGCAGTCACATGGATGGCTGTGCTACCCCTGGAAGTCCACTTCCTTTGACTGATTATTTTCATTCTTTGTAAGTTCATTTGCACTGGGTAAGGCTCTGCCAGCCCAGCAGAGGGCAGGGGGATCCCTGCCTGCGGCCGCTCCGCAGCCACGGTGCCACCTGAAAATGGGAATTCCTGACAGTGACAACAGCACCCCTGCAGTGCTGCAGGTGGGAAACGACACAAAACACCTTTAACTGCCAAGACAACGAGCGAGAGAAGGCTCAGTAAAAACAAAATCTTCAAAATGCCCGAGCAAAAATAGCAAAACTAGAAGTAAAGAAAAAGTCAAAGAAGAAATTTTTACTAGAGTAGGTAGCAGAATGAAGGGTATTGCACATACTGAGTTATGGTTCAATGAGAATGTTTTATTTCAATTTCTTTATTTAAAGTATTTTAATTTTAATACCAGATACCTTTTGTGAGCAATTAAGGCATTTGGGCTGTAAGCTTACTGAATTCTGACAGACTTTTCGTATTTTGAACAATAAAAATGCAATTGCATTCACTAAATGCTAAAGATTCACATTCACTAAAGCTGAAAACTTCATTACTGGAGCTAACCTGCAAGATAAATAGGCTAATTCTGGCTTCTCTAGGACAGTAAGAGAAGATAACCTGACACATTACTTGAAAGACAAATCATGCCATGTTGGAATCTTCATTTTCAGTCATAGCTGCTTCTTGTTCCCCAGGAGTTCTCTCTCCCTTAGCTGCGCTGGACTTCTTCCTCTTCTTCTCCTTCTGCTCCATGTTACTTGAGGCAAGCTCTTCACTCTTCTGAGTGATGTATTTTAGCTGAGAACAATAAGCTAAACAATCAGTCCTCTACTGAGGAACTTCATTCATTCACAAGACATTAGAAAGAAATACTGAAGAGAAATTTACAGGGCAAATTATTATTACAAGAAAAATGAGAGACTCCAAAAACATTTGCTTTGCCTTCTCAGGCAAGTTCGTGTGTATTTCAAATCATATATGGAAGGAAAAAAATCTCCTTACATAAAAGTAAAATTAGTATTGGAAGCATTTTTTAATGGATCAATGTATAGGCATGTCTTAACAGATTAGTGAGGTTTATCCACTGAACATCCTAGAGATGAGCACAGGAGGGAATACAATGATCCCGTGATCCCTGTATTAATGCTGGGAGACAGCACCTTGAGGCAGAGTCAAGCTATTCCTGAGCTTAGGCTACAACAAAGAAACAAAACATCAGGAAAAAGCAAAGTGATTCACAATGCTGTGTCTGCTTATTGCACTTTTGAACTTGGAACTTCAGCAGTCCTGGTACAACGAGAGCACTGCTCTTGAACTGCAATCAGATCTGTTACACCTCACCACTGTAAGGCAGAGTGAAGCAAAGTAAGACAAAAATTTAAAAATCACTGGAATGTGCCTATCTACCTCAGAAGAAAGTGAAATTGCTTATGCAACAGTTGCTTCACCATGTATAACCTTCATTCAAATGAATCAAGGAAAATTAAGGAATTAAGTTAATTTTAGGAATTCACTGGTTTAAGAATGTTGCAAGACAGAAAATACAGTGCATCTCACCAAAGAACTGCTTCTTCTAGCCAAAAGCTTCACATCTTCTGTAGTGACTGTGGTTCGTTTTGCATGCCTGCATAACCAAAAACACTCCTTAACATTTTTGCCAACACTTACCATAAGAGGCCAACATCAAAAAGTATCTACAGGGAATTTCTATTTCATAACTTCACACGCTATTTAAGCAGCCCTTTAAAAGCTAGAATTGCAATATGTGTTTTAAAGATTATCTAGGAGCTAACACAAAAAAAAAAAAAAAAAGGAAAGCCTTTGTAACAATCAAGTGCATACCTTGCAAACATTTCAAGGTCTTTTGCAAAGATTTCTAGAGAAAACACAAAGATGTCATATCTTTTAAAACACTGAGTGGGAAGAGATACACAATACAAGTTATCCAAGTCAGTTATGATCAGTGACCATAGCTGGCTATTAGGCAGCACTGGTACACAAGCAGGTAGCCGCACAATACATCTAAATGCTTTTTTCAGGTCTGAAGTCGAACTAGTATTTCTTGTACTTAAAAAAAAAAAAAAAAAAATGCAAGAGAACGCGCCAGTGACACGGAGTTGGGCGCTATGATTTTTGAAGCCCTGCGCCTCCAGCGCTGGCCCCACCCAGGTAACACGAGGCAACTGGAGGTAGGCCAGCTGTACCGCACTGCCGGAAGGTGATCTCCGAGATGGCTGCGATGCTCTGCTTGCTGAACTGCACGTCCTTGTCCTCCTCCACCTCCTGGCACAGGCACCCGACTGTGTAGTGAACCGCCGCCTTCAGCCTCTGCAGGGGCCAAGGCAGGGCAGGCAGTGACACACCGGCCTCGCCGCGAACCACGCTCACGGCCTCGACCCCCGTGTGCCGCTCGGTACCTGTGTGAGCATCTGCTGCTGCTGCTCGCCGCCGGCCGCCGCCATCGCTGCCCTCACGATCTCCCGCCCTGGCGCTTCCCGCCCGGCGCGCGGGGCGGGGCGGGGCGGGGCCGCCGCCATCTCGGGCCCGCCCCGGGGGCCGTGAGGGGACGCGCGGCCGCCCCGCGAGGCAGCGCCGCTGGGACCGGCGTTTGTACCACAGAGCTCCCAAATCTCACTGCGTGAGCTGCAGCAAAGGTACCTTCAGTTGAAGGTTACATTTTACCTTATTCAGATATTCAACTAGTGACTAATTCGCTGTCTTAGCAGAAATACATATGGCCAAAAATTAATATAAAAATCAGTGTGCACAGCACAAAATTTAACAGGTTTTGAGAAATAAAGAGGTGAATTCAGATACCCAGGTGAATTTTCAGATGTCCTGGAGATGACTGGCAGTAGCATTGCAGGGAGAGGATATAAAATAGAGCCAACTTTGCAAGTTGCTGTGGGTATATTTAATTGCCCCAGTGGAAAGAGGCAAAGAATCAGGGAGATTTGGGGGCGAAAGTGCGAGCACACAGCAGTGCAAAGTGTTTATGCCAGAGCTTAAAACTGAGAACAACAGTTGGAGGGAGAATGGTGACAGGAGTGAGTTTCATTTCTCCATGACCCATCCCACCCTTCCACCAAATGCACAGAGAGCTCAGTGCAGCTGAATGCCCAGGAATTAAATCTGTAAGAGCCAAGCTACTGCCTGTTAGGAATAAACCATGGAACAGGAGAAAGGCCTTTACCTGCCTGGAGCCTTGTGTCAGTTCCTCTGCTGTCTGCCACTCTCCATCTCAGCAATTCCTGAACTGCAGTCATCTCTGTCTTGATCCCTAGGAATTTATGCACTACAATATTATAAACCCAACATGACTATAAATTCTATTAAAGACTGCACAAAAACATTTTACCTAGTTTTGGCCAGCACCAGTGGAAAGAAAACACCTCAATACATTTATAACTAAATTTATTTAGTTTTCTTATATGATACATATAGAGAGATATACATATAGGTATGAAACACACCCCCAAGTTATTACAAAAGTGTCCAAACACAGGTTCTAGTGGAGTACAGTAAAAAGCGATATTCTAGAAATGTTGGAGATCTACAGTATCTGGGCTCCAAGTGGAAGGATTTCCATTAGACATTGTAAGCAGAAGAGGACACATTTCCTCCATGGCCTGTCCAGTTAGTATGGATAAATACCCCTGGCTTTGATAATAATTCATATGTATGTGCACCAAAGTAATCACGCTGAGCCTGGAATGAGAACACACAGACAAACCAGACACACAAATGTCAGTATCATATGAGTTCTAGAAGTTGCACCTACTGTTACCTAACAAGGAATAGTAGAAATAAGATTAAACTCCAATATTATAACACTCAAAATTATTTTCTCATTATTAGCAAAACCAATGCAATGAAAAATGTACTAATATATAATAATTAAATTAAGAGTTCTGCACAAACAAGTACAGGATTTCTGCTTGGTACTAATCTAAAAAACCAGCAATTCCATACATCCAAACATTCAAAGATACTTCTCTACAAACCATTTGGGTTCAATGGTATCATTACCCTTGGTTTACAGAGGGAATACAAGCACAGGGCACTGCCAAACCAATATCTCTGGTGTTCTTTATTCAGCTTTCTCTAAGTGCTTCACTGACATGAATTCCAGGTACAACAGAAATATATTGGGCAACCTATAGTGTGAATGATTAGGACATCTTGCCATTGAAACCTTTAAAGCAGTGTTTAAATAACAGCATGATGAGATTTCAGTACCTACCTGAATCAGGTTAGCTGGCAATATCTCATGCCTGTATCCATCATAAAAAGAAAGTGCTGTAGTGAAGCAGGGCATAGGGATTCCAATCTGCACTCCAGTATTGATCACACGGCGCCAGGACTCCTGGGAGAGAGGAGAAGGGGGAAAAAGGAAACTGATCAGTTTTGTGCTGGCTCAGAGGTACATGCAGGCACATGAACTACTCCAGTACAACTGTGTGTGCTGTCTCACAGTCTGTGAAATCTAATAACCAAGTCTGAGCAAATACAGCAGCAGATTCCTGATTTTACATAAACGAGGTTGATATAAAATAATGGCAAGTGAGACAGAGTTAACAGCAGGATGAGAACAGTTGAGACACGCAGACAAACCACAGCCTCAAGCAAGGATGATGTTCTTTCACATAAACATGGTCAGAGCATCTCAAAAGCATGAACTCAGTGGGGAACAAGGAATGTTCTGAGTTCTGAGGCACTTCCAGGACCTCTCACCAAGCACAGAACAAAGCTCGCCCAAGGGCCCAAGAGGACAGCACTGACACTTCAGAGACATAATAATAATGATAAACCTCAGTTCAACTGTTCATCTGGTCTAGTAATTTGCATATAATATTCAGATTCAGTTACAAGAACTACTAACAATAATATGAGACTTCTTTTCTGGTCAGATAATGTGGTTTTAATTCCACCCATCAGCTCCATCCAAATCAGGACAGTGTTTGCACAGACACAGGCCTAAAGAATGGGTGGGTCTGGAACTGTTGTTCTGGGGCTACTGCAAACAATGGTACTGGAACAGAGCTTTATGGTCTGCTCAGCTGAAATCCAACTGCACAGCAGGCACAAGACACAGGGCAGTGAAGAGAATGCTCACACAGGCCAGGCCTCTTTTCCTCATATTATGGTCCTTCTGAATTGCTGGATTTCTGCCCTAGGCTCTTCTGCACCAGTAAAATGGGAACCTTCAGTTTCCATTCATAGCTTGGTCAGTATCAAAGAGAAAAACCATGACAGTCCTGGCTGTAAATTATTGGTTTTATGCTCTCCTTTCCTTAGACCTTACCTGACAGTTTTCTACAGCTCTCTTAAAGAAATCATCCAACAGCAAATTCTGGAGCTCAGGGTTTTGATCAAAAGCATCTTTGATTTTTCCCAGGAACACACTAGGGAAAAGATAACCAGGAATAAATGTCACAGCTTCCAGCAAAGGCCCAGAATTCAAAATTTACAGTGCTAAAACTTGACTCAGCCAGACTAAGATTCCAAACTATGGCAAAGATAAAAAAAAATTTCAGCAGTTAAGCCACCAGAATGGTGGGTTCATCTAGTAACCCCTGGTGTTGTCTACAGCCTCTCTTAGTCTTACCAGCAGAGTAACTCCATGGATTTTCCAAGGAAATCTCTAGGCTTGTCAGCCAAGCACCTCATAAACTAAACTGCCTGCTCTTCTCTCTCCCAGGTTACCTCCTCATCTCAATTACCTTCTGATGATGCAGCCTCCCCTCCACATCAGTGCAATACCACCATAATTCAGGTTCCAGCCAAATTCTTTGGCTGCTTGTCTCAGCAGCATGAAGCCTTGAGCATATGAGATAATCTTGGAAGCATACAGGGCCTAAAAAAAAAAAAAAAAAAAAAAAAAAAATCACGTTCCAAGAGAAGTCTCACAAAGCTGAACAACAACAAACTTCACAGGATACGCACTCTGTTCAGCCCACATCTCAACAGGGCTGACTACAGTAGCAACATTCCAGTTATTTGAGAAACAAAATATCCTTTCCCGTTTGAAAGTTTGGTTTCAAGAGAGAGAGATCAAGAGAGCAATACCCAGGCAAAGGCAGAAGTGTTGAGCGGTGGACAAGCTCCTATGCATGAATTATGATCTCTGTGCCCCATGTAGTTGTCTCTGCCCACCATGGCTTAGAGCTGAATTCCTTCTGGATCGTTCCTAACCTTCCTTTGGTTAGGAATGGGTCACATTATGCTTTGTGGACATCAAGAGACAATGCACAGTGCTGAAAGCAGGAACCAGTTCTCATGAAATATGAACACAAGAGCTCCTCTCCAGGGTTCACAGCACCCCAAACCTGCTCTAACCCTGCACAAGGACTCACCTTGCGGATATCCTCCAGGAAGGCCTTCTTGTTCCCACTGAATTGAGTCATTTGGGGCCCTTCCAGCAGCTTACTGGCCTGCACTCTCTCATCCTTGAGGGAAGACAGGCACCGTGCAAACACAGCTTCACCTTTGGGCATGGCAGGCAAGGGGAGATCATTAGAAAGCTGGGCATCCCTGTTCATGTCTGAGATACCCAAGCACCACAGAGTGTCACTGGGTGATGAGCCATGTACACAAGCAAAATAACTGGTGCAAAAATCAGTTATTCCAACAGCACTCCTGAGGGCCAACACTGCCACTCAGTACAACCATTGGGTAATTCTTGACTGATACAGCTTTCAAATTATAATGAAAAATGCCACAAGTCATCCATATGAAAATTTATCCTCAGGAACATTTACCAGCTCTCAATTTTGAGAATTTACTTTAAAATCTTCTCCTATCTATCAGAGACAGTGTTGCACTGCAATCTAGGGAACATCGAGGCTGAAGACTTCACCAAATACTGTATCATGCTTTTAAGATAAAAAGCTGTTCCTTAAATGCCAGCATACATTAACTGGATGTGCTTTAAAATACACACATGCAAAATAAGGGCAATTAAAATCAAGAATAAAACAGCAGGCTAACTTACAGAATGACATAAGATTCATAAATATGGTAGCCCCTAGCACTACTATTCAGAAGTCCATAAGAATGTTTTCTAACATCACTAAACAGGTTACTAAATATCATCTGTCAGGCTGGCTCAGTGAGCTCCTAATCAAGTTGGTTTAAGCTGTACTTGTTTGCAATTGAAGACAGTATTGTAAAATGAGGGAGAAAAAAGTTTGCTTTTCAGGGTCTGATAGAAAGAGAAGCAAGCCTTCATACTGTCATTTTGTTCCACCCTTTGAGTTGTGATATATTAAAAAAAAAAAACAAAAAAAAAAAAAAACCAACCCCACACTGCAAAATCAACAACAATTTAAAAAAAAAGAGCGAGTAATGTTTTCACAAGACTCTGGATCCTCCCTATAGCAGGAGGACACATCATACCTAAATCAGAACCTGCTAGTTTCCATTTCTGCAAAAACTTCCTTCTCCAGTGGGAAGGAGCAGCATGGTAGGAAAATCAGGGAAAAGCAGGAGTAGCATGACTCTGCTTTTACAAGCAGAAGTTTGCAAGTCATGCTCATGCAGTAAAACCACACAGCAAGTGCCCTGAGAATGGCCACGTTTGCACAAGGACTGTGGCACACACTTCCCTATCAGCCATTACCCAACAATGCTCCCTGACACTGCAGAGCACTCACCAGGGAGTGTCTCCTCCGCCCTCGATCTTTGCAAGCACCCCAAAGAGGAGAACATTAGCAGTACAAGCAGGAAACACTGTTTCAAGCCTAGAACTGAAGGACTACAGCAGCGGTAGAACATTGAAACCATTTAGAGAACTTGTTTTGCGGCTGGAATGCAGCCATGTTTCTTTGACAGCTACACTGCAGTTACTTTGTTTTAGCTACTGAATGTAATTTTCTTATCTTCAGAACTTGACCAGCCAATGCAAAGGAAAGGGGTAGAGAAAGCATGAAAATGAAAGCAAATCTGAGAGCAAAGAACCTTTTGACTCATCTAATTTACTCAATGGGAAGCTTGCTCTGGACCTGTGGTATTAGGGCACTGTAAATGTGCTGCAGATGTGTTCCAGCTCCTCTGCATTACAACACTCTGTGCACAGCACATAATGTTCCCCTGAACATCGCCGAGTCCTCACAGCACTGCAGACACCACAGAACACAGGTGACAGCAGGACTGACAGCATTGAAGGAACAGGGTAAAAACAAACCCAGCAAAAAAACCCAGGAGCTGTCAGAGCAGAAAAGCCGGAACAGCTACACCTGCAAGAGCCTCTTCTGCCAGCCCAGCCCTGCTGTGGGCTCACTGCTGAAACTATATTTTCCCCTGTCGTTACTGTGATGTGGTACATGGAGGTAGGAAAGATGAAAGCACCAGTTACCAATGAGTGTGACCGGGACTCCGTATTCCAGGGCAGAAATGGCTGTCCACTTCCCTGTGCCTTTTTGCCCTGCACTGTCCCTGATCTTTGGGAGGAGGTATTTGCCATCACTGTCTTTGAATTTGAGAATATTGGCTGTGATTTCAATCAGGAAAGAGTCCAACTCTGTCTTATTCCACTCCTGAAATACCTGAAAAAGGAGACAAAGTATATACATATTCATACACACCACAATTTGTTATGTCTCTGTTGTATCTTTTAATTTATTAATGTATATATTTTCCCTGCATGATTATAATACTCAGTGTTTCACTACCTCTTTTCAGGCAAGGTAGTTCACATCTCTATATATGAAGGTGCTTCCTGGAAAGAAATCAACTGTAGCACGGGAAGAAGTTTAGAAAACTTTTGTAAGCATTCAGCTGTCTGTGCTCACTGCTCCTATCTCATTTAAAGCTCATGAGGAATACTGTACCCCACCCTTGCAGGAGGCATGTCAGAAAAATTCACTTTATGTGCATGCAGCAGCTTTACCCAAGCTCAGCACCTCACCAGTGGCAGACAGACACCATGGCACTAAAAAAGGAAAGATGTTAAAAACCGCAAATCACCTCTGCCATCTCATCGTGCTCCATGCCCAACACATCTTTCATCAGGTGATAGGCCTCACAGATCAGCTGCATGTCTCCATACTCAATCCCATTGTGCACCATCTTCACGAAATGTCCAGCTCCTTCTTCTCCCACCTATTCCAAAACATCCCAAAATCACCTCAGCAACAGCACTGTCATCGCTTCCAGTGTTTAATACCCGCCCATAGCTTCCTTCTGCCTAAAGGAGGGAATGAAAGACAGTGCTAACTAACTGAAACCAGTGGGTCACAGGTCCATTTAGCTCCCCCAGCACATGACCCAGCCACAAAACTTTGTCTTTCTATTGCATGGTAGAAGTTATCAGAGATGGTAGATTGTAAATGAACACAGCCAGAAAATCAACCACTGATGGTGCTGTGTTTATCGTGGACAAACATCCATGAGCTTCAGCAACCAAACTGCCTAAGCATGGATCTAACCCCAAGTTAGGGTCAGTATCAAATGACTATTTACCCAGTCACAACAAGGTTCCCCAGATCCCACTTTAGCAGCAATGCTTTGAAATATGGTCTTGATGTGGGGCCTGTGGGGAAAAAGAATACACCTTAGCAGCCAGGCTAAACACCACAAGAGAAAACAAATCTACTGGTATGATGCCTCCTTCTGTAACCTGCCAGAAGGCAGCATGGGCTGAGGGCACTTGGCAGGTTGATAACCCATCCACGCAGCAACGTCAATTAAATAGGTTTTTCCCAACCAGACAGTTTGCGAGACATCGGAACAATCGAGTCATGCTTCCAACACTGTACAGACAAGTGTAATGCACTTCAAGGAGCCCTAATTTCCTCTCCATGTGAACTTAGCTGAGCAAGGCAAAAGATGATTGGGCAGAAACTTACTGTTGTTGATGGCTTTGTGCCATCAAATTTGAACAGACTGACACAGGTATGAAACACTAATGCAAATGTACAGGGACTCGAGAGATGCTAAAGCTCACTTAAAACCTAGACACACCTTTTCTTTCCACATCTATACAGAGAATGGGCAACCAGGGATAAAGTCTAATATGAGCATTGATGTGCAGTCCTTTACTGAGACATGAGTACAAAACAGCACAGCAGCATGCAGAAATTTGCAAATAAACTGATGCATTCAATAGCAGTACAAACATGTACTGAAGCTCCTTTTATAATGTGTCACTACAGGGCCATTTGCTGCTGCCTGATTCATGGTTAGCAGCTTCCCAAGTGTGTACAGCCTCAAAAGAAAAAAAAAAAAAAGAAATACTACTTGTTTAAAATTTAAGCAAAATTCCCTTCTCCCTTCAGATGTCTGTAGGTCCTACTTTGCCTGTGGATTCCTGGAAGAAAAGCCTGCCTTTGTTCTGCCTTACATGAAGGCTTAGCACTGCCCCATGACCCCAGCCAGGTTGAGAAATCTGGAGCCTTGAGGAAGCGAGATGGCAACATATCTTGTTCTTTCCACACCCACACCCTCCTCTTTCCCCCCCTCACTGCACAATGTGAATTGTTGCAAACCATTCTAAACAAGAAAATATAGTAGTTCATGCTTACCAGGCTTCCTTGGCTCCTCCTGGCATGAGAGAAGGTCCGTATCTGGCACCCTCCTCCCCGCCACTAACTCCACTTCCCACAAACAAGATGCCCTTTGCCTGTAGCTCCTTACAACGCCTCTGGAACAAAGAGCAGAGCAGAACTACTTAATTTTGTTTCATTCCAGAGCCTTACACACAAAGGTTAGCAATTCAGATGTAAAATTAGGTTTTCAGTTCTGCTTTGGATGTGCTAGAAGCCAACCTTAAGAAAGCTTGTTCATCCACCAAAGTGAGCATTAGGAAACTTCCTGTTGCTTTGGATCCTTGCAAATGTGACATGGTGAGAAAACAAGTCCTTGTAAGCACCAGATAGACATAAGCAGCACTGAGGCCAGAAAAGGCTTGGAATTAGGTGTCAGGTGACACAAGCTCTGTGTGAAGATGTGGGGGAGGCAGATTAGGCCCAAGGTGGAGTTGCTGAGTTCTCTGGAGAATGAAGGTGCAAGCACAGAAAACTCTAAGGGCAAGTAATTGCCTCTGAGCCAGAGACAGGCCGAGATCCCCAAGGACAGCTGCAGGCTCCCCAAGGACTGACCCTCACGGAGCTTTTCACTCTGGCATGGCCAGCTCACTTATCCAAGATCAGGATGTTGGAGCAGGAAGACAAACATGAGCACCTCTTCTAAGATTTAGAAATATCAATCTGAATACAATATTTTCACATGAGCACGGCAGACAGACTAGGCAGGAAACAGGCTTACCGTGGTATCTCTGTACTCAGAATTCCCACCATCAATTATGATGTCTCCAGTCTCCAACAATGGCACCTGTCAGAAAGAAATCAGCATTTAGGTTTTCTCCATACGTTCAAAACCTCACTAATGATGAATAACTGATGACTTTCAGAGGAAACTGCTCCAAAAGACAGCAAGAAGTCTCAGGTAGAATGAATGTCTGCCTCACCAATTTATTGATGAAGTCATCCACTGCACTTCCAGCCTTCACCAGCAAGATAATGCGACGGGGCTTCTTCAGCGTGGAGACCATCTCCTCCAGGCTGTGAGCACCGATCACTTTGGTTCCCTTGGCCTCGTTAGCCAGGAAATCATCCACTTTGGAAACTGTCCTGTTAAAAGCACAAACCTGGGGGGGGGGGGGGGCAAGGAAACGTGTTAATAAAAGCTGCTAATGGAACAATAATTTCAGCTCAGACTACAAATTACACAAGCAAGGTTCAACCTTGCTTGGTTCATCCTGTGCTCTCCCACTTCCGCCTTCATGACAGGCACAGGGCAGGGATGAACCTGAGCATGTCTTTGCAAGTGCCTCGGGAACCTGTGGTTAATTGCAAGGCCAAGGCAAACTTCAGGGAAAAGTCATGCATAATTAACATATCAGGTGCCAGCTGAGTACAGACATGCACCGCTGTTCTTCTCTGGAAACAGGACAAAGGCCAGCACAGGGTATAACTAAAAGGAGGAAATAACACCTATTAAATCATCACAATGGCAGGGGAAAGCACCCACAAAATGTTCAGCTCCAATCCCAAGTGCTACTAGTCAGCCTTCAAAAAAAAAACAATTTGTTTCCTCACTTACCACGAAGCCGTGGTCATTCATGTTCAAAATCAGGTTCTGACCCATCACGGCCAATCCAATCAAAGCAATGTCAGCTCTGGAACGTGAAAGAACAAAAATGCCAGGGAAGTCACTAACAGTGATCCAGCAGCAGCATCCATAGCTGCCAGGTTGTTCTAACCATGCCAGCTGCCAGGGCAGCCCATCCCTCCCTAAGGAACTGGAGATCTGAGTTCATGCTGTCAGCTGTTACTGCAGCAGATCACGGATCGAGGCTGTGCGCGGCCATCGGGCAGAGCCGCCGCGGCAAACAGCGCCCCGGGGCCTGCCGGCGCCGCGAGCCGGCTGCAGCCGCGGCGCGGCCACGCCGGGCCCGCTCCCGCCCCGCTCGCGGTCCCGCCCCGCCCTCACTCGGCCATGGCAGCGGCGTTCGGGTCCCTTCGTTCCCTCGGCTCTCTCCGTTCTCTCGGGGCTCTGCGGGCTCGGCCTGCGCCGCGCGCCGCTTCCTCTCATCAGCCGCGGGAGGGGCGGGGCGGGGCCGAGCGCGCCCATTGGCTCTTGGGGCGACCCCGCCCCCCGCCCATGGCCCGATGTCTCGAGGCCGCGCCCCCTTAAAGCGGCAGTAGCGCGGCGGGTGCGGGCCGGGCCCCGCGCTGTGCTGTCCCCGCGCTGTGCTGTCCCCGCGCTGTCCCCGCCGGACTCTGACGCTTCCCCGCCGCCTACGAAGCCCGAGGAGCCCCGCGAGCCGCGCCCGCCCGCGGAGGAGCCGCGCAGCTGCCCCGTGCCATCGGCTGTGCCTCTGTTCCCAGCGATACGCAGCCCTGGTCCCGCCGGGAACTGCGCAGTTCGTCATTAGTAATTATTATTAACTGGCTTCGATTCTGCCGCTGAACATTTCCCAGGCAGCAGTCAGACCCTCAGCTATCACCGCTACCCTTTTGTCTTTATGTGACCAGGCCAAACTTGACAAACCCGTCCTTCCAGGGATCAGCACCGAGGCGATCCCAGGAGGACAAAGCTGCTGCGTCACTTCGCTCCGATGTATCGGACACACACAACCTCGAGACCATAGTTTCTATTAAATTCTATCAGTTATTTCCTAAACAAGATGACCCGCAGCAATCTGGCCCATCAAGTTTTTGGTTCACTTTAATTTTGGACATCCCTTCTTTCTCAAGAGCCGTTGAGATAAATTTAATTAAAGCATCGGCTTGTTCAGCACAGGATTTAAAAGAAAGTAATCGATATAAGATAGAAGTAATTAAATCATAATGACACGAGCACACATTCTATCTGCTAATGCACTGGTTGTACCTTTATTGTTTCACCTCGTTCACTAACAATTCAGTGGTGCAAGGTTACCATACACAGTTAGATATCTGCATTGCACACCTAAGGCTATACAGCAAATGGATCAGAATTAGTACAAATACATGAACTATATTTACATTTTGTATACTCAAGCTCCAAATATCAGATATATTTACAAAATAAAATAAGAAAATGAAAACCTGAAATTAATGTACAGTGTTGCTGATACACTCCTTCGCTGGGATGAAATCAGTTTGCAAAGAGATTTGTTCAAGAAGGCCACTTATACAGCTTTTACCTTGTATACCTTGTGTACAGAGAGATTAACAGGGACATGGGGACCGCAATTCCAAGGGATGTATTCCAGTGAACAGCATGTCTGATGTCCAAATTCGGGAGCCATAACCAACTGCACATGAAATATGAACAAGCAAAGCAGAAAATTCAGACCTGATCCTGGGAAGTGCTGATCATTCAAGACTCCCTCTGCTTCCAGTCCCTGGTTTCCAGGCAAGCAAGAGGTAAATTCAGCACTGCTCAGGGGCAGCCCATTCACTTGGCAACATTAAGAATTGAAGACTCAAGAGCTCCACACCAGTTTTCTGAATACACAGCTGATCCCAGCAATTTAAATCCTGTTCCAAATGACATTGGACACAATCGTCTGGTTAGTGTTGGACTAGTTTTGATTTCAAATACATTGAACACATAAATGGCCTTCTGAACAAAAGTCAGTCCTGCTCTTGAACAGCTGATGTTTTGAAACAAGGAAGCACAAAGTTAATACATCCTGCTACAGACACTACAGCCAGACCACAGGCTGGGATAGTGACCACCACGGAGAGATGCAACGCACACGTCGGACCCAGCTGTAGGGACAGCCAACAAAGCCTTCCCGAGCAGCAGCAGGACCCTTCCTCCTCCAGCAGCAGGTCAACAGCTCACCTTCAGCAGAACACCCACCCCAGCATCAGCTACCACCAGCTCGGGTGTGCAGGGGTACAGGCAGATCCACGTGCACAGGCAGTTTAGTACCAGTGGGTGTTAGACCGAAGCTAATCCTCTTTCTTATCTAATGTGCAATTAATTACAGATGTATAAATATACAATACATTACATAAAATTAAATCCCTGTAAATTAGATAAGAAGCAGCAAAAAGTAAAGTCTTTGCTTTGAAATACCATGCTAATCAGTAATAAGGACTATTAGATATTGACACAAAAAAACCTTTTCTTGGCAGTCTGGAAACCATACTCTCTGGAAATAGTACTCCCTTCTCTTCTGTATTTCCAGAACACAGGAATCTTCTTTAAAAAGGTACTTAAAGTGCATTTCGAAAACACAGTGTAGGAGGTTTAGCTTAATTTTACAATACCCAGGAAGATCGAACATTATTTTCAATGGATAAAAAGCACAGCTTTCTCCTTCCTTTTGGTGAGGAACATAAAAACCCAAATCCAGCACAGTTTGACACTCGTTCCTCCCAGGGAATGCCCACCAAGCTCCCTGCTAGTGCATGTCCTCACGGGCTGGCAGGCCCACAGCAGGATGCCTCCTCTACTGAGGCCGAGTCCCCAGAGCTGTCTGACTCTGGGACTCCACACACACACAGCAGGTAACCAAAAATGGGCTTTGGAGTGCCAGGAGAAGGCAACTTAGCATATTTTTCCTTCCTCATTCTGTTTCAAAAAAGAAATTTCTAACATGCTGGGCTAAGCTTTGAAGTGAATGGAAATTCACTTTTTTTGTTTCCTTATTTGTTTGGTTTGTTATCTCTTTAAAGAAAACTTGGACTGGTTTCAGTATAGCTTTAAGTAAGGAAACCCAAATGTCTCAAAGCAGGCTTCAGTAACTGCAGAAAAACTTTGTCTGCCTTTATGTCAGACCTGAAAACAGTAATGCCCATTTGAACTCCCCACAAGGACCTAGTTTGTTACAGATTATGCAGCTTTAAGAGATGCTGATGCTTAAAACCAGACTTTTGGTCTTCTGATGATCTATTATTCACTCAGACCTCAAGTCACCAGAATTTGCTTGGAGTTTTAAGACAGAAGAGTGACATTTATACAACAACTGTAACACTTCAAGCTCTCTGTAAGATAAGCATCTGTCTGTTCCTGCTCTTAAATGAAGATCCCTTAATCATGATTTTGTGCAATGCCTATAACCACTTGGTTCGTTCTCTGGCTTATCCAAAGCAAAGACTTAGAAAACTAGGTTTTTTTCTAGTTAAAGAAAAGAAACAGATAAAAGTTAAAATGCTCTTAGTGTGTCACAACCTACCCCCACCTCAATCACTCTGCCTCCTCAAACAGGTTCCACTGTCATTATAAACAGTGGTGATGGCAGCAATAACTTAATGCTTAGAATTAACCTAATTCTTGAGATCAGCTTAGCTGCAGTGTGAGGAGCCCTCTTGCAGGACAACAGTTTTATCCACACACTGGAAGTGCTTTATCATCATTGCATAACAAAGGAATATCATCACTGTATTAAGAGTCACACACAGTTAAACAAGACAAAAACAAAAGGAAAAAAAACCAAAAAACCCCAAAACCCTATCCCTATCATGTTCCTGGGTCCCCAGGATGCTCCCTCACTCTGGCTTCCAGTTCTGAAATAAATCTGAGGACCACAGAGCAGCATGAGCATACAAGTTAGCTTGAGAACTACCTCAAGATATGTAAAGGTATGTCCTAGCAAGTGTCAGCTCCATCTCCCTGCTCCTTTGCCTTCCCGGCTGCAGGAGGTCTCACTGTGCCCTGCACTGCTCTCAGCGATGCAGCCCCACACAGCAAAGCCCTTCCTCAGCACATTCCAGTCCCACGCAGGCGTGGCCTGCCCCGCTGCTGACCCGGACCCCAGTCAGCCTCCTGGCCTGCACTGTGCCTGGTGTGCCTACTGCAAGAGAGGGACAGACCCTTCCAGCCCTCCCTTGCGAGGCTGGAGCCTCCAGGTGAAACCCCTTTACACTGCCCAGGACCACAGCCAGCCCTACCAGTGCCCTGGGTACAGCAAGAAAGGATAACACAGCAGGAAAGAACACACAACATCCCCAGCCTCCCCAACACCTGACTGAGAGAGGGGAGTTCACTTCTCCCAAAGGAAATTCATTCTGCTCTTCTTTCCTGGGGCAAGAAGCAAAGCTTTGGCCACAAGAACTTACACTGTAGGTCAAGAACTGACACCACCCAGAAGCCAATTATGACATGCCACTGACCAGGACCAGAATCCACTTGCTCTATTTCCCAGAAGGGTTAACTCTGAATACAGTGGGTTTAGCTGATGAAAATTGCAGCAGGGAAATTAGGAGACACTCAGCAGTTATTTCAAAAGGAATTGAAAGTGTCCTGCAGCTCCCTGAGAACACTGCAGGTGCTGAGCCTAGGAAGTGTTCCACAGACCTTGGGTGCTCCCATGGACAGCTGGGGTGACACGGGAGCATTACAGGGTAGGGCTGCACAAGCAGGCCCTTGGGAACAATGCTGCAGAGCTGCTACCCTGACACAGCCATGGGAGTCCTGAACCTCTTCCCAGAGAGGTGAGAACTGTTCCTGCAGAACTTGGAAGTCAGGACTAAAAGAAGGAAGAGGGGATCTGCCCTCCATGGTGACCCGGGGACCAACTGCACTTTCATTTATATTTCATACTCCCCATCTGTCAAATACACGGCTTGAGCATATGAAATTTTTGGGATTTTATCTCATATTTCAGTCTGTGGTCTATTTCCCCTCATATCAGCACAGTCTGCTCAGCTCAGCTGAGAGGCTGAGGAGTACATGTTGATGGAAACTCTTCTGGGAAAGAGTTAAACCCAAGCAAGTTAAACCCAAGGCTCACCTGCAACCCCCACAGCAAGAGTTTAAAGGCAGATTGTTCCAGCCAGCCCCTCCTGGATTGTTCCCTAACTTTTCCTAGCTCGTGCCTTAGCCTGCTGGACCCTGGAAACTCAGAAACTTGCACAAAGTCCAAAATCCAGTCTGTCCAGATAGATTTGTCCAATATCAGCTTTCAACAGAGTTTAACTTTGAGGCTGGATCCAGAAAGCCTGAGGAGCTATTGCAGTTCCTGGCTGGGTAATGTCTCCATTAAACAATTTATCTTTCCCTGGCATTGGAACTTTGCCCTGAGGGAACCAAGGACCACTGCCAAGTCACATATTGAATGAAAACCCTGTAGCAGTCTAGACAGACAGTGGACAGTGGGACAGACACCAAAAGGTCAATTGAAATGGGAAAACAATTGTTATAGGAATTTTTTTTTTTCTTTTTAGAGTCGTGCATAATCACTCGATTTTTTGATTTTTTTTTTCTTTCTCTTTTTGTTTGGCCACATGCTACTAGTACAATTCAGGTACAGGTGAAAAGAAACAAGGTAGGGTTAGAATACCTAGAAAATGTGCTGAAGGAGTGGGGAAGGTGGGGGATGTTAAGCCACAGGATTACATACAAGAGAAACTATCAAGAATCACAAAGAGAAAATGAGAGGTAACACCATCTATGGGAAGGTGAGTGGGGAGAACAGATGAGAACATTACATGGACTCAGTACTTCATCTGGCCCGTGCGTCTTCGAGCCAGCTTTGACCTGCACAAAAAAAAAAAAAGGGGAAAAAGTAGTTGGTGAATTATGAAAGTTCATTTTTCCTCCCTCCCCAAAGTTTATCCACTTTTTTTTTTTTTTTAATTGTTTGGCATAGTCCTAGTTTACTCCATATGTTAAGAAAGAAGAAAGTAAAATGTATCCAGGGCTGTAATGAGAAAGAATTCTCTGTTCTGTTTCTTTAATGGGAGAAGGGATCATGAAAGGGCTTCACTGTTCAGAAATTCTTTGATGCTGTATGGTAACAGCTTCGTTTTTTAGGTTTGGGGTTTTTTTGCTGAAAGGAAGAGCTACTGCAGTGGAGTAATATGTGTCCAGCAAGCAGGGGCTGTGGTAATGGAAAGGCTGCCAGAGAAGTTATAAAAGGGAAAGTAATTTCTGCTTTAGCTCATAATCAAGAACCTAAAAAGGTAGTCCAGCACAGAGGAAGTAAGAAACTTCATAAATTTCTAAAATGGCAATACAGGGAAACCATCTTGTGGTCTCCAAATGTAGCATCCCACACATGTTCAAACTGGACATGGCTGTTTAGAACATCACAAGCCAAAACAGCAACCCCAGCAGCTCCTGAAATACAGGGCTGGTTTGTTTTCTGGTTGTTCTGGGGGTTTTTCTACCTACTCTCCTCCCTCCTCCAGTTCCCACATCTTGTCAAATTCCTGAGAGCAAAACTAAACTCTGTGACCAACCATCTGCCTCCTGGTTTGAGCATGTCCCCCTGCAGCCCCAGCTGCCTCTCACCGAATGGTGCCAGCCAGGAGAGGATTGAAGGCGTATAACCAGTCATTCATGTCCTTGTCATTGATGGCCTGGAGCAGGACCCCACGGTGCTTTGTGCACACTCCAAACGTGTTGGGTGTCTGCAACAGGAAGGACAATTTAAACACAAAGTCTGCAAGCACAGAGGCTGATGCACATTTCCTCTCTGAGAGAATCCCCTCTGTCACATCCCTCTTTCATTGATGTCTCGCTGGTGATTTCCAGGGTACTATTACTCATTATCTTCTACAAAATAGAGTCTCAACGGCTGAGTGTGGGCTCTAAGAGATGGACCAGTAGAGTTCATGTGATTCCTTGTAGGATGTTTGTATGAGTTGTTTTGTGGGGTTTTGTTTTTAAACAAACAAAACACACAAGCCCAAAAAACCATACAAAAGAAGCTGCAAAAACTTAACATGCAGGGTAGTGGTACCAACACATGCTCCTAAAAGCTAATTTGATGGGTGACAGCAGTCAGGGTCACTCTCTGGTACAACTGTGTCCAAAACCATAAGAAACCCTGAACAAACTGGGAACTTTGTGGGCAGAATCCTCAAGGTCTCCACAACTCAGATCCGTTTTCCTCAGAACAGAGATGACATAGCTGATGGTACAGATGCACTGCTATTTGTAATGTTCTTGCTTTATGGATAAATAAAAAGCAGCTCTCAGACTGACCTTCACCATTGCCTGTTGATCCTCGCTGTATTCCACCTGAGCTGTGGATAAGTTTATGATTCCTCTTTCTACAGGATCTTTGTCACTGTTGTAAATAAAAACATAGGGACGGCGAACCACAACAAAGTGCTTGGCCCAGGAGCTGGAGAGTGGCTCCTTGAAGTGGAGGTATCCTTTCTTTGACACCACAGAGCTGGAAAAAATAAACCCAAGTCACAGAGGACTCTGCATCTCTGCTGTCACCTGTTAATTTTCCTTCTTCAAATGGGGCACAGAACCTAAGAATCTCAGAAAGCCCCTGTGACACTTCTCGGGAAGCCATGATCACACACCAATAAAAACTTACCCTGGTCTGATTTCCTCGATATCAGGAACGAGGTTTAGGAACTCATTCTTTCCAGCTCTGGCAAGGTAGGAGGTTTCTACTGCAGGAATTATCTGGAACTGCTCCACCTCATGACAGGGACTGGAGGCACGAGAATTTGCTTCTGGTGTCCTTTAAAGAAAGTAGAGAAAAAAAAGTAAATTGCAACAAAGCAACAAAATGTGACAATGAAATTTAAACTGCATCTTCAGGCCAGCTTGAAGTTCCATCCTCCAGCCCAGATTTGTTGTATGACATTGGGATCCTTTTGTACAATATTGAATAGCATTTTCCCTTGATATCTGTGGAATAAAACTTATAATAACCACTAGTAAGTTGCTTCCCCACTACTTCTACCTTTTTTCTCCTGCTAAACATAGTCACAACACAGACATACTTCCTACTACTGTCTGATGTAAAATGTTCTACTTCCTCAGCACTCCTCCCTTAGGGATGCTGAACTGAGAAGGTACAAATTATGTCTTTCACTACATAGTTATTACCAATTTAATCAAAAATATATTGTATAGATATAGTTGAGATAGATAAACAGAGATGAATGGCCAAATTGGTTTATTCTGGGTGGTTATTTAGTAGACCTTTTCAACAGACCTCTGAAAAAACTTGTGGACTCTGCACACTGTAGATGCACTGGTCACTGGAATGACAAGCATCTGACTGTTTCCCCAACACAAGCAGAAAAAAAACCCACTTCAAAAGAACAAAATGAGGAAAAAGAATTGTGCGGAGTGACTGGAGAAGTAAGGCAAGGGGGCTGTACAGAGAAATATCTGAAAGTAGGGAAAAGGAAGAAAAGAGGAAAAAGAAATCAGAAAACAGCAAAGAGATCTATGAAGCACTGAAAAGTGATGTTTCCTTTCAATACATTACACTTACTTCTGATCAACGGAATTGCACCTGGAATCCACCAGAGAAGGGCAGGTGGATGAAGGGGTGAGGGTTGCACTGCTGAAACTGGACACGGACGGGTCCCGCCCAATTGGAGAAATATCCGAGAGCTGCAAGCACAAACACATCACAGCAGCTGGGCTGCAGCTGCTCTTCACTCCTGGCTGAGAGTGGCTTTCAGCAGGGACGGCTCAGAGAACAGAAAGGCTTTTTCATCAGCCATCCCCCTACTCAGGAGGCAAATTTTCACACAAACCACCACAAACCCATCTGAGGGCAGAAATACAGCAGCATGTATGCAGACACAGCTTGTTATTATCAATGTCTTACACTTCTGATTATTCACACTCTGATTTCTTCAGTGGATAAAACATCATCCAGTTTGAAACTTGGTATTCCCTTTACCTACTGGCAGAACTTTTAAGACTAGATTTATCCTTTTACATAGGGAAAGTGTATGTAGGGAAAACAGTAAGAGTCTGCTAATAAACTGGGTACTGTACTACAGTGCAAGTCCACACCATTGCCAATTCCTGCCATAGCCTTTGGAACCTGATGCTGAATAGCCAAATGCTTCCAAAGGACTGAAAATAAAAAATAATAAATTAATATAAAGTGGTTTATCTTTTAATAGTATCAGCAGCTTCCATGACTCACAAACATGCTGCTACTGTACTACAAATAGAGTTTATTACAATTAAGTATTACATGAAATATTTACCTTACAATCACTGATGCTGTTGTACACCTGGTTGAATTCCCGATTGAAGGTATGAGTAAGAAGCTGCAGACACTAAAGGGGGTACGCGAGGGGAAAAAAATGAGACACAAAGAAGAACTTCATATTTGGATTTTCAGAGAAATTTGAACAGGGGATTTGCCAAGACACACTTGGCAGGTCATGAAAGAACAAACAAATCCTAAACTGCTATGAAAAATCACAGAAGAGAGTAATAATCGCTTCACTTGATAAAATGAAAAAGTTTTTATAGAACCACTAACACAGGGGAATGGGATACAGCCACAGCCCAAACCTCCCCAGCAGCACTGGCCGGTCAAGGTGGCTTATTTCACTAACCAAGATGTTCAAATGAAACTCTCACACTACTGGATATTTCCCAAGCTATCCGAGAAGGCCGTGATTGACCTATAATCCCCTGTGGCTGCCAGCAGGATGGCTGCCCTGTGCCATACCTTGGTGGCCAGCTCCTTCTCCCGGTCCACCAGGCTCTCGATGTCCGCGGAGTCGTAGCCGCTGCTCTCGCTGGGCGTCACCGCGCTCTCAAAGGTCGTGGTGGAAATCTGAGAGGAAATGCTGGTGGAGGTGCTGAGGGTTCCACTGCTCAGGCTGGGAGACAACGAGTCACTCAGAGACTTGGGGATGCTGTCACCAAGCTTCTCACGAAGCAGAAGGAAATGTCGGGTTTTTTCCACCTAGTAAGAAAAGAAATCAGTATCATCCACTCCAGGAAGGTGCCAATTTTACAGACACTGAATTCTTAGGAATCCTTTACTATTCATACCAGTAACTTTCCCCAGGGAAGGGAGTTTACAGTGTCAGTGGAAATTGAATTTGCCTTTGTTGAAGGCACTGAGATTCTGAGCTGACGACTCTACTCAGCAGCCAGCCACACACTTTGTATCTTCTCTGCCAGGAGAATTTATTTAAATCTTGACTTCCATCTCTTTACTCACCTCATGCAGCAGCTCCAGTTTCTCCAGTTCCCACTGATGCTCTAGAATGAGGCTGTCCCCCCTGGGCCTCCAACCTGCCAGGTTCTCTTCTCCCCTCACATATGCGACAGAAGTATCCAGGACCTTCCTCCTCCTCCTCTGCATTCCTGAGCAGTAAAAAACAACATGAGACGTGTTAAAACCAGAGCCAGAGAGGTGTCACTGAGAAATAATCAGCAATTTGCAAAGAACCAGCACTTCTGCTGTTTGGCTGGATATATACAACGTAAGTATTTCATTACCTGCAAATACACAACCAAAGATATTTGATTTAGTCCAGCTTTGTTACTTTTTTCAGATATTTTCTATTGACCAAGATATAATGCAAACTCCTGTTCAGTCTAATCTAACACAAGGACTTTAGTTTCTACATCTTAGAAGAAAAATACACAGATACACCATGAACTACATTACTTCCAAGTGGTGAAGTTGGCATCAGAAATCAGCAGCATCTTCAAAAGACAAGAAAAAGCTCTACTGCTGCAAAACCCAGTCTCAACTGTTAGTTATGAGCCATGGATTGCACCCCTAAGACTCAGGTGCATGCATTCAGTGTCCTGAGTTACCCATGTCAGAAAACATCAAGTTTCCAGTGAACCCTTGTTCACCAATGGTAACCGCAGACCTGAGTCTAAAGTAAAAGCCTGGGTAAGTATCTTATAGAATAGCAACGTTCCATTGCTCCTCTGAAGCACAGGAACTGCTTCTGATCAGGACAGAAATGTTTACTCCATTCTGCCTGAGAAGTTTTCCGCAATATTTCATATTTATCACTGGAACACCCAGTCACTGCTTACCTGGACTTCCTGTGTCTGACATTTTGCATAAACTCAGTTCATAGATCCCAGTTACTCGATTGCTGTTCACAGGAAAGCAGAAGAAACAAAAACAGAAGAAACTATTTATTGTCTTCAGAAATAAAGTGCTTCAGCTTTAGCTCGGTGGTTCCCAAGGCAGAATTTTAAGCGTAGTTCTTAGTTAGAACTAGATTTCAATACTACTCCTGCACAAAACAGCCAGAACAGACTGCAAGATCCCCAAAAAAGTCAGTTCCCCCATGTTCCCACCCCACCCTGCACTGGACTTGAAGAGCACATGCTGCAGTAAATTCCAGGTCAGGATGCAAGCTTGAAAAAAATGGATCCCTCTGCCCAGCTCTGTTAGTATGGAAAAGAGGTCAGTAAAGAGAGAAGCCATCAGAGTTCCACTGAAATAAATGCGAGAAAGAACATTCAAAACCAGACTGGAGAACCTATGAGTACGTAAAGCTTCAAGGAAAAAAATTAAGAAAACTAAACCAAATTCTCTAAGAGGAAGCACAAATACTGACAAAAAAGGCCAATACCAAAATTGTAACTGCACTTACGAGTCTGGGGATTTGGAGTAGCCGCTGCCGAAGAGGCTGCGCAGGGAGCGCGGGGGGGAGATCTTGGCGTCCCGCGAGTAAAACACCATGCACACATCCTTTGTGATCACAGCAGGCTGGATGCAGTGGTCAAGCTAAGGGAACACCAGCGAGGAATGAATGGCTGCAGCCAACTGTGCCAAGTTACACTGCTGCCCTCAGTGGGACAGTTTTTGAAATCTGTTCTTGTTTGGGTCTTTGGTGAAGGGTTTTCATGTGTGTATCTGTGAAAGAGAACTGCCAAATTTCTTGATGCATCCCATGAAATGATTTTACTGCACAAAACAACATTGTCTTGCACACAAGCCAAGAGCTAAGCCCCTGTTTGTAACACCAGTACTTACACAGCAATATTCACTGATTCCAGTGGATTTTCAGATACAAAGATAGATAAAACAAGGCACAAAAAGGCAAGACCACCAGTATCTCTTGTGTTGCAAGGCAGTGATATCTTGACATCAAGATGTTAACTATGAGTACATTTTTTCCATCCTGTTCTCAGGAAATGAATAAACACTAGCTTCAGGATTCAAATCACTTTTGAATCTATTTCTCTTGGGTACACTCTGTCCTGTCCAGTTTATAGCCAGCAGGAAGGCCCTGGTGTCTCACCTCCAGGTAGGCAGAAAGGGTCATGTAGATCTTCTCTCCATACGGTGTCACTCGATTGAGGAGGAGGGAGTTGTGCAAGGAACTATCCCAAACTGCCTCGAACCGATAGAAAGTCCTGGAAAGAAGGACAGTAAAAGGTCAACAGTAAGAGTTCCTCTGCAGCCCTCTCATCACTCGTGTAAAGCATCTCTTTCTGATATCAACCTCATGTGGATAACATCATCAGTCATGTGGATAACAAATACTTGAAGCAAAAACCTTCTCTTTATTTCCAAGACCATTCACTTCTACCTCAAACAGTGTGGCACAAAGACCAGGGCCTGTTATGGAGAATACTCATCTAAAAGAGAAAAGAGGGAATGCAGAAAACAAAAGCTGTCATAGCTCTACAGGGAAGTCAGCACTGAACAGTTGTTTCTAAACACAGAGAATTAATTTCTACTGCTGAAATTCAGCCCAGCTGGACTTTAAAAGTGCATGGGAAGATTCTTTCTACACCATATTTTAGGACTTCTGTAAGATCTGGGACAAAGAAAGAGAGGAGCTGAAAGCTCCCACAGGTCTACCCCAGCAATCCAGAAGGTTCAAGTAAAAAGTGAGAGACAGCATCACACACAGCACAGCTCTATCACCACATCCAAAGGCATCGTTATACTCTCCCCTCTCTAGCAGGAGTTTGGGAAATGAGCTTTCTCCTTTCTCACAGGCAGCAACTGATTTGAGGAAGGTCCCTTTGGAAAGAAGACCTATGCCACTATTCAGGAACTCAGCACACCTTTCCACATTGGTGACAGAAACAGAAGGTATTCATTCTTCATCACCTCTATATAATTTCCCTACCGAATCCTCTTGCTATTTTTATCTATTTTGAGTCCAAATGACAAAGTACTAAAAGCAAGAAAGTGCTTCACATATATATATATTTTTAATAAGTTATATATCTGAAGAGTTTCTGTACTAATTCCCAACTAGGGAAAATAGAAGATGAAATTAAAGACAAAGGACAAACAGCAGGGTGGAGGTAGAAGAAACAAGAAAAAAAGCACTGTATGCAGCCCTGGCATCAGTTCTGCACCATCTGCCAAACAAGATTTCTCCTCACGGAGAGAGAACACAGGTGTAAATGCTCCTCAGCGCAGAAATACTACCACCCTCTGGAGCAAAAGGATGTTTGGACAAACGCCAAGACAAAGTCAAGCACAGCTTTGAGGCAATTATTTTAGGGGATCTTTTCTAGCCAGGAAGGTAAATATATACAGCTTTGCCTGCCCAAACTAGAATTTGCTGCAATAGCTACAGAGCAAGACAAAAACCAGCAGTGAGCAAAGTCCTTTCAGCACAGCCAAACAGCACATGGAGGAAAAGGGAGCACGGAACACACAAAGCAAGGAATAGAGGAGAGACAGGTTAAATGTGTAGTTAAAACTGCTTCTGAAGTGCATCTTAGCATTAGTGAAAGGGGGTGAACTGGGAGCACTGAAGACTCTGTCTTCTCTTTTCCAGAGGCAGAGCACAGAAAGCTGAGTGCAAAGTGCCCCAGACTGTGCAGCTGCCATGCTGGGCTGTGATCCCACTGGAATGATGAGACAGGAATCCAGCCTGGGCAGCCACTGCATAACTGGCTCCTCTGCCAGCTGCTAAACTAAGGAGTGGCAACCACACAGTTAAATTTCACATGCAAATCCAGCCCCAGAACAGAGGCTGAAGAGCAGGCACATGGCAGCCACTGCTATTTGATCAGAGCAATTCAAGTAACCTCATCATTCAGTCCTTGGCTTGGTCCTTCAAACAAGCAGTGTTGCAGAGCCAGAGACAGTGAGAAATTCCAAATTTAGTTATTTGAAATGGAACAAGGGAAGAAAATAGCAAGGACTACAAAACAGATCAGTATTTGATAGCACACCAAGAGAATCAGAAAGACTGCACAAAGGAAATTCTCCTACTCTCACATGAGAAGGAAAGTTCACCTTCACAAGTCCCCCAGTGAACTGTACCTGAATAAGCCTCTGACACAGAGGAGGAAGAGGGAAGAGGAAAGGGAAGACTACATTTGGAAGAGCTAAGAGGTGTGCTAACAGAATTCAGTAAAAGCTGAGGGAAGTGGCAGCAATATAAATGGGACATAAAGCATTCTATTTTCAAGAATCTTTATGTACAGAGGAAGCAAACAGAAAATACCTAGGCATATCCTTATCAAGAAAGAGCCTGTAAAAACATAGAAAGAGCTTCAGTTAGTGCAGCCAAAAGCAGAACAGAAAAGCAACAGCTGAGAGGAACAGAACAAGTGGACTAAGAAACAAAACAAAGTGAAAAAACCCCACAGAAAGCAGCAAACAAGTCTGCAGACAATGAGCAAACATTAAGACATATCCCTTACGAGGGCCTCAATTCCCTTCCACCATGCTGCCATGCACTCATCCCACAACTTAAACCTTGGCATTTTGGGACGAGATGGCCAACAGCTTCATCCCACTCATCCTTCACCCAAGCTGCCCATCTTATAGAAAACCACAGAGATACAGAGGAATTTATTGAAACAAAACAGAAAGCACAGGGCTTTCCAACTGCAAATCCAATAGTATCAGACAGGAAACCAGCAACACTCTCCCTGTTTTCCAGTTATATTGATCCATTAACTCAAACACACTAAAGTACCCACTTCTCAGTGGAAGGCAATAACTGCCAACCCCCCAGTCCCTGCCTGCTTTACAGACACCAGGTGACAGAGAGCCCATGGGCAGGAGCAGCATCCCAAATCCACTTTAATGCCACAGGTGTTTCGAAGTCCAGGCCTCTAAGAGAGAAGGAAGAATTCCAGTGCTGGGAAGGATCCCACCTCCAGCATTCAGCAGGTGCAGCAAAGATGGGCTCAAACCTTCCTCCCCTCTGGAAAAAGCCACTCAGAGCCCCATTCCAGAGATATTCCTCCTTTGCACCAGCTGAACAGAGCCAGGGAGCAGCCAAGTGACTCTGCTGTCAGAGCAGGGAGAGGCTGTGCCCAATGCCCCCCTCTGCCTTGCTGCACTTGGCTGCAGACACTGAAGCAGAACAACGTGGAGACTGAGCCTCAGAGAAATGAAGGACACACAGAGCCACAAACCCCTCAGCCAGGGGCCCAGCTGCCACCCCACTGCAGGGACATGGAACTGGACTCAACTTGCCATACATCTGTAAATTATAAAGTTGAATTTACAAAGCGTGCCTCTGCCTTAAACTGTCACATGCTTGCTCTAGGAATAAGATGTACACATCTTATTCTGTCCTTGTACTTCAAAGCTGTATTCTAGCACCAAACCTTGACATCCATTTAGGGTTAAGTCCTCAGGCCCCCTTAAGCTGCTCCTTTCACCTGCCCTTTACGGTCCATACACATGGAAGGTAATTCAGATGCATTGTCAGCAAACCCTTCCCATGGATCAAGATTTTACAGTGATGTTCATTCTCTACCTGTGTGTTCTGTGCCCATGGAATTCTACATTTAATAATTAGCCACATTCCCAGCTTTCCAAACATCCTGCCAATACAACAGAGGTCAAATAAATTTCAGACTCCTGCTGGAGGGCTCACTTCATTCACTTGCCTGTTGGAGCTGTGAGAGGATTTCAGGTATTTTGCAGAGATAATATTCAAAGACAGAATGGCATCCACAGCAGCTTCATCTACCTCTGCTTTATTTCTTATACGGCCTAAAAAGGGAAGGAGGAGGAGGAGGAATCAATTAAAATTCAAACTGCAACACAAAAGGAATTTGTTTTCCCAAACACAATTTTCAATGGAAGTTGCAAAACTTGAGCTTTCCATCTGGATCTTTTTCAACGTTCTCCTACTACAGGCAGTGCTCATAAAAATGACAGAACCTGATACAAAGAGAAATTACCAGTACGAGTTTGTCTTCCTTACACAGCAAGACACAGAACCATTTACTCACCAACCACCAGCTCTCGCACATCTTTCCAGTGCAGCTCACTGCCCTTCTCATGGATAATGGTGACTGTGATTCTCCGCTGGATTCCCTGTGGAGTTCAGAAACAAAACACTGCTGAAGTGTTCACACACACACATCGCCTATTGTGCACTTGTACTGCAAAAGCAAAGTAAATAATATAATTTAAATAATATCATTGATATCATTTAAGTGATTTAAATACTATCATTCGATATCATCTGTAACTGAACAAGCAACTCTTTGTTTCAGGGCCTTAAAATTCATTTCAAGGGGATGTTATATTCTTGCATGTAAAGAAATTAAATGCTTCCCCTTCCTCACTCCACAAAGACAGAGTAGGAAAAATATAACTTTAAACCTATTAACCATATTTAACTGGGATTATCTTTATAATCTAGCTAGAGACAAAATATTACTAAGGATTATAAAAGGAATTTAAGAGGCACTGAAATACAGTCACTTCATAGATTATGTGCCATAACCACAAGCAGTGAGAGAGAGCAAATGGAATTTGAGTCCACGTGATCCTTCTATGTACTTAGAGATGCTGGAGAACACTGAAGGCACAAGTCTGGTCCCAGAGGTTCCTGCTTTTTAAAAGGCTTTCCTCTTTCATGAGTGGGATGCTCACTGATAAGCAACAGGAACAGCAATATCCTGGGGGCCACACAAGCTCCTCCCAGCCCAAAGCCACCAGAGCAAGCACAGACTGGGAGATCCTGCCTGTCACTGCACAGCTGTGTGGGAAAGGAGGTGCCAAGCCCAGGCAGCAGCATCCCCTCCCTCCCTGCAGAGATACACCCGCTGTTCCACAGCTTCCACCAGTACCTGGTGCAGCAGAAAGGTCCCCTGGCAGGGCAGGCCCCCGGTGTGATCCACAATAGCAGGGATGTACCTGTGTGAGACAGGGAACCAAAGATGTACCTGCACAGCAGCTGCTGCTGCCAGCAGCTTCCTCTCCTTGCAGCAGCTGGAGACACAAGAGAGTGTCTTGCTGCCCACTCTCCAAACAGGCTCCTTCTGGCACTAGAGATCAGTGAATCCTGGAAGTATCACCCACTGTACTTCCAGTACTGATGGAAAATTGTGGAACTCACTTCTCAGTATAATCCCTGAAGACCTGTCAGGGGAAAACCTTAGTACAGAGATGAACCTGAACAGAGGCTGCCATGTGACTGGAGTAAAGTCTTCAATGTCCCGAAGAATCCAAACTCATGGCCTACACAGGGAAGTTTTCCTGGTGCCTGTGCCTGGAACTTCACCACGGAAAGACCCCTCCAAGTGTGAAAGAAAGTCATTCTATCACTTCAGTCCCTTCTAATGGGGACAACTACTGCCAGCAGATTGCACACCCATCACTACAAACCAGCCAGGCCCCTACCATGGTGACTGCTAGACATCAACCTGATCTGAACAGTAAAAAAAACCCCAGAAATCTCATAAACCACCGTTCTTGAAGCACAATATTAATCACCATATTAATATAGGACTTACTCCCCTGTTGGCTCCAGTTCACTGATCTCAAACCACACCAGGAGGTCGTATTTGCTCACACTCTGGCCCAAGCTGGGCTTGCTCACAGTATTCAGCTTTGTAGCTGGCACTTAAAAGAAAGAAAAAAAAAAAAACCAAAGAAAGAAGAAAAGAAGAGTGATTTACAAAGTCTGAACAAGTAAAGCTTATTCAGGACCCACAGAAACGTGCCATTTCAGAGGTCCTACATATTCTGTGTGTGTAGGCAGACCACAGCTTTTACCATGAAAATTATGTGCTTACAGCAATCATTACTTCTCTAAGTGTTTTTTAAATCTAGGTTACTAGAATAGAAAAAAATTTTGAAGTTAAATAATGGAATAAAAGTGCATCCAAAGAGACTGGAAAAATACACAGCTCCTCTAGATCCACAGAGAAGAAGTTTCCTCAAATGTGCATCCGTTGGTTTATGGCTTGACAGTTGGTGATTTAGAATTGCTGAGGTCTGTTTTGCAACATTACTCCCCCATAAAGTACATTTCACCTTCCCCACACAAGAGGAAAATAATAGAACTTAAAACTTCAGTCTTCATTTCTTCCTGTTACAAGCTGCCAGACCCCTGCATCACTTTATTAAGATATTGTATATGTAAAAAGGCAGAACAAGACTTATTCCAGAGCCCTAATCCTGCCTAAGTATTTTTCTGGGCTCCTTATCTCTTGGTATTAGTGAGTATGACCAGCCAGATCCCCGCTAATTCCTTTCATTCAAATGTAGGGATAAACCATGTTAAAAAAAAAAAATGAGACAGCTTAAATTCTAGAAATAACCTAATACTCCCTCACACATCATACATTTTAGTTACTCATTACATTTTTATAAATGGGAACATTTTAAAAGCTTCGTTCCTTACACTCTGACTGGGATTTCTGTAACTTTGATCTTCCATTTTTTCTCCTTTCACATACTAACCTCACTGCTTTTATTAAGCTAAATAATTATTCTCCCTTCTGCCTCTCAAGACCCAATCCCCCCTTGCTCAGGAATTCTTTAGGTTCTCCCACCTTTACATCTCTGTATCCTTTGGCTTCTACCATGACAACTTCCTGTGCACTGGAAGGACATAACAACCCCCAGATAAAACAGGTCCTTACAGGAGAGCCTAGGAGCTCTCTTTTGAGATCTGTTTCTTTTCTGGGTAAAACAGCAGCTGCCTCAGAGGGACACTTTTTACAGGAATCAGTTTTTCACAGCACAGCTCCACCCTGGGAGGCAGCGAGCTTGAGGTTCATCGTTTCCCTCCCCATACATCACTCAGAGTAGTAACTCTCTCATACCCAATCATCTCATGCAGCTGCACATGAACTCACTCCAGCCAGAGGAACATCAAACACACAGGTCACTCAAGGTTATTGCCAAGCAGAGCAATTCAAAAGCATCAGAAGAGAAAAACAACAGAAAGACACATTTAACTAAACATGAAAGCTTGATTCTAGATGTTCTCACAGACTTGCTCTGGCTGGTACAATTATTAATCAGCATGACTCTTTTTTTGAGTTAGAATACAAATGGAAGTGAGGAACAGCACTGTTAGTGGCGGGAAAGGAAGATGAGTGAAAAGGAAACCTATTCAGAACACAATATACCTCTATACCTGCCTGTGTTTCCATATGCATCTCTCATACCAATATCACAGAACTCTATGCAGAACACAGGAAAAATCAGAGGTCCTGGAAGTTTCAGGGAACAGATGCAGTGACACACAAAAATCTGTGACTCCCAGCACACTGGAGTCTACAGACTGTCTCTATGGTACTCCTTAAAAGAGCCCTAAATTTTAGCACAGCATCATCCTTCCATGAGCACAACCATGGCAGCTTCTACTCCTAATACTACTACATGATGAAGGAAAAAGGAATTTGGAAGCACATTTTGGAACTACTTCTACATCTATCACAGACCAGGTTTGGCTACTAACCATCTCGTTTAGGAGCCCGCTCAGTCTGACAACTGGGAACAGGCAGAAAGAGAAAAGGTGGCAGCTGGTCAGCTCCATCCTGGAAAGCAGCCACGGCAGAGGAGGCCAGCACGTTGGCGTGCTCGGACAGCGTGTTCAGCACATGCACGTTTACATAGCCAGACATAAGGTACCTAATCAACTCAATTTTCCTTTCATGGTCTGCAGAGGGAATGCAACACACACAGAGAAAGGATGGTAGAAATATGCAGGTGAGAGAAAGAGGAAGAAGGGGCAAATTAAAGGTGATATGGAAAAAAAAATCACAAAAGAGTTCAGCATGCATTATTCCAGTTAAGCAAAGAAAACCAAGAATCATTTCAACAAGACTCACTCACTAAACGAGAACATGAGAGAGCAAAAAGATTAAGCAATTAATGAATAAGCAAATTTCCAGTCAGAAAGTGCTCAGCAAGCACGAGAAGACCCCTAGCCAGACCTCATGGAGTATGGTCAATACCTCAGGAATGGAATTCTAGCCCCTAATGAACTAAGTAGCACTTCCTGCAGAGGAGGTTGAGAAGGAATGAAAATAAAACATAGAGAGGGCAGAGAGCCAGCAAAGACATTCAGTGCCTCCTGTAGCACTCACTCCATTTACATTTCCCGGTGTCCTGGATACCTCAGGAATACACCACAACCTCCGTTTGCAGCAGCAGACCTGTGATGTACAGAATTCGAGAGCTGTTCTCACCTGGCTTTGACAGTGGCATGGGGGGAGGAAAGAATCTTCGAGAAGGCTGTGGAGGGCTAAAGAGACATGAAGAGTTATCACTACAAAGGCAGTTAAACATAAGAAATATACACAAATGCACACACATGCATCTTTGTATACACACACCTATTACTGTCTCTAAAAACATCCTCACAATTCTACCAAGACAGGTAAATATCCTGTCAGGAAAACAAGGGGGCTCAGCACACTTCTCAGACTAACCTATGCTCTTTTTCTATCCTAGCTTAACCAACCCTAGGAGCACTGTTGAGATTCTCCCAGAGCTCCCAGATCACTGCTGAAGCTCCCAGTATTCCCAGTGCAGTGCTCCAGTCACCAGGGGGATTTTAGGGTGGACTGGCAGAACAGCCAGCTTTCCATGTTTGACAGGGCAGAACAATTCCATCAGTCCCTACACTGAGTAAACAGGCCTCTGCCAGCACTTTCACCTCCATCAGGAATTCTGCTTGTGGGGCTGTGGTGCACAATTTCAGGAGCACAAAAACTGCATAACCAGAGCATGATCCCAAAGTGCCTTTATGCCAGGCTAGTGACCAATACCTGTTGAGATCCTGTCCTTGCAGGTGGAGAGGATGCTGCTGATAATGTCCAAAGACTTCAAAGACAATAGGCTTTGTTTTGATGTACTCCACAAAGGATTCTGTCACTTCCACAGCAATCTATTTCGAGAGTAAGGAAAGAAAATGAGACATTCGAAAAAGGAAATCTGTTTAGGAGTCTGTATTTTTCATATCACTTAGTGTCACTCACTGCATTCTCTTGTGGTTTAGGCATTAATTCTACTCTCCAAGAAAGAAGAAAATCATAGCCTTAGTATCAGGCATTTCAAGTTGAAGAAGAGGAGGCTGTACGTAACTAAAGCATTACACAGTTCATAAAAATAGATATATCCAGCTCATCTGAGATCATGAGCACTGCTATTCACATGCATATTTTATTTCCTGAACTCTAGACTGTTTTCATCCTGGAAAGGAAACACAGAATTCAATGGCAGGAAGTAGAGGTGAAAAAAGAGTTAAATTTGCCACAAAGAATCATTCTGTGTTTTGTTTTGTCATGGGGATTACATCATTCACCTGATCACACCTAGTACTGTCTATTCCTAATAATTCTGCCTGCCTTGAAGGACACACACAACTCTCAGTGCTGACAGAGGAAGTAACTGCTCATGGAAAGCTTTACTTACATTCTGAACATGGTAAAACCCAAGGGGAGTCCCTCGGCCATTGTTTTTGAGAGGTTCTGTTGAGAAAGCTTCATCATGTCGATGCAAAAAGCTTTAAAAAACATAAACCAAAAATCAGCCACCACAGAATGGTTTAATGAAGATTGCTGTGCTCTGAATCCAACCCTGAAAGGAAATCCTAAAACCCTAAAATAAATGTATTCTGCTGAACTTTAGAAGCAGTTGAGTGATGGCCTAAAGCTGGGCATACCAGTCTTGTGGGACCACAACTGTGGTACTTGTTTTATGTCTTTATTACTCCTTTTTATTCTCTTCCTTAAGAACCCAAGCCTAAGACCACTCTCACTTGAGAAGTACTGATTTCCTCATGCAGGGTCATGCAGCTTTCATTCAAATGGGTGCATGTACAATCTAGTATTGAATTTTTCACATTAAAAGCCTAAAGCCTTAAGATATCCATAAACAAGTAACTTATGAGTCCACTTTGATTCCTAATTCCTTTCTGCAAAACTTTAATCCTTAACATCTGCTTAAGAGAAAGTGAGGACCAAGAACTCCAGTAAGTGATGAGGTGCTTTTCTCTGCTGTACAACACCTCCACCCATCTAAAAAGTTCTCAGAGTTCCACTGCCCACTGTTCTTTGCTCTCTCTATCATTATCTCATGATATCGCTATACCATTAATTGCCTAATGCAAGTAAAGACACATTCTTACTTGAACTGGCAGAAAATATCTGCATATTCGGGCAGGATGCCACTGGCCTGAAGCACTGTCACACGGAAGGTGAACACACTGCCCAGCTTCAGGTGATCACCAATTTCCTCAGTGAATCCTTCCATAGTCATCTTTCCATCCAAAGTGGCTGACTTCAAGTCTTAGGGAGAAAAAAACATCCCACATGAAAGAATTTTCTTTTTTTTTTCCTCCTTTCTTTTATTGAAATAGTTCTTCAGGAGACAGTTTAGTCCCATCACATTTTTTTCCCTTTTAAACCCAAATAATTTACTGATAACCAAAAGATCCAAATATCTGAGAAGTTTTTCAGCACTGTTCTTCAAATGAATCTCTCACGTTCAACCCCCTGGTAACACCTCTCCCTAACCATGGCACTCTTGAAGGACACTCAGGACTCCTTTCTATGACTGACTGAAAGTGTCACAAACTTCCCAGAAGTTCTCCAAACACCACATATTTCTTGCTTACCCAGCTCATTCATTCTGTTGATCTCCTCTGGAGGAGTGGTAACCTCTGAATTCTGTCCTTGCCCTTCCACAATCCTTAACTCCTCCAGTGACAGTCCAGACCGAGTCATTGCAACTGAAGAAAAATCACTCTGAAAATTAAATATAAAAGTGCCTTGTAACAGACTTCTGCACTTTCTGAGTTTGCCATCCCCTTCTTTCCCTACAACACGTGTTCTTTATTTAGAAGCACAAGCTACTACACTCAAATATACCTAAATCAATTTTAAGAATTCTTACCTTATCAAAATACTCATTGTCAAATGAAATTTTAGCTGTTCCAGACTGTCGAATACCAGATCCATAATCTGGGGCTTCTTCATCAGCTAAAAAAAACACAGTGAAAAAAGAAGATAGATAAATAAATTATGGGGAGGGGAAGGGAGACCCCACAGAGCTACCTAAATGGAAATTTTCATTATAATGGAAACCAAAACGGAAAGCAGAAGAGTCATGGAGTAAGTGCTGGAAAAGATCATGCCAGAAATCTATCCATCAGGAACTTGGGTGTGGGAAAACAAGACAAGCTCTCAAGTTTCATTCTGAAAATACTTAACTTTAGAGAATTTTAAGTGCAAACCAACTTTAGTACTAATTTTCATTATTTATTTACTTCTGATTATTATACTGAGGTAAACTAACATCTAAAATTCTGTAGCCATGAAATCAGCTCCACCAGGACATGCTGGAAGTCTGAAAGATGGATCTGTCCATACAATCTGCTCATTTCACCTCCTCCTCTTCTCAGAGAGCAACAACAACAGGGCCTGGTTAAATGCCAGGGGGTTTTCACAGTAAATGCACAGTCACAGCAGAAATCCCAAGATTCAGAATGTGCTCCAACACTTTGCTTAGGGATCAAATAATGCCATGGCCCTTTTTTAAGAGATCTCCCCAGTTCAGTTTCTGTTAGCCCTGCTGCATTCAGTTCATTTGGATGGATAAATATTTATTTGGAAATATTCAGTCAATGCTAAGGAGACCAAACCAAACTAGACTTTTGTACACATTAAACCAGATTTTAATTCACTTGTTTTAATCCCTGCCAGGGTGATTCTTATACGTCTTCAGAGTCTGAGTTTAATTATATGTTCCCATGGAGAGTGAAGCTTCCAGGGTTACCCTACCTAAAGCAGCAAGAACTGCTGGCATTTGGCCACTGCTGGAAAAGGCAAATTATGGGAAGGATCTGTGCTCCCATCAGCATGGCTAAGGCATGGCCCTGCCAAGCAGCCCACCTCACACTGAGCATTCTGAAACACCAGGGACTGAGCAGTGACCTGCAGTAAACTCTGGCACATACACAATGGCAGCTCAGCACTGGGTGAGGCTGTTACCACCCCGGATATCTACTCCTCTCTTCTGAAAAGAATTCCTGGTGATTAAACACTGTGTTAAAGCAGCTCCTGGTCTCCACGTTTTTAGTGAGGCAATGAAGGGGGAAACTGCTGCTCATTTCTGTTTACACCACTCTGAAAACCATCAGTTCAGGAACTTCTTCAAGTGCTCTCCCCAGGCCTCAGAGGAGCACATTTCTGAACATTATTTAAAGGGATAGTTCGAGCACAGCTAAAACTTGGTACATTTAACTTTAATGCAGGCCACCGAAACCATCAAACCAGGCACCCTTCTGCACTGCTTATACTGGGTGCCAGAAGGAAAAAGCTTTCCTTTGGTTTTAGTTTTCAGACTTAATGACAGTAGTTAAATCTTCCACTGTCCTAAAAAGCAGTCTTGTATTAGTTGCCAGGTATAAACTTCAGTGGATGACATCATCATAACTTTAAGATCTTTTGTTCAATAGCATTATTTCAAGACTTATCCACGCTCAGTCCCTATGGTGAAACAACGAATGAAATCATTTCAATACCAAGAGAGAGCAAGTGTTCTTTGCAACATGAAGGTAACTGAGGTTTGAGTATCAGGAGAGTGCTCTGGTTTGCTAGGCTGGCCCTCGAAGGCAGCGGTGTCTCACCTGCTATGGCCTGCACGGCCACGCGCAGGAAGCCGCGCACTTCCCCCTTCTCGCTGACCACGGCCACCCTGTGGATCAGGGGCACTGGGTACAGCAGGTTGCTCAGGTACACGAAGGCTCTGGTGACAGGAGGAGAGAAACACAGCCAGCATTAGGAACGGTGTGCCAAAGCCCACTGCAGCTTTGCTCAGCTCTGGAACAGTCAGATCCCAGACACTGCATCTCCTAGACCTGCAGGGGGTCCTGGGTCCATCCTGCCCACACAGAGCTCTGGCCAAGCCCAGGGCAGCCCCCAAAGGCTCTCAGTCAGAGCTCAGAGGGACCCAGGGCTCACAGGAGTGAGTTACAGACTCAGGGAGGGCGCATGGCTGTATGGAAGGTAACCAGAGATGCACTGAAGTTGTGAATGGAGCTGTTAGCAAGCAGGCAGAATCCATCAGGGAACTACTGATGATAAAGAATGAGGTAGGTGGAAATGATAAATTAAAAAGGAATTGATCTACTGTGCTCACACAGCCTCAGTTTTTTACTGAACATATAAACTCACTCTTTTAAAAACAGACTGACTGAATGTTTTCTGTCTTCTATATTCCTTTGATAACACTGCGTGCAGAGTAACCAGAAACCCACAATAAACCATAAGTCATCACTTAGGTTTACTGGAAGATTCCCTGCTTGCACAGAGAGTGGAAGACTGAAAGTCTTCCCAGGTAAATCTCTTAACAAACATTTGATTTATTTCTTTGAAAAAACAAAACATAACAAATAAGACATGACAGCACTACTCTAGAGCAACCACTTAGAAATTACAGTTTCCAAAAGGAAAAACAGCATTTAGGCCCCAGAGGGGACGATCCTGCCCTGCACTAACTTATAAGTTATATACAAGCAGGGTCTGTTTTGGAGCAGTAAGGTAAGCAATTTAATTGTATATATTTTAATTAAAAGTCAGACTAAAGTTATTAAGTTATTTTATGTTTCTGCAATGAATTGCAGTAGTTTCTAAAGCATCACACTTCAGTGGGATTAGCTTGAGCAAGACATTAAAGGTTGATAAGCTCAACAAGTCAGCTAAAGAACAGCTCTCAATAAGGGGAAAATATGGAAGGTTTCATTTATTAAATGAGCTGTTTCAGAGTTCAAAAGAGTACTGAGATGCACAGAACTTTAACCAATACTTTTACCAGTTAGTAAATTTAAAGTGACTAATAATGCAATTTTAATGAATTTATGCACATTTTATTAAACAACAGTAATTTGTTTTACTAACTTCTTCCTTACAGTTCTTTTTATTAGTCCTTAGTATTACGAATAATTAATTCCTGTCATTTATAACTGTTATTGTTTAACACTCCTACGAAAAGTCCTGCATGACAAAAGGGAAGTGTTGCTCCTTGGGTTCACATGCCCCTTCCAAGGATGAATGAACTCTTTTGAAATGACAAGAAAGTCAAACAGGTGTCAGTCATGAACCAAGGACACAAAAATAATGCTACTAAAAAAAAGTGGTGACAAAATGCAATAGAGAAGAGGATGATTAATACGGCTATAAAGTAACAAAACATAAAATGAAGAAAACCATACAACAACAACAAAAAAAAACCAACTGTAACATAACACTTCACTAAGATTAGGATTTAATTCCTTTTCAGTCTGCTTCAAAGTGAGGTAAGCACTCATAAAGCAGGGGAAGGGAAAAGTGAGAAAATTTCAAGTAACAAAATGAAAAAAGTTAAATTTTATTTTTTCCCTCTAGCATTTTCATTTTTAGCTTTGGAATTTCAGGCGATGCACATCTGAGGAACTAGCATCCAACCACACAAGAAAACAGTCCCTGAAACTGGAATGGTTCACTTGGCTTGGATCAGGGATGGAGTTCCAAAAGGTATGTGGTTCTGGGCTCTACACGAAGAACACACCCAGATTGAAAAGCACATTTCAAGCCAGGGAGAAGAGACACTGCCCAACAGAACAGAAGCCAAGGAGTCTTGCCCTGATGTGCACAGGAGGAGTCTCACTAACTAAAAAGAGTCAGACATTGCAGAAGCCTTCTCCCTTCAAAGCCAAATAAAAGGAAAGTGAAAACATCACCTGCATGAATAAAAAATACATCTTTATTTGCAGGGCAAAAGTTCTGAAGGTGCTGCTCAACACGTGACAGCCAAAGCATTCAGCTGGATTAACCCCTACCATGTGGCCATCCCAAGGAAAATAATGCATTTCTCTTCTCCCCCAGTTTGCTTCCATCCAGTCACCTTGTTCACTGGAATAATTTTAACTTAGAGGGAAAAAAGCACATTATGCAAAAAAGTTTAAAGCCTCCTCTTTGGTGCTGAAAATGCTGCATCTCTTCTGTAGAGTGGAGAGCAACTGCACACGTGCTGCACCAAAACAGAGCTGGGTTATGCAGCACTACAGCTGCTTCATCATGAGACAGTGCCAAGCTAGGAGTGGATGAAATCTTAAGGTTATCCTCCTCCTCTTCCCACATCCATGAGAACTCCCACTCCCCAAAGAGCCCCTAAGTGTCCCCCTGCACTTAGCCCAGCAGACTGAAAGAGGGGAGCTGGATTAGCAGAAAGATTGGTGAGGTAAAATGGCATACTCACAACAAAACTAGAAATTAAATTTAACAAACACGATTTTTTAAAAAACCAAAACAAAACCAACAGAACTCAAAATGATGGCAGATATTTTTAAAATAAACACATTAGGATTTACATAAAATATCCCATAGTCCTCTCCCACCTCCCTTAAAAACAAAGCAAATGCTTGATATGTCACACCATTAAATAGAGTCAATCTTGAAGAAACCCAGCATGCCAGGAAAAATGGCTAAAGGGACCAGCTCTTTTTGTTTTCTTTAAGAGTTACAAATAAAAGACAGTCATAGCACAGAGAGAGAAAAGAAAATAACTGTGATGGCCAGGGAGTTAGATAACTACATGCTCCACTTCTCCTCCTCCTCTCCTTCATGACCTGCACTTGTTATTGCTGACAACCCCCCAAAAATACTAAAAATCATTTTATTTGTCCTTCACATTCTATAACGTATCAACCAGTACACACTTGGAAGTGATAAGGAATTCTGGTTTTGTTACAAACTGAACACTGCCTTGTGCTCAGACAATACCTATGCAGATGGACACCCCTGCTGCTTCTAAGTCACTGTTCAAAAGCAGAATTCTCCCACTGGAGGATACAGAGGACTCACAACAGTTCCTACTCAGTGGTGCTGGACAGTCTAACAGCCTCTGCCGACAGAATGGGCACAAGAGAACAACAGGAACAGAAACAATAAAAACCAACAACTGAGGAAAAGTCACTCTCTAGCCTCATAATAGGAACTAAGTTTCACCCCTCAAGACATTCACAGCTCTGTCCATGCAGCTCACACCATGCAGGCTGGTGCCCAGAGCACTGCAGGCAGCTTCACGTGTCTGCCCACAGACACAGCTCAGAACTCCCCACAAAGCAGGGAATCCAAGCTGTGTGCCTGCCAGGAAGCACAAGTGTTTTCATTACACACTGTATCTGCTCAGCTCGTGCTGTGCTTCCTGAGCCCTCTGCGAGTGAGCATGAACAGCTCAGCTCTTTCCCAGGCTCCAGGGGCACACAGGGCACCCTGGGCTCAAAGGAGCTGACAGCCAGCCCAGAGCAGCACAGATGGCTTTCCCAAACTGCCTCCCCACCTGAACCAGATAATCAGAGTTTGTAAAACCTGGTACCAAGCATTGCACGTAAGGGCACAGATTCAGAGACCAGAGAGGATTAACACAATCTCTTGCAACTTTAGCAATTTTTGTTTAAAAAACAGGATCAAAGAAGTTCCAAGTTTCACTACTGACAATGCCTGAGGTTAGACAAACACACTGCACTGAACTCAAAGCTTGATAAAGACCAGCAAACTCAATCTCTCCTTTTCATAAATTATGCAAACAAATGTTCTGCATTTGAGGAAACTGCATGAAGAGCCCACCATGTTGACCCTGAAGCCTTTCCTGCTTACACCCACAGAGAAGGATAAAACCAAGCTCTGGGCCCTGTTTCTTTGTTCCTCCCTTCTGCTGGCCACAAAGCCTTTTTCTGTACCACACCTGTAGCAAGAACCTTAATGAGGATGTTGGCTTACAGGGTAAGCAAGGAAGCACAAAAGCATCATCAGGGGAGAGGGAAGCAGCAGAGAGAGGAGCCAAGCCACTAAATAAAAATGTTTCTATTTCTGGTAATGAGAAACATGTGCTAGTGAGACTATTACTGAAGAAACAGTGTGAAGAACTACATTTCTTTAATGCAACCTGCTGTCCTTAAGGGTCTACATCACGGACTGAGGTCTGGTAATGCCCTAATTCTTTCTGTTCTGGAAAGCTCAATAATTTTCTAAAATACACCAAGCAAACCTGTTTCAGAAATTCAAGCATAGTGCCTGGGGAAAGTGCTGATAAACAGAGACAGTGAATTTCAATGTTGATGACCTTTCACTGCGTAATACTGGCTACAGAGAGTCAAGCACAATCCGAGAAGCCAAATCATCTCAGAGAACACTCTTTTCCTCATCCAGAAAGGACCATTCTTCTTTCTCCACATGCCATCTTTTTGTATGCAGCGAATATTAAACCTGTTTTCAAAAACAATAGACTTCTGGGTTTGGACTGAAAGACTTCCCACCATAGTCAGATTCTCTTCCATGGAAGAAAATAACATGCTACAATTCTGTCTTAGTGAACCTGCAACGGCTAAATAGGGAATTCTAAAAAGGTTTAAATTCTGTATACAAACCCCCATTCATTCCAAGCTGCAACAGTTATCTAGATTTACTCACACTGTCGCAGCTAAGGGTTATTTTCTCAATTACTACTTATGTCTTCATGCCCCCAGACACAGGAATTCAAAACTTAATGTTGAACTACACTCATTCTCTGGCAATTCCAATTTATGGACATGTTTACTTTGGCTAGACCGACCCTCTGTGTAGCACAAGGCAAAGCCATAGCAGTCTGCAGCAAGAGCTGGTCCCTTTTGGCCATTCTCAGAGTAACCTCACCAACCTTCCCACTAAAATGAACCAAGGGGATCGGTCGTAAAACGGGTCGCGCCCATCATTGAAGAGGTCTGATCCCTCCTCAGTCCCAACGTCGGAGCCAGTGTCATCCACAAAGGCCTCATCATCAAAGTCCTCCATCTCATCCTGCTGCTCATCTGCCAGTTCAGTGATGTCGGAGTCGGCGGTGGAGAAAGTGGGGGAGGGCGTGCGATCGGCCAGGCGCTCGTTGACGCAGCCATGGAATATGGGGGAGCTGCACATCAGCGAACGGACAGCGATTAACAGGGTCAGCACACAGAACTCATCAGCAGCTCTTTGCTGCCATCAGCACAGAGACCCCTCAACAACGAGCAACGCCTTCAAACCACCTGCACTGCAATGAAACGGGAGGGAGGGGGCTGCCAACAAAGTCAGGGAAAGAAGTGTCCTTGAATGGAGCAGGAAGCAAATGAAAAAGGAATAGAAACATGGCTGAGCATATAGAACTTGAGAAGACATCCATGTAACAAAGCTACATTTCTTATTTCCAACACAGCAGTTCTGCAAATAAAAATATTGTAAAGGTGCGGCCGACAGCAGGAAATAGTAAAAGAATCCCATTAGACACTTCCCTACAGTATGACCAAACTATTTGAACCACACATTTGAGAGACTGTGGACCACTTTTCCAGTGTTCTTTGTAGTCTCACAGCTCTGCCCCAGTGACTTTAGATGGAACTTAGCCAGTTATATTATTTTAAAATAATTTTGTAACTTACTAAATGCTCACTCAAAGCACATTCTACTACTAGACACCTGAACTGGCCACATTCTAAAGAGCACATTCATTTTCTACTCTTAACTGTATTTAAAGTCTATTCCAAATCCCTGAAAGACAAGACCCAGCTGAGCCAGAGGCCCCACGGTTATTGACCACTGCAGGTGGAGCCCGAGCTGGCAGTGCAGCAGCAGGAGGCGCTGTCCGTACCTGCCCACGAGCTTGAACCAGTGGAAGCGGTCGTAGAAGGGGTCGCTGCCCGTCATGGAGCCCTCGGGCTCGTCCTGGCTGCCGGAGGCCACTTCCCCCGCCCGGTCGTACATCTCCCGCATCAGCTCCAGCCTCTGCCTGCACAGACAGCAGCAGCAAAGAGCTCAGAGAGGGGGTCAAGGAGGCAGAGAACACAAGGAGGTGCTCACCTCACTGGCGTCCCCTGGACCAAGTTACACCTAAGAAGAGAGGAGGCCATGCCCTAAGTTTGGTGTTTCACTAATTCCCCAAAATGTTGGAGAGTCTGGTTGTCAGCTAAGCCCTCTAAGCACAAGGCAAGGTCACTGCAGAAGCTTACATAAATCTTGGATTTCAATTCACTTCTAAATATTCCTCTTTCACATCTAATTCTTGCATACTTTTGCTTTAATTTTTTATCAGACCATGTTACTGAGTAATTTTGGCAGTTCTTTGCATTCCACTCCAGAATTGTTGGCATTTTGATTCAAAAGTGAACCAATTCCATTATAGACTCTAATTATCCACTTATTTTATTGAAAAAAACAAGTGTTTCACACTGCAAGATCCTTTGTCTAGAAGTTATTAGTAGGAAAAAAGTCCTTCAGTCAATATTTAGAGAATGGGGAAAAGAAATGTCATTTACATGTGATGAAAATAATTCAGACTGCAGTCAGAAATTTGTGTAGCTTCCATAGGAATAAAATCTTCTTTATTGAAGATTTTTATCATAAATTATGTCATATACTGCCAGGTTATATAAAGCAGGTGGCAAGGAAATTTTTACAGTGGAAGTGACTGAAAAAAGTAATGCACGGAGATGAGCTGTGATGAGTCTTATTACATTCAAAAGATAAAAGTCTAACCTCAAATTACAAAAATTAGATGTGAAGCTAAGGTTAGAAGCTGGAGAAAAGTGCACTTGTTCAAACAATCTGAAAAGCTGGTATTTAGAACATCCCACACTGTCTACAAAGTTTGGGAGGACACAGAGAAAAACCAGAAACCGATAAGGAACAGCAAGTGAAGAAATTTTTGAGCGAAGTTCCTTAGACATAGGGAAGTTCTCTAATACTATTGACATACTTGAGTTTTTCTAAGGACCAGTAATGCGTGGCTCCGTTCTTCAGGTCCTGCACCTCCACAGCCACCACGGTGCGGGGGAACGGCCGCCGGTCCCGGCCCTTCTCGGGCTCGGCGGGCAAGAGCTCCGGAGGCAGGGGCGAGTACAGGGTGTCCGTGAGCAGGACAAACTGGAACTGCACCTGCATGCCAGAGACACAGCACTTTGGTCCTCTGCAGACAGATGGGACCTTCACTCAGACAGAAGCCAGAATCAAAGACTCACAATTTTCCGAACCCTTTTACAGCCCAAATTAATAAGCAAGAGATACAATTTTAAAGACTCCAAGAAACTGAGAGCATTTACAGCAGGATTATACAATCAAAACTGATGGGTCAGAAAGTTCAAAAACCGGCTCTGCATGTCCCTACCTTTTTCTTTAACTCTACACTGATTGCATTGGCTTCCTTCAGATATACTGCATTCCCCCAGAGCTGGTCCCTCAGTGAAGTGAACTGGTGGAATTTCCACTTCCTGAAAGCCCACTGGGCGAGTTCATACTCATGGCGTGTCCAGGGCACTGGAAAGAGCAAAGAAACAGAGGAATAAAACAACGTAGCCTCCTCTCAAAACCATCACATGCAGTATCCAGTACTCCTGCTGACTGTGCCATCAAGCTCTCAACACATTTTCTGGAAGAGCAGAAATCAAAACTCTACATTTTCATTATTCATCATGGAAAAGCTGGACTCAAACTTCCTCAACATTAGCAGTAGAGATTAATGATCATGTAAACGAGATTTGGAACAGAGGAAACAATTTTTTTTTCTGCTCCTATTATTTTAAGTTATTTGGAAACTATTAAAGCCAAACGCTGAAAGAGTGGAATGACAGCAAGTATAATGAGAATAATAGATTATCTCCTGTCCAGAAATGCAGTTATACAGACATGTCACAGCATTCTAAGAATTCCTAGCAAGGAGGAAAGAGAAAGTTCCAGATCAAAACAAAGAAACAAAGGCAAGAGTGTTATTTTGTTTTAGGACATCTGAGCTCTGTTAGTGCCAGGAAGAGATTCCTTCAAGAGCACCAAATCCAAGCCTGGAGTAAAACTCATCTAGTTTGTGCACCAGTTGTATCTGAAGACGTATGTCTACAGTTCATGTGGAATGTATTCTATAAATGGGTATTTGAAATCTTGATGCTGAGAGAACTACAGATCAAGAACTTGCAGTGTTTTGCAGCTTTCCAAAGCAAGTTTTCTATTACAAGAGATGATACAGCAGCTGTTCCTTTAGACTTGGTTATATCCAAATTATTTTTAGCTCCAAACTCACCTTCTTCCTCCTCCTCCTCCTCCTCCTCTGTGGTTTCAGCTGCCAAGGACCGTGTCTCTACCTGCTTCTGGAGGGCCTGCAGTTTGCTCTCATAGTCCTGTGGGGAGAGAGGAGAAGCTGTGTAGGAGGACAGACAAGTGCAGGGAGGAAGCTGAGAGGCACAAAGAGCTCAGAGTGACAGACACAGATCACATCCACACAGACACTCCGAGGGCTCACAGGTCACACACCAGCACTGCCCTGGTGCAATCTCCCCTGGAAAGAGAACACAGGATAGAAGAGCTGGTCTCTAAAATCACCACATTTACATGTACAGTGTCCAGAAGAGGGAAAGCTTTAGGATGTTCTTTAGTGGGGTTTTTGCTAAAGACAGGAAGAAGGGGATTTTATTTGGAGGCTGGCTGCTGCTTTCAGAGAGGTAGAAAAGAGGCAGAAATAGAGAAAAATGCAAAAATAAATTTGAAAGGGGAGGATTATTCACCTTAATTTTCTCAAACAGGAGGATTAACAGCACCACTAATTTGCCCTTTTTATATTAAAAAAAAAAAAATTGAAGTATTAGTGGGGGAAGCACTTTGTTTTCAATTAGAGTTTCCCCATGGCATGCAAGCACCACTCTCTCACATGTGGATTTAAGACATCAGAAGATAAAATACCACCACGGCCCTGGCAGAGAAGTCTGTGCAGTGGCTTCCCCACGAGGAACACTTCAGCAATAGCTTCTGGTACAACAGCATTTTCTTCCTGTTCAGACCTTATTGTGCCTTGAAACAGATGCTACTTAAAACTAATGAGCCTTTTATTATTTGCTGGCAAAACAAATACAAATTAGAACAGACTCTGTCACAGTGCTCTTGGTCTCAAAGCCTATCCCACTAGGGTGTTTTATTTTTTTAAGATAAACCTTTGGCATAATATTACACAAATTAAACTGGTTTCTCAAGATTTTTATCCAGGAGTTACAACAACAATTGACTAAGGGTGTTGCTGAGTTCTTAAGAATTCTTGAAGGCACTCATCTTGTATCCCAACCTTCTCTCTTCCACAGTTCCTAATCCTGAAATTCTTCTCCAATGCCCAGTTTATGATAATAGGTATTTAAGTCCAAGAGCTACAGAATAAAAGCTTTACATTTTCCTCCCATCCCATTTAAACATCCCACCTAAAGAGCTGCATCACTTATCCACAATATGACGGTGTCAGCTTCAGCCAGAAAGGCTTTAGAAAATTAAAATGCAGGCATCATATGAAGGCCATAAGAAGTTCAATTTTGCTCTCAGGGATATTGAATTCATGATATTCAAAATCCTGCACTTTCTAAGGGCACAGCAACCATTTGTTAATGCTATTTTCAGAAAATATTACTTATGAACCCGAAAGAATGTTCTGTAGGTGTATCTCCTTTCCAAATAAGAGTCTAATTTCCTCTTGAATATTTAATTTGGCTAAAATGCTCCTTCTTCATTTGTTTCTGCTCCATTCACCCTAAGCTGGCTACTTACTTACACAGGAAGTAACCTCAGCCCAGCACCATAAGTACTGCAAACAAAACAAATACATTTCCTTTCAATATTCATCCTGAAATTCCTAGATTCACCAAGAATCTATTCTAGAATCCATGAGACTTCTCATGAAGCATCAGACTTATCTACTCTTCTGAAATGCCCAGCATAATCCTGATTTTTTCCTAACATAAAGGCACTTTTTTGGATCTATTTCCCCCATTCCATGCAGATAATGCTATTACATTTGAAAACGAGATAAAGCTGGTGAGAAGCAAAGTGGCACAAATAAGCTTCTCTCACTTGCAAGGAAAGGCAAAATATTTAATTTTCCTGTAGTCTGAAGTCAATAATGTCATTTTGAGCAGCTGAACTGTAGAAATGAAAAGCTCTTCAAGTAGCATTTTAGTAGAATCTTTCCAGATTCTTTTGGAGAAACTGAAAATCTGGAGAGGGAATGGGGGGTTGGGGGAAACAGAAAAGACCCCAAAACCCACACCCCATACACTCAAACTAGACAAGGCTTTTTAAGAGCAGACTGGAGCAGTTAAAGCAGAACACTGCACACCACAACAACTGAGCTGTGATGTCTGCCAAGGTACTGCCATGTGTGATTCCCCCCTGGATTCGAGGTGCACAGAAAAGTCCATTTCTTTTGCCTTCAATGAGCAAATAAAGGGAAAACAGCCAGCTTTGTGTTTTCTTCCAGAGTTCAGATAAACAGCACACAGGATGGTACAATGGGACAGCACTGAAGACGGGAATGGTTTATAGTTCCTTGTGCTACAAAAAGCTCTTCTTTTCTTTGATACTGAATTTAAATAAGCTGTCTGAGATGGACACAAGCCTGCTTTGCTGCTTTCCACATAACAGTAGAAACACCAGGGTGGATGAACTTACAAGAATCAGATGGTGGAACAATTAAAGAAACCTTTATAACTCTGCTGGAACAAGCCCAACCCCAAGATAAAAAATAAAAGCAGGACAAGCCTGCAGTCAAGTTTCATCTCCATTTCACTGATACAAGTCTGACACTTACAAGAGTATTTCATAGTTTATTGAAAGAGCACTTGTTACAATACAAACCAGTTCTGCTTTTCACAAGGCAGATACTTGCTCTTAAGACAATCCAAAAGAACTGACAGATCTGAAAATCCCATTTTAAGGCAGCTCACTGCTTTCTTTACAGTACAAATAGTTACACAGCATAGATTTCTCATGTGGCAGCTCCTGAAGAGACTTAATGGGAAGTATCCAAGAAAAATTTCAACAAAAGCAAATTTCAACATGTAAAGGACATAGTGAGGAAGATACTGAAACTATGCTGAATGTACTGATAAAAATAGCATCCCCTAATTTGACAGATCCTTAAATTCAGATTGCTTGAGGAAGGATGTTGGAGTCAATCTGAGTGAGGAGCATAAGTGATGTGCATTTAATCCCACCCCCAGTGGGGTGTGAGTCCAGTGTGCCAGTGAGTCCTAGAGAAGCCATCCCAAAGCCACAGGTGGATCCAAGCCAGCTGTCAAGGCCCTTGGCAAAGGCAACTGAACTTAGTAAAAGAGCACTTCCACCATGGATGCCACATTTCCATTACCCTGAAAGCCTTTTCACACAGACATCAATGGAAGCAGCTGTCTCACTGTTCATTAACTCCACTAACACAGGATTTGGAGTGAGAGTTGTGTGCATTTCTGAAAAGTGCAAGGAGATCCACAGTTCTCACACTGCTTCCCTTATCACATGAAGCACTGCACTGCAATTCATATCAAATTCTTAAATATCCTCCTAAAAACCAGGAAAAAAGCTGCTTCCTTGAAGCAGACTGGACTCCATTCTGACACTGACTGTCCTTTTTCTGCTTTGTCAAACCGTACAGCAGAACAGGCAGGGTTGTTCTTCTAGTGCTGCACTAAAACAGTGGGGTAAGACAGACTGATGGCAACCTACTGCTCACCAGCACCACCCAGGCATTTACAGAGAGTTCTTTTCTGAGTTTTAAGCCGGAAGAAGTTGGCACAATCATTTTAGTGTTCAGCATTAAGGCCTCAAGCAGCAGGAGTTTTAGCCTGGTGTCAGTACACGTAGCTGCGTGGACTCCGCGCTCAATCACGAGGTGATTTCACCGAGGCAGCACAATCCTCCAGGACAGGGGACAGGAGATGGGATGGCTTTGGTCTCCTCCCACACCCACCCCACAGGCCAGCTCTCTCTGCCTCACCTGCTCCCAGGGAATTGAGAGGCTTTTCCCAAGCACGCATGTTCAACAGAGCCCAAGCCTTTCTGAGGATATATAAGAACTCATTATGCTTGATCTGCACAAAACCAAAGTGCAATGCACTAAAACAGGGTTCTAAAACAAAAACAACAGCAACACGTTACTTGCAGCCCAAAACTCATTTTGCAATTTGGACTCAAGCTCAAAGAAAGTATTGCTCATCTTCAAGCCTTCTTTTCTTTAAGAATCAAGACATTTTTGGAAGCAATGCTTTATTTCCTTTGTTCAAGTAGGCCCAAGCATCAGACAAATGCAAGTTACAAAGCCAGATCTGGACACAGAATTAAACCTGCCATAAAGCAAAACTCCCAGTTTGTTCTTTTAGGAGTTGGAGGACTGACTTTGTATCTCCTTCAGCAGAGGCCACCATCCCATCAGCGATACATGTGCTGAGAATTAAGAGCTGACACTCGATTACTTGCTAGGTAAATAGCACGTGTGTTGCAGCAGCACCTACAACATGCCCAGCTGAGGCAGGGGAGAAGTGGGAGAAGACAAAAAAATATGGAAAATAAGCTTAAGACACTTGCCACTCACCTACAGCTATGCTGAGCCACACACAAGTAACAATTACCAGTAGGGCTTATATTTTATAAAAAAATAAGCAACCTCAAGTAAATTCAGGATACTTGTGCAAAACAGCACAAATACACTGCAAAGTGGACCTACCTTACCAAATGTGGTAGAGCGTCCAATTTTGTTTTTAAAATTTGATTCAAGTTAAATTTAAAAGCAAAGTAAGTCTTCAAATATTTCTATTGGCTTACAGTTAAGGCCACGGATTTTCCAAAATAAGTGCAACTTTGTCTTGCACTTTTGGAAACTCAGAAAATAACCCAGTTTTACTCAGGTTGGGACCCTCCAATTGAGACAAAAGCTCAAAGCCTGTTCCTCAATCCCTAGTTTTCAGTAATTTGCTTGGGACAATCTGAAGCAGGAATAGCAAGCCTTTGTGTTATGGTAAATCACCTGCAAGTGCAAACCCCTTCAGAGCAAAACAGACATGAAAGATTTTAACTCGCATTTTGAGCGAGGGGAGAAGGAAAAGTAATCTTATTTTCTCCTCAAAGCAACCTTCTCCTTTATTAAATGAGTCTTGAATTCTAGTTCAATCCAAGACCAGAGGCACTAACATGAGGTATCACATTAAGATGAAACAGTTCAATTCTCCCATCTCACAGGAGAATTCAGCCAAAAGTAGTGACTTATAAATCATCCTAAGAATAACTATTTCAAGAACATCTCCCAGACACATGCCTGAGAAAGCTGAAAACATAAAATAAAAGAATTAGCTTTTTGAGTGCACCAGAGTGTTGAAAAATCCTAGTTCCTTTCCACAGTCTGAGTATAATAATTAAAACCTATTATATTTAGAGATACAATGGGGATTAGAAAAAGCCTATTTCCAAATAATTGCTTCAGCATTATATATATATTCTGACATAAAATTCCATCCAGGCTGGTTTAACTGTCACAGCAATTTCATACCAATATTTATGAACTTAAGCAGAAGGAGAAGAGACATCTACTCAGGGAGTGTGACCTAATATCTCTTCTTAATTTCCTTATAAAAAAGCAACACGTATCTTGTCAGCCAACAACTTTTGGTTTATAGATTATTATTACTATTAAAAGTTGAGTTAAGAGTGGAAAATATTGTTCTGAAGAGCCAGATCCATTTATAAACAGATGGTCAGTTTCCTTATTGCTAAGAAAAAGGTCACAAGAAACATTCAATGCTAGAAACTAAACTCCTCTTTTGATTGTCTACATAAAACACAGGAGGAAGGTAGCACTTGGTAAGTTCCAGACAATATTTTCAGCATTAGAAAAATACTTCAAGACACACACACAAGAAAAACTTGGTAAATGAGCTAGTGGGAAGTTCTCCCCTCCACCTCCCTCCCTCCAAGTCTTCTAGTCTATGAAAAAAGTTCTTAAAATTTTTCAGACTATTCTTCCAAGGGATGCTGTTAAAACCGCAAGGAAAGTCACACGCTAAGAGCCCGGGCCGCGGGGCCGGCGCCCGGCGCTTGTGCTGGGCCTCTGGGGCTGTGCCTGGCCCGAGCCGAGCCGGGCCGAGCCGGGCCGGGCCGAGGCGAGGCGGGCCGAGCCGAGGCGGGCCGAGCCGGGCCGGGCCGAGCCGAGGCGGGCCGAGCCGGGCCGGGCCGAGCCGAGCCGGGCCGAGCCGGGCCGAGGCGGGCCGGGCCGAGCCGAGTCGGGCCGGGCCGAGCCGAGGCGGGCCGGGCCGAGGCGGGCCGAGCCGGGCCGGGCCGGGCCGGGCCGGGCCGGGCCGGGCCCCGCTCATACCGCGGTCTCTCTGCCCGCTTTCAGGTTGGGGGCCGAGAACTGGCGCCTCATGCGCGGGGGCGTCACGAACGGGCCGTGCTGGCCGGGCCGGTCCGTCTGTTTCGGGGCGCTGCCCTCGGCCCCGTGGCCGCCGTAGGGCTGGCGGTGCTGGTGCAGGTGGCGTTTCTGCTGGAAGCCCTGCGGCTGCGGCTCGGCGCCGTGCAGCGCCTCGGAGGAGCCCGAGGCCTGGCGCCGCAGCCCCTTCTGCGAGCCGCCGTTGAGGGAGTTGCTCCTCCAGCGCGGCTGCGGCTGCTGCTGGCTGCCGGCCTGCGGCGGGCCCAGCTGCTGCCGGTTAACCTGGATATTATCCTGGCTCCTCTGCGGGCCGTAAAGATTCCACAGCTGCTGCGGGTCTTTAGAAGCAGCTTTGCTTTCTTTCTCTTTGCCTTCATCTTTGTTCTTATCGTCTTCTTTCGGAATTCTAACCTCAATAACTTCATCCTCGGTGATAATGATGTGGGTGCCTGGACTCCACGAGTTCCTGTGTTTGGGATTGCTTTTGAAAGGAAACCGGGGTTTGCGATTTTCAGGTGGAATAAACCGGTGAGGCATATTCTGTCGACGAAGCTGTTTTGCTATTTCCTGCTGCTGCAGATTTTTAAAGCGAATCTGTTCTTGCCTCATCCAACGTAAACGCCCACGTCTGAAAGCTGGATCACCAGCCATTAGCTGAGACACACGCTCCTCCTTAGCAAGATCATCATTCTCGCTTCTCTTTGCCTCATCTGTGGGCTTCTTATCCACATCCACTGCACTGGCAGAGTTCGGAGACTTAGCATTAGCTACAGTTGACTGAGCTTTGTCTGGAGACCCTATCAGGGGTAAAACCTTCTCCATTTTTAGCATTTTATTTCTGAGAACTTTAATCTCTTCATCCTTCATGTTGTTCTGCTTCTTCACTTCTTGCAGAATATCTTCCAATTTGTCTATGTGCACCTTTAGGTCATCCACATCAGTTATTCCTTTACCATTGGCCATTACATCTTCAATCTTTTCATCTCCAACTCCTACTGTATCCCAGACATCCCGAGCGACAGCTCGCCATGATTCGCGCTCATTTGGGTCTTTTTTCCCGTACATGGCACAAAGCTCTTTCATTTTAACAATGGCCAGAGCCTCAATCTCCTGCCTACTGTGCCTGAAGTCATTGAGTGCTACCTCATAGCATATCTCCTTCACAGCCTGAATCTTTAGGTCTGAGATGGTGACCCATTTGGAGTCTTTGCTAAGGCGTCGCCGTTGGGGTATCTGGTACATTTTAATAGGTTCTCGTTTCTTCCCACTGCTGGGGAGGCCACACTTTTTTACAATGGTTTGGAGCTTGCTGGGGGGCAGCTTCTCTCTCAGGGAAGTGATCAGTCTCCAACTCTCCTCACACGATCTCTTGTCCGAATCATCCCCACTATCAGAGTCTGCATCCTTTGGAAAAACAAAAATCAAGAAGTGGCCCCAAAATAACCAAAATTAAAACTGTAAGAAAATGGAAAAGCTAAACAAGAAGTAGCAGGCAAAGAAAACTAAATCAAAAATCAAAATAGAACAAGTGATAAGGAGGTCCCTGAAGACTGAGTGTTAGGGCATTAAAATGCATCTTCAAGAGTCATGGACTGTCAAAATTGGAGCTCTTCACTAAATAAAGATTAACATTATATTTAAGTCTTGTCATCTCATAATAGCTGATAATCTGAACTCTTCCCTCCCAAACCCTTCCAAAGTCATTAAATAGACCGACTAAAACCAAGTTCCTGGTTTTAAATCTTAAAACCAAGTGTAAACTGCACTTCACACATGCTACAAAGACATGCAAATCCCCACCATACACATTTGCCTTGGTGACTGCTGTTGCTTCTTTCAGCAAATCCTCCCCAGGAAGGTGAGCACTACAGCCATAGAAGATGTCATGAGCAGCCAGAGTAAGTCGGGTTAACACTGGTTAGTAACGTTGCACGTGGTTGCAGGGGATGCTCAAGTTTAGAATCCATTTCACTACAACAGCAGCCAGAGAAGTGTTAGACGATAAGAAAAAATGAAACAGAAGCAGCTGAAAGGTTCAATGTTAAAAGGACTGTAAGTGCCACTATGACAGACGAAGACAGTGGTTCATACTCCAAGACTTGCTACAAGCTAGAAGGATATCCAGAATCAGAGTTTCAAAGGTGGGTTGTGGTTTGTTTGTTTTGACTTTTTTTTTCCATTTGGCACCTTGTTGCTTAGTTTAAAGAAAAAAAAACCATTATCATCTTGTCTGTCCGAAGAATGAGTTTCAGCAGAATGCAGAGTAATGACTTTCTGGTTTTAATTGTTTTAATACAAATTTTCTATTTGGTATCCTTGATTTGTCTTCTTTTCAAAACCTAGAGCCTGGAGCTTCCACGCACTTGCTAAGCATTATGCGCTTTGCTTCTTCATTACAAGTTTTCCACCTTTTGCTAAATGATTTTTAATGAGCAGTGCCTCGGGTTTCCATATGATAGGAATGCCTGTTCAGATAAACTGCCACCATTATTGCTTACTGCAACCAGGAATTAAAATAGACCACTTTTCTTTAAAGGCCGATTTAGACATCTCTTTAACAAGGAAGAAGTCCTGTGTATTACTGTGATCCAAACACCTTCAACACAGCTGTCAGTGTCTAATGCAGCTCTAACTAACATCCCTGTTTTCCCCATGGAGATTTGTAACACATGAGAAACCAGGAACAGTAACAGCCACTTCCTCTAAAACCAAAGGAAACCCAGGTCATTGAGCCAGCACCAGATTCACATTATCGAGCTTCTTGTGACTTAATGCAGTTTTAAGAACAGTACCAGAGAACCAACTTCTAGTTTAGGTCAAAATGTAATCAAAACATTGGTTTAGAAACTCTTTGTGAGTTTACAGCTGACAAAAGTTGTGGCCTAAGGTAACAGCATCTAGCAAACTGCACACTGCAGTGGAAACTAAAGGTTCCCTGGAGGAAGCCCCAGTGTAGCTGGGATACGACCAGGAAGGCAAAACATGAACTACTCCAACATTAAGTCACAAGTTCCACAGGACTCTGATAGTTACAAAACTACCATAGAACTATTTATGGGTAAAGTATGTCTTCGTATCAAAAGATGATGAAGAGACACTGAGTCATGGCCCTGTGTGCACTCAGAAGTTACCCAGACCAATTAGTGCAGCTATAATCAAAATTCCAATATCAACTGGCCACTGCAGAGGCATTATGGCCATTTTAGCTCTATTACACACATTTTCACAATCAATTTGTAAAATGGAGAACAACTACGTCTATTCCCTAGTAATACTAGCAAGGCAAAGGTATTTTAGTTGGCAATTGTGGGGGACAAGAGCTATTGTTTATCTTTTTGTACAGCACATCTAACAAATAAACATCTAGACTGGTTGGAATCTCAGCATAAAATCAAACCAATCTGGTAAACAGGATTAGCTAGCTTCTTACATCTGAGATTATACTCCAGTTTAGACCAAGAATATTTATATCTCAATACCAGTCTTACACAGCAGTAAGTCAGAGAACCTGATCCTGCAGCTGGCTATGGCAGCCATGTAAACACTTTCAAGGTACACAAGCTGAAATGCACTCCCAGATTTCCCACTCATTATTCAGCTGTGGCTGCATGGATGCACTAATCCTGTCCATCCCAGGTTCTGCACACAGCAACACAGAAATCATGAGCTGATCATGAGCAGCAAGCTCTGCTGTCACCTGAAATACTCTTTTGGAGCACTGTGATAAGCAGGATACTGCTCCCTGACCAAGGATCTCATTTGATATGATCCCTTACAACTAGGACAGGTGTCCTTCAGGAACTGCTGAGGCATGTGGGGTAGCATTCCACCTGTGTCCACTAACTGAAACCAGTAAGAACAAAACAAACCTGACGAAACCAGCATCTTTATTATATTAACCACTCCACTCTCTAAAGAATTTTCCCTTAATCTGAAGTTTTTGGGGAAATAAATTCCCTTCACAACAGTTTATAAATGCAGCCTTATTGGAAGCAGCTTCTCAGACAGCCAATTTCACATCTTTAATTCATACAATAGCTTAGCTTGGGCCAGTCAGCTAAAATTTAGAGGAGGGAATTCCATTACTTGCATCTCATTTGACACATTGCCAAAAGTTACTCAATACTCACACTATTTTTATTTTCACATTTTTACTGTACTTTTTGGTTTTTTTGCTATCCAAATTTTAACTATAAAATTCCAGAGATAAAACATGACATTAGTCACATTTAGGCTTTTTTTCTGAACTAACAGTTGCCTTGGTCAAAGTCTACAGCCACTCCTCCCCATCCAAGAAATCAGCCCCTTGTGATGAAATAATTAGAGATGCAGAAGTCTCTGAGAGTGTAATAGGAATTTTTAAAAAAACTATGTAGCTTCTTCCTATGGAAGCCACAGTACTTTGCTCCATTCTGGCTTGGGGAGAAGGGCAAGAGCTTTACAGGGCAAAGCCCAGCAAGCATGTAACCCACAGTCTCCATCTCGTACCACAGACATGAATCGGGAGTTTGAAATTCTTATCAGAATTCTGGCACAACTACATTTGTGTTCTGGCTAAAGACAACCAGCTAAAGCAGAATCAGGAGACTTGAGTTTCTTAGGGAAATCTAGACTTCGTTCCTGGGTTTGGTCTTGTTTTTCAAATTCACAGGGTGCTTGAAGACTGCATGGATTTCTATTTGTAATGCACTTCAGAGGTATTTGCTGTGAGAAGACTGAAGTCTTCCTATATCAGACTTAATTTATCAGACTTCCTCTTTGACAAATAGGTGGAGTGGTAGAATTCCCAGTGCTCTGAATGAGTTAACACACTGCTTCCTACAGAGATCCCCACCACTGGCTTGAGTACCACCAAGACCCTCACAAGGAACTCCATGCAGGGGAGGGAGAAGGGTTAAAACATGCACAATGCAGCAACATTTTCAGACATCATTCAAAAACTAAACCTAGTGTATCAATGTTCTAGAAATCTCTTTGGCAGCACAAAATTAGTATGTTCTGGTGATCCAAGACAAAAATAAAGGCAAACATCCCAAGAAGTAACTGTTTAGACTACTGAAAAGGAACTTCAAAAAACACAGAGCACAAAAATGCCCTTCTTTCAGGTTAACTTGCAAGAAATCCAATCTATCCCAACAAGAATTGATTAAAGCCTCTTTACTGTCAATCACAATATCTGAATTAACCTGAAGGAGCTCACTCACGCTGCTAATAATTCACTGTAGACACAAAGAATTTGAAAGCAAAGGGGAAACTGCATTGTGCAGACAACCCAAGCAGGTTTCCTAAACTTTCAGATAAGCAAGGACAGGAATTACTGTTTGTCAAAGGCATAGTTAATCAGGAGTAAGGACACATACCAGTCTTTGCTGCTCCAACAAGAGATCAGCTTCCTCCTTCTCTTTCTTATATAAGATCTCCATTTCTTGTAATCTGAAGATGAACAGAAGAACAGAAGTAGTCAGAGGTCATTAGTTTCCTGGTGGTGTTACTCTACATGCACAGTCTCCTGAATTACAGTTACACGAGGAAAAGTCAGTGTCCTTAAAAGGAACTGTTCTCTGGCTATTCAGTAGCACTGAAGTGAAACCCTGCAAGCTGCCTTTCAGCCCTTACCAAAAGGTCTGCAGCGTGAGTGGCCAGTGCTTACCTGTGATTTTTAAAGGAGCTGGAGCACTAAAACACTACAATACAATAAGGAGGAAGCTTTCTGAACTTCCACAAGAGGTAGCAGAGATGCTGTGAACCCAGTAACCTACTGCTGACTCTTCCTTCTTTCAGGTCAAAATTTTGAGTTATTTTATTACCTTTTCTCCATCTCTTGCTTCATGTCAATGCCCTGCTTCTCCAAAAGTTCCCTCTGAGCAAATGTCCAGTCAACTGGCTCTGAGGGAGTCTCAGCTGATGGCGTTTTCTCTCTTTCTGCTCGTGCTTGCTCTGGGTGGTTGAATCTGAAGACATGATTTTTACCCATGATGATACGATTTCCTAGAAATAGGAACAGAAAGCTGCAGCTGACAGAAGAATGGTACCAAATTCTATTTAAAAGCTAAAGGCGACACTGCCCCTGAACAGCACCTAGCATTCCCCATATATGATGTCAATGTCACAAACAGAGAGTCTACAAAAAAATCTCTGGTAACATTTCTTACCTGAGCGCAATTGCACAGGCTGCACAACCCTCTTGCCATTCACGTAGGTTTCTGATCGTTCACAAGGCTCCAAAGTAACAATAACTACAAAGAAAACATTGATGAGTGAGACTTTAGAGAGTCCTGTAGAGGAACAGAAGTGTGCAAGCCCCAGAGGCCTCTTATTTGCTGCCTATGTTCATACTAACACCAAAGCAGTCAATCACCCCTGGATGTCATGCTACTTAAAAATAAAGACCCAAAAGGAAATCAATGGTACTGACTTCTCTACCTACTGCAGCTGGAAACTACTTTTGTTCATGTTTGTAGTTAACCAGGGTCAGAATTTAAATGTTACACTGGCTGCAGCCAACAATTTGAAGCTATTATCACCTAAACAAGTTTTATTTTCTTTCCCTAAGACTCAAGAAAACAAGTCAAAACTGATCCTTTTCTTGAGGTCAGAAAACTTCCAAATCATGGGATTCCCTGGCCAGCTATGGAAGTGACAGCAAGTGACAGACTCAGGAGAAGCAGCCCTTTACCTTCACCGTTGTTGTTCCTCTCGCTGCGGAAGACACAGTGCTCCTCCTTGATGTGAGCCCCGCTCAGCACAATGTCCTGGCGCCGCTCCGCGTCAGCCTGGCCAACCCTGCAGCCAACACACAAAGCAGACACCTTCTACAGCTCTGCACGGGACAACACACCCACAAACAGCCAGGAAAAAGTCTCAACTATTAAGACTACCCTTCAACTTTAAAGGTTTGGGCCAGCGCTTCAAACATGTCACTTGGAGAACTGAACTGTTAAATACCTCTGGGTTTGACGCAGTTCCTTCCCTCTTGTGAGACCCTTCTCCCTTTTAGAAAAGGATGCAAGGGGGGGGAACCCAACAAGAACTTCCAGTGGTGCGTTTCAGCCAGCAGACAGGGATCATCCCGCCCACTAATCACCTCCTGCACTTGAACAAAGGAGCACAAACGGCTCAGGAGGCTCTTGCTGAATAATTTGATGCCACAAGCAGTTTCATCCAGCATCTAGACAGAGAGCTTGGCTGTACCCCTGGAGCATGAAGATGTATGTCCATTTCAAACCAAAGTGTTTCAGCAATTCGAGGTACAGACAACTTAATTTCCAATCCTAATGTTTATGAACTTGCTCTACTTGATAATTTACACATTTCTGATGCCAATGAGCTAGGCTCAAAACTTGTAATGACTTCTTAAGCCCCAAGCTATTCTAGTCGTCATTCTCTGCTGAATTCTCTACACTTTGATACTCCTTTCAGTGGGCTTCAAGCACCTTCGAGTAGTACCATATGCCAGCCCCTGTCAATGTACTCTCTTCCATTCGTTCCCCAGGAATGTACAAACTAAGAAACCAAACACAACGTGGTTCTCCAAAAAAAAATAAAAATCATCTCTCTCCTTACAGCTGTTTTGAAAATAAGTTTTGGAATAAAATCAATTTTTAATTTGAAGTCTGGCAAATTAATTTTATCTCATATATGTGAATGCAGAATCCATTAAATGTGTACTGGCATGAATAACAATTTATTTAAACAATAAAGCTAACATTCAGCCATATTCCAGTTGCTATGGTTTTCAATCCTGCACCTATCAAAATCTCTTATGCACTTCCAGGAAGTTTTGCTAAAAACTTAAGAGGGGATGTCATGCTTTCTTCTACTGCCCAGGTGTAATAACAGTTCACTCTTAAAGCCGAGTGACTGCACATGTTGCTTTTTGTTAGTTGGTGTTTTTACTTTAAACACCAAGTCAACTTAGAAGAAATTGCATTTCTGCACTTTTTTCCACCTACAGCAATCTCTTGTTTCATTTGTACCTGCAACTTGAACAGCCCAAGGCACAAGTATTATTTAAACTCAGTGTCTGCAGCTTGGGGATTTAAGTGAGCAGAGAAGGCAACTCCAGAGTGTGTCAGCAGCAGCTCTCACCTTGTAATGCCATCTTTGATGTAGTACAGCAGACATTCAGACATGAGTGGATCTTCATTAAGGTTTACAAGATGAGGAGTCTGAAAGAACAAAAAGAAAAAGTTAATTAAGAACTGAGGCTCTACTTTCAGGCTCCTTTCTGCAGCTGTGGAGGGTGTGCTTTAATCCAGCAGTTTTGCCACGTGTATCGAGATTATTCCAGAATGGATTTTTTCAAACATAAAGTACTGCAAAGCATCACAAAGTACCAGTGAAATACAGCTCAGATTGCTTAGTTATCCAAAATATCAGTCCATGGAAGGAAAAAAGGCTTCAGCTGGAGAAAAAGAAGTCCTTATAAAGTCTCTGTAAACTTTGATAAGGGAAGTTCAAGAGCAGAAAATGTTACTTCAGTGAAATTTTGAAACTGATATGCAATCAACTGACTTTTCTTGGGCACAGGTCAGGTGCTTATTTGACAAAGTCTGTTAACATCAAAACAAAATCTAAAACTACCAATATTCTCTGGTACCAACAGCTAAGAAGCTCTTCATCTAAACTTCTTCTAAATTTAAATCCACTACAGTTACTAAACCAACCTTCTTTGGTGAAAAAACCCCATTGGAATCAGCAAACAAGTCACAAGGCCTTGGTGTGAAAATCTAGCCAGTGAGATGGCAGTAAGCACAAGCACAAAAGAAAAGGCAAAAATGGTTAAACATAAGTAAAGCAGAAAGACAATAAAAGAGAAACAAAACTGTTAATAAGGCACTTGTCCCTTTGTTACCCTCAAACAAAATAAATTTAGGAAAAATAAATAAATAAATTTGGCTCAGATTCCTTATTAACACTATTTCCATCAACTTATCATAGATGCAAAAAAAGTTTACTTATGAGAGCTTTTGACAGCACGACATTTGCAGAAGCTCAGAAATTACTGGACGGTCACGATGAAATTGTCTTTGAATGAAGGTCTCTGATTGTCAATTGCCCAATGGAAGATTTAATTATAAGGACAGAAAGGAGGAGAAAAAATACAGCTTTTTCACCCCTAAAAATCCAGGGGTGACCCAAAGCTGCAGCTGAAGATGTTCCATGCTGCCATTGCTGCTCACTGCACAAAAAAGTACTTGGAGCCCTTTAAAGCTCTTCAGTCAAGAGAAAAATGGAGAGAAACCAAATCCCAGACACAGTCAACTGCTGTAACACCACTCCAACTTGCACCACTTGAATACTTTGTAAGAAATGAAGCTCCACAGCTTGAGAGATGATGCTGGCACACCCAACTGTTCACTCCTTGCATATGATGAGATACATACTGGTACCTCAGAAGTGTAGAGTCTTTCTACAGAACACCTCACATTTTCTATCTAAGCTCTTATCTCCTACATTTTCACAACAACCACAGTTACTAGAAGGACAGCTAATGGAACTGCAAGGATAGCAAGGAACAGAAGCAGACAGGACTGGGTTGGGAGTTTCACTTCTCCTAAGAAATCCTGTGTAGGCAATAATAAATACTATCTATTACCCAAGCATCTACTTTATCCAGGTGGCATTTATACACAAACCTGATCAGCTGAAAATGCACCAAAAGAATCATCAAAAAGAGCTGATGGCCTCTGAGGAAAAATCTAAAAGGAGATGAGGATCCATAATGTAAGAGGAAGAAATGTAAAGAATACTCAATGAATCTGCCTCTTTACAAACCCTGGAGTAGCTACCAAAAGCAAACTGGAGTTCTACCAACTCCAAGCATTGCAGACTAGCACTATTCTAAGTGAAGGATTAAACATTTTAACCAGTTCTGGGGTTCTACATTTCTGTGCAGTGCCTCTGAATAGGTCCCTGCTTAACCCTAGATCAAGTTTACTATGCACTTGCACACTAAAATATTGCCCATAATATTGCTGCTTGTTCAAAAATGTTTAAGATAAAAGAAAGTAGGGGTTTTTTCCTTGTACTACTTCTATAATTTTGCTTTACCTGCAGAGACAGGTTCTTTGCTAAACTAATTATTTTACACGTACAGCACTGATTTATGTCCTTTTCCTGCACAGTTCTGCTTCTTTCTAATTTCAGAAAATAGAACTAATGGCAAGTATTGAATTAAATATTCCTTGCATCCCCTGTGTTCACTGGTTCATTAGAACACCATCCTTTTTTCCAAGGGGAAGAAGGATTAACAAACAATTCAAGGAAGAGCACCTAAACGAGCCTTACATCTCCTTAAAGAAGAACAGGTAGAGCACACAAAGGTCACACACACCTACTGCAGAAAATGGCAACAGAATTAAGACATTGCACCTCCTGATTTGCTACTGAATCAAGATACAAAAGGAGCTGCTTCTCTTTGCAGCACAGCATCTTCTAAAAGAAGATCCAAACCAGTTCAACTCTCATCACCCTCCTCCAAGGTCAATTAGCCTTTTGGAAACAGCATGCAATAGTTATCAATTTTCTTTACCTTTTTGGGTGAGAAGACTCCCAGTGTTCCTCCATCCTCCCGAATGGCAACGCCCATTTCTGCCAACAATGCCTCCCTGATTGAGAAGAACAAGATATTGCCCCCATTTTAGGCTATTGAGACAACTAAGGTCTAATGAAAGCTAGGTAATTACTGGATTAGACTTTGAACCAGCCTACCCAGGACTGTGACCACCTCAGAGCACACCAGGGCAAGTTGGTAAAGTTTAGTCCGAGAGTGGCCTATGGAACAGCAACTTTAACTGTGACAAACCCAGGGAAGAGCAAGACTTCCTCCCAGCACTGCCCTGCTGTTCTGCATCTAACACGAGGCTCAGCAGAACCATCCCTAACACCATTCTCCACTGCTCTTGAACAGAGTAACTGTCTCCATTTTCCACTCTCCAGAGACCATCCATACTACAGCACTTTCGATTCCTGACCTTTCCATCCTAATGGCCTCTGTTTTCCTCAGTTTCTCTTCCCATGTTTCATTCAGCTCTGCAATGATCTTCTCAGACTCCTGTGTGAAAATACCAAAAGATGTTTTACAATTCTTCCCAAAGTTCTTCACGTACACAAAGCAATTAAAGTCTGTGCTCTGTTTAGGCATCAAATTAATTTCACATATAAAAAGCATTCTTAGCACCTTAAAACTCTTACTTGTTTCCCTTACTTTTTAAAAGGGTAGATAGTCCTGAAGGCAAGCTGAGGAGAAACGATGACTTCATATCTAACCACAGTCAGACTTTATTTTGAACCACCTAAACTCATTTCCCTTTTTTTTAAAATCTGATTTACAGACATGATTCAGTAACTGAATGCCAAGGAAATGCAGAGACCACACTGTTATTGCCATGGCAACGGAGGGTTTCCAATAGGAAAGGGAAATGCAGAGTGTGTTCAGCCCTGTGGCAGTGTCTGATGGGCAAACATGAGAATGTTGCAGAGACTCAACACAGCCAGCTCTCCCCACTCCTCCACCCATGAACATTGGGGGGGGCTTTCATAAAAATCAAGAAGTACTTCACTGTGATGCACTTTGCTGTGGTTCCATTCCATGCAGCACTGGCACAAGGCTGCCTTTGTCTGGCCCAAACATCTATTCTGTGCTTCACATTTTAATATGTGGGGGCTGGGCGAAGACAACAGTGGCAGGATTATTCTTCCTCCTTTTTTGCAACTTTGGGGTAATTTGGTTTTCTGACAGCTGAGTGCATTTGCAAGTCAGACTTGGCTCACACTAGTGCTGACCAGGCCTCTAAGTCTACACTTACGATCAAATTTTCCATAACTACAACTGCATCAGACCCATAAATAAGAATCAAGAATTTAATTTATAATTTAATTGTAGCTCCAGGCTACAATTAAGCCTAAATAATCTTAACAAGAAAGGTTGTGGATGAACCCAGTTTCTAGCCCACTGCAGTTAAGTGCCCTCTTTACGGTGCAAGTGGGATTCAGACAATTTCTACAGACACAGGAGATATTTATGACAGGAAGTCCTCTCAGGTCCATGATTCTTTAGCCTCCTTAATACCCACCTTCAAACGCTCAATGGCCTCTTCTCCTCCTGGTGTTGACATGATTCTTTCCTGTATACTTGATACAGATGTTAAGCCCACCTGACTACTGAGAGAGCAGGAGGATGGAGATGCAGTGAGGGACCCCATGGAGGCTGTGGAAAAATTGCCAGGACGTTGATTCTCGGAGGCTAGCAAGTATCTATGCTTATTGTTCTGAAAATCTTTCAGATCTGAGAGAGAGACACACAGACAGAGGGAAGGCAGGAAGATGGGAAAACAGGAAGGGGGAAGGAAGATGGGAAAACAGGAAGAAAGGAAGGAAGGAAGGAAATACCAGTGTAAGAGGAAAGCATTTAAGCAGCAACAAAGCAAGTTTTGTAATTTTTAGATGGCAGTTCTGAAACGAATCTTTTCATACTATCAACAATAACATCATAACTCAACTCAGACCCTGAGGTTCACTTAGGAAAGACTGCATCATAAACCTTTCTAAACAAAAAAGCCTGAAAAAATAAATTACACCTTGGCCAAAAGCAGCCATCCTACTCCTCACTGAACACTAACCTGAGCACCCTGAAGCTCAGAGCAGGACCAAATTGAGATGCTCATGAGATTAGTGACATTTTGGGCTGAAGTCTGAGACACCAACCCCTTAAGCTCAGGAAAGCATTCTCCTCCAGAGTCCCTTAATGTGAAATGATGATTAAGTACATCTTTATCACAGCAGTGGTTCTGCTGCTGAAGCACCCAGACCACACGGACCATGAACTTCTCACCAGAGAGGATGTGAATCACCTGTCAGGGCATGCCAGGGACAAGACAACAAAAGCTCACAACAACATCATTATGCTGCTTCTTGACCTTCCTTACATGAATAAAAATGGAAATCTAACATATCTGATCAGTAAAATATCTGATAAGGATCTTACACTTCAGAAGGTGCTTCAAAGCTTTTTGGCCATTACTTTAAATAAGAAAGGTCTTTTAAAAACCTCCAGAATTTAACAAGGTAGTTTTTGTAGTCTGAAAACCTGCAGGCCTGAAAATGCTGCCTTGAAAGCCAGAGAATAAGAAAAGCTGCCTGAATGATTTAAGAACAAGTATACAAGGGAAATTTATATTAATTTAAGTTGGCTTCTTGGATACATCTGTAAGCCATATCCTCAGAATAATCACAAAGCAAAAGAAAAATCTTCTAACATGAAAATATCAGATAACTGAATAGCTCGGTTTTAATATTTTAAAATTTAATTTCAAAGACAAATCCTTTAAAATAAGTCACTTCAGAAAAGAAACAGGTCAAATCAGACAGACCCTGCAAGTTATAAACAGGAGCATCACACTTACAAAAGTGAGATGCTCCCCCAGACATCTCCCCCCATGAATTTCCCTGTCCTCCTACATCTCCTCTACTCTTCCCCTGAACAATCCTGCCACTGTCAGCCTTATGCCCTAGTTCACTCCACGCTCAACCTGCTCTTTCAGCCTCATGGAGCTGAACTGCCCCGAGTCAGTTTGAAAACCACCATCGGCAAATACAGGAGGCAGGGCTGGGAGTTTGACAGAAGAGAAGCAGGTTAAGGAAGGGAATGCTGCCAGGATGAGGAAAGCAGGCATGACAGAGCAGGGATGAAGTCCAAAAGGCCATGCACTCCTGAAGAGAAAGGAAGTGGCACTTGCAATAGCTGCACAGTGGCTGTGACTGCAGAGAACCAGAACCCTCAGGACCATGCACGCTGCTCCTGGAGCTGCAGCTCTCACACCATGACGTGCACACGCTGGAAGCAGCATCAGAATGTCAGACAGGCCAGGATGAGTCTTTGCACCACCAGTAGCTCCAATTTTAGGAAATTTCAGACAGATCTCTTTCAGCTGATATTGAGTGAGGGTCAAAAAGACTGACTGAAAGAGTTTAAAAAGCCTACCAACCCAAAATTTACATGGAGTACGTTTCCCTTGCAATGGACTACCTACATACCCCTTTCTTAGAAGCAAACACTAAGGGAAATCAAAAGTCTTTGCTGACTTGTTTTAGGCCTGTTAAGTTAATCAACTGAAACCAACTATATTTAACCTCAAAAAAAAGAGACCTTCATCAGTATAAGATGTCTGGCTTCTTCCCTTTTTTTTTAAAGAATTATACAAAATACATTGCAGTGTCCAGGAGGAACTGGTAATACTTCATCTTGAGTTCATCAAGTGAAACATTTAAAGCAAATACTTCAAAGTGGAAAAGAGCTGCTAAAATGCCAGGAAGCTACGTGAGCAGGAACTGAGTAACTGGGGAAAGATCTGAGAGAGAGATTTTCTGGTTCAAATCTAAACTGTGCGCTGTCATGAAAATCCACTGGAGAACTACCACTCTCCCGTCTGTATTCTGCCAGAAAGTAACAATGAACATATGTTGCACTTTAAACTCTGCACTTTTTTTTTGGTTGTGGACTCAATCTAAGAAGTGCTGGTAAGTCTGGTTTTCATGAACCTGCACTGCATTCCAGTGAGTGTTCTGTCTGGGATTTCCCTGTGAGAAATGCTGGCATGCAAAGCTCTGTTAAAAGCTGACCCAGAGAAAGCAGGTTAAAAAGAGAACCACACAATACACACATTTGACTCCACTTCCAGAGTATTCATCTCCCATTGGATCAACTGAAAGGAAGCAGGAGGGAAAATACAAGAAGGATCAAAACTGAAGGTTCACTAGTGACATAGGAAGGGAAGAAAATACTACTCGATGTTTAAAGAAAAAAAAACCCACAGTTTTCAGTAACACAGTTTTTTTCAGTTTAGATTTATAACCAAAACCCACAGACTGTAACGAGCATGAAAAACACTTGTATTTCATTGTCTTCTGGCACCATTCTCTTGAAAACAAGCAAACAAAGAGGTAGATACATGTTGCATATCTTTAGTAGTCTGTGACTAAGTCAGTACTTCTGCTTCACCAACAAAAAGGTCTGAAAAATCAGAAACTGGAGCAACACTTTATTTTTTTTAGTCAAAGAAGCTTTTAAACGACTGGAATACATTCTGTGCTTTTATGGGCATTTCCTTCACTAGGAATTAAAACACTGTTCATATTATAGAAGAGTGTGGCAGCTAAAATTTCAGTTCATTTGTCTTGTTTGGAATGAGGACAAGGAAACTGGGCACAAGTGTGTTCTAGTGCTTTAAGAGGTTGCTGGCAAAGCAAATCAGTACAACATGGCTCTGCCAACCTAACTCAAAATCTCCCAAAAGGATTCATTAGTTATTCACTAGCAGCTGTTGCACAGTTACTTCAAGATGACAAATGATTTGTCACTCAAGGCACTGTCTAACATTAGCCATTGTTTTCTTTTGTGAGTGAGGATGGCATTGAAGCCAGGTATCAACTAATAACCTTAACCTTCTGAGGAGGAAGGAAAGATGCCTTTTTTCCTCAGTATCTGTGTCTCAGCTCTTTTATTGGCAGCCAGACAAAGAGCTCTCCGTAACTCAGCAGAGCAACAACTGAATGTGCAAGTTCTATTACACAACAGCATTTCTACAATAATAGGAAAATTCAAACTCCCTATTTTTCCTTGAGAGTTTGAAGGTGGCTTGTGAACTCCACACACAAACCTAAGATGATAATTCGAAGACAGAAAGGGCTGCCATTTCTAAAATCACGTTCAAAAATTAAATATCAGCACCTATATTTAAAATCCGTGTTTTAAATCCTTTTCTCTCACTGGCTCAGGTCTCCTTCCTCTGCTAGAGGCCAAGCCCAGGACAGTGAGGTGTGTTTAATCCACTTACTGTCAATAATATCTCCCAGGCCTTGAGCACGCAGGAGATCCTTGAGCCTTGTCACCTCCTCCTTCAGCTCCCGCACCAGCTTGGCGTTGGGATCTTCATTGATAACAGCATTGCATTTAATCTGCTTTGCACGATCAGCATATCTGCAACCACACAGAACAATGAAACCACAAACATGGAACTGATTACAAACAACCTACATGCAACATGGGAATGCAGCAGCACAGAAGACATTTCACTTCCAGCTGGATGTCAGAAGAGTAGGCAATAAATCCCTGCTTCCTCTGAGGGTAATCGAGTTCTTGCCAGTAGAGTCCTCTTCCCCACAGATAAGCTCAGCTTACAATAAGCCAAAGGTTTAAAGGACAAAGTATGGCCTCTAGAGCAAACAGTTACCCATATCCATCCCACAGGAAGAGAAAGTACCTTAAAGTGCTCAAAGTTTCATCATAGTTTATGTCTGCTGGACTGAGAGCGGCGACCATGGCAGTTCTGGAGTTACCACCTAAAGTGAAGAGGCAAGATTTTAGATGAACTGCAGCGCACACTCCTGGCACTACCTACCTACCAAATAGCAATGTTTTCAATAAATTATAGAATTCAACTAAATTCTACAGTATTAAAAAACATACAAAAACCACAGGAAAGAGTTATATCATTAACGTCAGGTGGAACTATGACGACTAAAGACATTTAGCCTCATACTCAATACAAATTTAAGTGAGTTAAAAGCAGTCAGGAAATTCAGTGATACTTTCTTTTCATTTGGCACAGACAAATCAGCCATACCTAGATTTTCTCGAAGAAGCCATGTTAATACAGAATCCCTGTAGGGTATAAAGTCTGTCTTCTTCTTCTTTTTGCTCTACAAAGAAACAACACAATATGAAAAATAGGAAGGATTTTCTGTGTAAGAAAGATGAGAACATCTTCCTGACATTTAAATTCTGTCTTATAACACAATTCCAAGCAGCAAACCTTACACTAGGCAAAGAAACCAACATCTACTCCTACACAGACCATCATACCTTGCTGGTGCAGTTATCCTAAGATGAAAGCATTAAGGAAAAAGGAAAAAGAAGAAGGATGAGCTTCTTAACAGAGATTTATACATTGTTTCCAGGTCAGACAGTACTTCCTTTTCTTAAAAAGCCAAATTAATGAGAATCTCTTCAATTGAAAAAAATAATAATCTAAAAATACTTAAGCATATTCAACCTGTCCAAGGTGAATTTGCTTAAGTAGGTCCAACTTTTAAAAGGAACAACAATCATTTATTTGTTTTGTTTCTTTGGGGTTTTTTTTAATAGCAGTTGAGTACAAAAATAAAAGACAAAGTACTTTTCTAAACCCACAACAATTTGCTTGGATCAATACATACTCACTTAAGACATTATTAAGTCTTGCCATTGCAAAGAAAGCCAGTGAATCAAATTATTGCACTGGTGTTTTTAAAAATTGAACAACAAAGCTTCAGTTAAGTTTTCTAAAATTATTCTTTCAAATAAAAATAAAATTACTGCACTGAAGGTCTAAAAACTTGCTATGTGAACATATCTTCTACAGAAACACAGGCTTCTTTTGCAAGGCTTCTTCACAGTTAAACAAACCAATGCTTCCATCTGTTGACAGCCTGTGTGACACCCACAGAATAGTATCAACTCTATTCATCTATCAAAATACACACAGCTAATAGGGCTGAGAATGCAAGGCCAAGAACAGCAAATGATTCTGCTGTCCTCCACGGATTTTACTGTTTCCATTTGAGCAGCTATGCAAAGGTCGTTGCAGGCAAGGAAATGCTCTACTTACCACTTCAGCCAATGCTGAAATAACTTTGCCCAGAGTTGTGAGAGACTTGTTTATATTTGCTCCTTCCTGGGAAAAGAGAAACCAGTATTATATAGTAATTAAAACTCTTCAACCATGAATCTCTTCAGGTCTTCAGGTTTGCAGCCATTTCTCGCACAGCTATAAGTTATTATTTGTGCAGCAAAGACTCGCCGTGATGCCTGTGCCTCCCCAGCACCCTCCAGAGCCCCGCACCTTTAACCGGGTTCCTTTGGCACCGGTGGAGTCAGCGCGCTCGCTCCCAGCCAGATCCACCAGGCTGATCTTGCTGACCTGAGGAGAGAAAGCACACGAACAGGAGAATGAGCTCTTGGTGAACCAGAGCAAGGACAGAACTACAAAGTCACGGCAGGGAAGATCAGTGAAAAACAGTCAGAAAGCCACTTATCTGTAACACACCTTCTCTGTGGAAAGGTCAGTTTCTGTGTCATGTTTCTTCTGAGTAAAGACAATTGTAAACACAGCATGAGAGCGGCTGCTGGTTTCATTCATGTTGGTGGCTGCCACAGTCCTAAGATATGAACAGATATGGGCATGTTTAAAAAAGGACAATTACCCGCAGGGCTGAATGGAGCTGCAGAGGAATGAGAGCAAGAGGCTGCACAGGTGATGTGCTGCCCTGTATCCAAGACCCAGCCACACCTAGGATCATTCCCAAACCCTTTCATATTTTCACTCCTGAATTCCTTCATTTAAACAGAGCTTTCTCAATCTGTGTACTCAGTAGTCCATCTTACATGGAAACACCCAAGAACACCTGAGCAGCATTTATGTGAGTCCTTCTCACACACTGTTGAATGAAGCCAACAGCTTGCATGGTAACAACTAATAATGAACCAGAAACTGAAGCTGGAATGCCAACTTTAGTCCTGACCACCTGAATTGAGGAAAGAGGAGACTATTCACATAGCTTTTCTACTAGGATAGAGCACAGAGTACAGAGCAAAGGCAGAAGTAAATTCCAGATCATTATTTAGACTTTATCTCAAGTCCTTGCAATCTTTAAATGTCTACACATCAATTTGCAGGACTAGTTCAGCACACAAAGCAATTTCAGCTTTGTACAGCATTGGTCAGTGCATATTTCAGTAATACTCCTCACTTACAAGAGGTTTTCTTAAAGTGCTAATGCATAACACAGATAAGAATATATAACAGACTCCCATCACTAACCTGGCTTTGTTGCCAGCATCCATCAGGTCTGCAATGTCTGTGTAAGATGTGACTGCTAACTTGGACAGATCTTCTACGTAGGGTCCAAGGAGAGGATGTTCTCGCACCCGCAAATTGCCTTTGTTCTTCGGGTTCAACAAGTCTCTGACTCGCTCACAGTAAATCTCCATGTAACTCACCTGAAAACAGGAATTTTCACAGACAATTCAGTGTTTCTGAAGGTCTCCTCCACAGCATTTCAGAGTGTCAGTGGTAGAAATTCCCCCAGCCCACCACAGGAAAGCTATGGGTGTCTCGGGTCATTTAACAGTTTAAACACTGGCAAAGGCAAGAGTCAAAAGTCTCCTACATCACACCTCTAACATAAACTGCTGGCCCTGCATCCCTGTATAGATCCATCAACCATTTCAGAAAACGTTGGTGTGTAATGAAAAATTATACACTGGAGTCCACAATCAACTTAACAGCTTTAATGACACAGCACAAGCATCAAACAAGACAGATGCTAAAAGGAGTCTGCTTCCAAGGAATGTCTTTTATGAACCATCAAAGCAAGCTTAAGAAGGCAAAAAAGTTGATTTTTCTGCAGAAGCAACTTTTGATTTTAAAAATCATGGCTATAGTATTTGACAACAAACATGCAGTCTTCCAGATATTAGTAAAAAAAAAAAAAAACATCTGTAAATGCATCTTTAAATTTTTTGGCCCATCATTTTTTTCAGGGTTACTATGCAGGTAAAGGAATGCTGGTTTTCTGTTGAGGGTAAAAAGGAGTCACAGAAATGTTTTTACATTTGTCTCAAAACAGAAAAGACAAAAAGCCTTAAAAAATAAAATTAAAACCCCCAAACTAATCAGAAATAAGCATCTTAGTGCATCATCAATAACCCAGCACCTAAGCTCAGTTTGATGTCCAGCACAGAGACATTCTTTGATCCCTCACCACCACACTCACCTCTACAGAATATGACATTTCCTCATTGCTGTTGTCATTGATTTTCTCAAACAGCTCTTCACATAGCTGGAAAGAAATTAAGCCCAAGTTAGAAATTAGTCTTTACTGAGAAGTAACAAGTAATTATCAGGACATGTCATGGAAATGACTTTAGAATGAGGGCAGAGAAAGAAAATTACCCAAATGCATCCACCACACACAGCCTCATGGGGAAGATAATTCGTCTCAGTCCTACATCACTATCAACCTTATTTTGTCCAGTATCTCAACAATTGCTCTAGGTTTCCCCAGTATCATTATTCTGTACTGTAGCATTAGCAGCAAGCTTTAGTTCTGTTAACTCTTACTGCAATATAAAACACAAGTGTGTGTCTGAAGATGCTATAAAAACCAGATTCCCTTTCTGGGCTCGGTCCTACCTGGGGAATGATGCCTGCTTGGCTCTCCTCCTGCTTGCCCATCATGGTGTAGGATTTCCCAGCTCCAGTCTGGCCATAAGCAAAGATGCACACGTTGTAGCCCTCAAAGGCATGCAGGAGCATCTCCTTCCCAATATCATTGTACACACGGCTCTGAGATGCAAAGCAGGGATCTTCAGGCTGGAAGGACACCAAAACAGCATAAATACAGAATTCCCTGTCATTTGAGTAAGATTTCAAAAAGCAACTGGTTTTGTCTTGGGGGTCAATCCCTTAGGAAGAGGTAAATGAGGCCATTTTTACAAAGAGGTTTTTCCCAAGGCAGAACAAGATGGAGAAGAACAACAATGACAATGTCACTGCATTGTTTGTGAGTGTATCTTATTCTTAATCTAGCATTCTCTTGCTTCCTGAAATGTTGTATTTTAGTATTACCTGCTCCTGAAATCAGGACAAATTTAGCTGTGCTAACATTCTAACGCCGAGATCAAGATTTTATCAGACCTCTTCTGTTCCTTGATGCTGCTTATCTGCTACTTTTCATGCATTCTGTTCATAATGTTCCTTTGACTGGGCTATAATCAACTTTCACGGCTGCTCTGAAAAACTCAGTAAGAGAGGCGAGTATTTTATTGTGAAAACAGTCTCATTGACCACAAATTTGCTCAGAAATATTAAATCTTATTTCATCATCTAAGTTACTAGAATTAATCTTAGAGAAATGCATTATCCCTTCTTTGTACATCTTTTAGAAAACAAGGCAGGGGAGGAGGAGGTGGCAGAACAACAGAGTTCTGCTGGAGAACAATTACTGGAAGTCACTGAGAGCTTAGCACCAATTCACAGAAGGGTGGGGCATAGGAGCTGGATGAGAATTTATTGCTTTTGCAGCTATTGGAAACGTGGATCACTGTGTTGCCTTTTACAGATATGCCAACAAAATCCAGACCATGTATCCCCTTGAACTGTAAGGACTCGAGCAACTGTCATTTGTCCAAGAGGAAAAATGAATTACCATGGCACATCCTTAAAGTATTTAGAACAGAACATTGTTGGAGAATATTTTCAGTAATCTGTCAAATATGTACAAGTTGTTTTAGCTTTCTGCTCTCACCCAAATAGGGAAACACAACATACAATGACAAGCTTTTAACCTGAATGTGAGCGAGAAAGACTGTGTAGAAACATCTGACAGGGGTTCCTGATCAGAAGAGAATGTTAAATCAAACCAAACAACAACAAAACCAGGCTTTCTTGTAAAAGCACTTACCGATGTGTGGGACCAATAAGAGTAGTCAAAGCTGAAGGACTTTGGTGCTTCCTTAGGATTCTTTGGGTTGATAATACCTACAGGAATAAAATTCAAACTCTTAGCTAACGTGACACCTGGGAGCATAATTAATAAACTGGCTGACCCACAATCTGTGAATCTGAGTATTCAAAGCTGCCACATGGCATATGAGTAGGAAGACTGTAGTAACAGACTCACTGCTTCCTAAATACTATTATTTCTGTAGGACTCATTTTAAATGAGACAAGAAAAAAACTCATGGGAGAAATAAGCTGTTGCATAACAGAATTCTGTGCATTCCACACAATCAACAAAAGCTTTTCCAGATACCTTTAGGTTGGTGGGTTTAGTACTTCGGGGTTTTTTTCCTTCCCCGCAACCAAACTGCTTGGTATAACCTTTGCCTGCAGGGGAGCAATACCCAATGGATCCAGCTCTCACTGCATGGCACACACAATGCCTGTAGTTCCTGTATGCCAGGAAGGGTAATTTATAAGCACAGCCCTTGCTGCAAAAGTGAATCTCTACTGTTTCCTTCTTTTCCATACTGCAGTGGTGGAAATACTTGAATCTATTACTTGCAGCAGCTGTTTCCAACATCTCTGTAATCTCTGTAAGTAGGACTGCAAAAAAGCATAGTCCCGAGGGTATTAGATAAACCACCCTGGATTTACACTTCTGCCCCTGCACCTAAAGCAGCAATTTGCCCCTGGGAGTGAGACACTAACTGTGATGTGTGCAAATAAAGTCCAGAAGGAAATAAGCCATATAAAGGTGTCAGCAGTCTTCCTGGGGATGATTTACATCCTGATAGCAGACATCCTAGAAAGAAGATGCTTATTTCTCACATATTCTTCCAGTTAGTTTATGCTTTGGGAGATTGGGACTTCTCCTTTTCCTTCTGTCATGAATAAAAATCATATCACCCACAGCTCTTCCATTTCAAACATGAACTTAGCATCTTGTTTCACCAAAATCTCTGAAAATGTGGTTACAGGATCCCCATTAAAATCAAATCATTCCTCTACCAGATGCTGTGCTCCTGAGCAGGGCTGTTGTCCAACATGACAATGTGGAGAAAAGATCACTGTCTGGATTGCAAATAGCAACAGTTGCTACTCCATTTCTCCTGGCCAACTCCGTTTCACTCGGATGCACCTTGTGCTGACATTCTTGCCTTTAAAAACCTGACAGATATGCAAAGCCAATGAATTATATGCACCAGCACAGTATCAAATTGCCAAAAATGCTTGTGGCTTTGGATAGCAACACGGGCATCAACACAGAACAAACAGTAACCTAAGCAATCATCCATGGTTTTAGCCTCCCTTTACTAGCAGCAGTACAGCTCCACTCTCACTATTGCACCAGTCCTGAAGAGAACAAAAAACAAACCCCAAAGACAACTCCCTGCCCCAAACTTAAATTAGTTCTCTCCTTGCAGGGCATTCCATACTGCTACAACTCAACAATGCCTCATTTAAAAATTTAACATCAAAGCTCTGAAAGGTAAGGGAGACGCAATGCCTGGTATCTGGAAGTCCCCACCCAAAAAAGCAGTACAAATAACAGAATCTCCACTTTAGTGTCTGAAAAGACACCACAAACTTGCTATTAGTTCCCCTTTCTTGCTTCCATCACAAATTGGAGAAAAGTGAAGTTCAGGCTCTGTGATTTATTCAAGTCATTCCATTCAGCTCCATCTTTTTCTCTTTTTTAAACCACTGTTGTTGTTATTATTATTGTTGTTTTCTTAAACAGACTTTCCTCAGCCCTTCGCACTGACTTCCATGTCCAGCACACTACTTAGAAAATCACGTTTTAGGATGCATGCTTTTGCAAAGCATACATTGAGAAGTGTATCAGGAAAAGGAGTTTAATGTGCTAGAGAGCAGCTCTGTCAGAGGTTGGGAATGCAGCTGCCTGGCCAAAACCTTCCACTGCAGCAGGAAAGGGTCAGAGAGAGCCTCCCAGCTGCCAGGAACTCTGCATGCTGCCCCTCGCTACTGGGATCCAGACACAGCCTTTGCACCCAGACTGAAGTCTATTCATCCCTATTTCTGTTTCTTGCACACAGGCTACATCCTCCATTTTCACAATTCTTAGTCTACAAACGAACCCAGCAGAGCTGACTGGATGAGAAAATAGAAGATTACAATCTCAACAGATTTCAGCTGGACTGAAACCCTCTTCATTTGGGGCACGGATCACCAGGTGGGTGCTGCCAGCATTAGTGATGTCTGATGTAGTCTAGGTTTAAAACCAGTGATCAGGCAGGCAACAATGTGATTAAAACACCTGGAAGATGATGAGACAGCTGAGAAACCAGGAATTCAAACGGAAATAACTGACCTCACTTGAAGTTAGCTATTGCACCAGGCATCACCTTCAGAGGGACAGGAAAACCCATGAAATCTATCTACTTTTAAAGCAAGCCAATGGATATTTCTGAAGGAATTAAAAGCCTTCTTATAGTACAGGTAAGCTTTATTCTAAAAGTTCATGTGCCAAATTGGGAAAAAAAAAAAAAATGGAGATGCAGAAATTAGACTGAGTTGGCAATACTGATTTTATGTATGTTTCTCAACCTGCTGTATTTTCCACTGACCAAGGAAACAAATACAATTAAAACAGAAAGAGGACTGTTCTCAGTGTCTCCAATATCCACAAGAATACTAACAGCTTTTCAGTTACTTTGTTTGGTTTTGAAACCATGCAAGGCCAAGATGAATTATCTTAGTGAATCATGAAATAGGTCACCATCTATCTCCTGTCCCCACAGCAGCCTCACCTCACGGTCCACACACTAATGGTTTAATTACAGAGCCTCAGGAAATGAGAAAGGCAATAAGGCAGACGATCACAGCAGGAACGCATTAATAGTCTTTTTATCTTACAGAATAAATTTGTTTATCTGCTATTTCAAAGGTCCAATATGGCAATTAACTCTTCTGTTTGCAAACTGACACTGCTGCTTTGTGCTGCAGCTATAATTACCACCAGCATGGCACCGGAGCAGCTCTGAATGCTGGAGTTAGCCAGTTTCTGAGAAAATCCCTCTTTCAGGCCTCTTGCTTCACCAAGAGCCAATTGTTTAGGTCATGAGGTGTCTTCTAGCTTTCCACAAGCTCAGCCTTCTGCACCAGAGAGACACTGCAAGGGATATTTCAGAGAACCACTGTCTGCCACTCCACTGCCACTGAAACAGGTCACACCTGGAACCCCGAGGTGAGAAGGATGGAACAAGATGAGGATAATATTTCTCTGCTGCAGTGCCTGAAACCTCTTCTGGGATCAAAGCAGAACCACAGCGGGGGTTAATGCCCACCATTTACCTTTGGAATGGAAGACCAAAAAAAAAAGCAAGAGAATGTTCATGGGATTAAAATATTTTCTACAAATCATTGATGTGGTTGAGAGACAGAAATGCCCATATTTTTACTTTTCTTTATTCGAATAATGAATTTCTGGAAATTTTAAATAATAAGCTTCTCCTTAATAATTAACTTGGATCTCTTTTCTACCTTTGTACACAAATAAAGTAATTACACGTCATAAATTGAGATAAATAAAAGTACACCGCGTGAGCAGCTCTGCAGCAGTACCCACGTGGAGCAGCTGATTTAGTACCCACTGCCATGCCCACCTAGAGAACCAGCCTGCATTTTAAAAGCTTAGTGTCCCCTTACAGCTGCACAGTGAGCTAAGCTGAGCTGCTTCACGCCATCCAAAGTTCCTCTAAGCAGGAGTAATTCACATATTCTCTGGAGCTCAAGCAATTTAAACAATTCTTCGTAGCTGCTTAACTGATTAAGTTTGGTGGACTTTTTGATACCTGTAACTACAAGTATTTTCTGTCTAACTGACCAAAAGGTAAAGAAACACACTGTTTTAAAAGAAATTTATTCATACCAAATAATCTCATTTTTTGAGCATTGTATAAGACCCAAATACTGATCGGTCCTTGTACAGGAAAAGTACATAGTAGGAGCAGTACAGAGGAACAAAAGGAAAAAGCAGGAGCACAATAAATGAAAGAATTATACTTTCAGATGTGTTCTGCCAACAGTAACAGACCAATCTCCACAAAACATTTGGATTTTAACATACCCTTACTTAAACAGGCAACTTCATCTTTTGGCATTTTTATTTCCACAGTCCATCCCACTTGTTCCTTAATTAACATTTTATATACCATCCACCATCTGCTTTATCAGCTGGCACAAAAATAACATATACTTTCAACCTTTCAAATCTATGAGCTCAAATTCATCCCTAGTTTTTTAGCAAACACTGTAGCAATACTTGAGAGACCACTGTTGAAATAGTACCCATATATTTCATAATATGTATTATATTGCATTCCTACTGCCAGTTTGGACATCCAATTTTTTTGCCTTATAATCCAGTTTTCATTTCTGAAGCTGAAATTCAAAAAGCACATGGCAAATATGCATTTTGTTTTACAATTATAACCAGAGTGTGGAGCACAGCTGAGAGCTGATGCAAAGTTAAAATCTTCTAGGGTATTTTCAACTGGAAGCAGCATTCTGTCTTCTCACTCCTTTCTGAACACACACAAACACATTCCCACTTCGAGCCTTCATTTCTGGACTTACACTTCCAGTCTCCCTTAAAACTAACCAAGTAAACAGACAGTGGGAAGCCTACAAAGGGGAGAAAAAAATCCACAAAAGCAAGGAAACTTCGCCAAGATCAGCCCCCTCATTCCATTCCCATCTACTCAGTCACATAAATATTTTTGCAGGCACAAAGAATGGCTAGAAGTGCTTCTTAACCACTCCAAACTCATATCAGATTATGACACTGAATTTGCAGTCCAAGCCTGCTCTGCTCTCATCCCAGTCAGAGCTGCTCCTCAGCATGTCACAAATTCGTCAGATTAGAAATTATCTGCAGTTCCCTATCTGGGGATGCCCAGCACACACAATTCCTTCTAATAAGCTCTTGGAACAGAGAGACAGAATGCAAAGCACTCAAGAGGCAAGAGCTGAAATTATTCTCTTGCCCTCCCTGCATTTAAGGTCAAGTCAGAGGATTGCCCGGCCCCGCCTGTGCCAGAGCCCAGAGCCCAGAGCCCAGAGCCCAGAGCCCAGAGCCCAGAGCCCAGAGCCCAGAGCCACCTTGCAGGGCTGGCTGCCAGCAGCCGTGCCAGTGCCAGGCATTGGTCACCGAGGGTGCTCCGAGAGCTGCTAACTGCAGCCTGCCCTCAGATAAACACCAGCAGCCAGAATTAACCTGTGCTTCATCCTGGGATTAGCTGGGACACAGGCTGTGCGAGCAAGGGGGGTGAAGGGACAGACACACGGAGGTTTTTTAAAAACAAACAAACAACTCCTAATCAGAAATGAAACCCAATTATGACGAAAGTCGAGTATGGAACTGGAAAAACCGACCTTCCCAGACCTGTGCAACACAGCCTGCTATGTCGGTAACATCTGCCATGCCCATATTGCCACCCTAACAGGCAATGCTGAGGGCACAAAACCTCTTGAATATCAACATATGAAATAAAATTAGGTTTCTTCTCACCAAGGGAGGCTTCACACCAGCCTCAACATTTCTCCCTGTGGCAGCATTACTCTAGCTCAAGCATGCATTCCTACCAAATGCCACCAATCAGAGATAACAGCTAGCAAGAAAAGCAGTGTCTTCACTTTGGCTCTCAATCATTAGTAAAGGAACAGGCAGACATTTTCAAAAATCATTCTGGTCTCGACAGAACTTTGGAAGGGGCAACTTCTGGGAGAAAAACACAAAATAATTGTTATGCCTTCTTCAAAGTCATTTTGGATCAATATAATAGTTTTATTATGTTTGAATAAATAATTTATCCAATGAAAAAAATCTGGGGCTTTCAGAATTGATTCCACAAGACCAAATTAACATTAAATACAGAGTCTCTTAAAAACATGGGTCTGGAAAATATATCTGCACCATCTGTAGACTAGAATGACAACAATGGGAACATGTTCCTTACAGAGAGCAGGGTGGAGCAGGCATTCTTTATTTGCTGGAACGTGAATAACACCACAAAGACACGTTTAATACAGGCTTCTTTCCTAGGCACACGCTGCAATCAGATCTATGGCCATAGTGCTTTTATAAGACAGACTTTCAGGGCTGTTATTATAAGAGATAAATGAAGGGAAATGGACACTTCCAGCTCATGAAGCAGCGCTTGCTTTTCAAAGCATTGTTTGCATTTTTCAAATCATTAAAAGGGAAGGAAACCAAGTAGAAGCTAAGAACAGCTCATTTGGAATTCAACCGGATTCTCTCCCCACTGTGGAATTTCAGCCCCGCACTGGGAGAAAGGTTGGCTGGGGGAGGGAGTCAGGCTCGGCAGCACCAGGGCACGGCCAGCGCTCGCTCACAGAAGCTGCTGGAAAGCCGCTCTCATCCTCAGCTGCTCTTACAGATCCAGGAGCTATAAATACAGCTCTCCAGCTGGCCTTCTTGGAGAACAGCACGCCAGCAGGCTCTGCAGCAGGCAGGAGCCAGCCGAACCAGACTGTTCGCCCTGGCTGAAAAGCTGACCCAGAACCATTCCCGAACTTGCACTGTCAGTGGATTACCTGGGCATGTCCCAGGGCAGAGGCAGCATGCCGGGTCTGTGGGTGGGGCTGGGTCAGTGCTCCAGCTGAATTCTGGCCTCAAGGCAGGTAAAACAGCATCTCCCTTCACCTTCTCTGACTTGACATCACCAAGAGCCAATGGCCTCTCCTAAGACCATTTCCACCTTAAGACACATGCCAGCTACACATTAAGAGAACACCATGTAGCACTGGAATCTTGTGGAGCCAGGTCTCAAGGATTTCAGTCCACCACTTAACTCAGTTTGGTCAGTTCTTTACAGTGGATGTCTCTTGAAGAATTTGTGTAGTGAATGAAAATATCCAATTCTTAAAGTAGTTCCTATTACCAATTTACATTCTCTTTACTTCTACTTCTAAAAGGTGGCAGTTTATTTAAGCATATTATAAAAAGAATCACCTCTGGAGGCCTAGTTCAGTGTCAGTGGGCACTAATTCTAAAGAGGAAGCATTCCACATGGAGAATCACCACTGACAGAAACTACTCGGGGTTTATTAGTAATACCTCTCTGCTATGGTTCCATACATAACATAACATAATGTAGTCTAACTGCATTTAACATCAGCTGGAACACCCTAGTCATCATCCCACAGTCTCACTCCAGAAGCAGCATTTGCATCTCTAGCATTTAAAGATCATTAAATGTTCATCTTCCCCCAGCTCCCCAAAGTTATCCTCTAAATTTTTTTAACAGTGCAGAATTAACACTTCAAGCTATTTTTATTCAATCGTGAGAAAGGCTTAAGAAGGAAAATTAAGCACAAAAAAAAAAATCTACATTTTTATTTCTTCTCAAAAAAAAAATATTCCAGGCTTGTAGCAAAACATAGGAGCTGTCAGTACAGCAGGCATTCAGAGACAGTGACTAAGACAGACTTGTGGACACAGAAATCCCTAATGCTGCAAAACACAGAGAACTCTAATGCTCCTGTTGGTAAGAGGACAGTCAGAAGAGTTTGGGTAACCTCTGCTATTGTGACCTCTTTGCCTTGTCTTTCAAACCTCAACCACAAGACCATTCAGGCATCCTCCATGTGACACCATTTATCTCCCCATAAACAGCCTGTTTTGATAACACACCCACCATGAATGCAGGGCAGTATTATCATATTGACAGCCATTCATTTAGCTTGCACCACTAACAAGGATTTACAGACCAGAAAAATCAGGGAAGGGGTGAAGTGACATTCCTGCAATGCTGTTTATTTGCCCAGGACAACTTCATCATGCAAGACACCAGCAGAAAACACTAGAAACACTTGGGGGAAAAAAAAAAAACCACCAAAACAAAACAAACCAAGAAAAACAAGCTGTGTGCTTTAAGAACCAATGATTTTTGGCAGGCACAAGGCATCAGAAAGGCAATATGTTTATTCTTTGGGATATCTAAAATTCTTATTTTCATAAGACAGCAAGTCAAAAGTATATCAATAAAAGAGATGGCTGAATTACTGATGAGGTTACGTTACTCTGTGAACCTTCCAATAGTTTTGACTTTTGCATTATATTTCAACTACCACTAATTTCGACAAACATGCAATAAATCAAAAGCCTTTGAAGTTCAGTCCTGCTTTCCCACCCATTTTTAATTTGCCCCAGAACAACTGCATAAAGCAGCACACATCTTAAAAAACAAAAAAAAAAAAAAAAAAAACCAAGGAAGGAAAAACCAAAACAAAGGAGAAATTAAAATTAGATGTTTCTGTATTAAGTTTTTTGGTTGTTGTTTTTTGTTTGTTTGTTTGTTTTTCTGTTTTTTTATTTAAACACTTAAGTCTAGATCTGAGGTTTATACACCTTAGGGAGAAAAAAACCCCAAACAAAACAATATTAGAACACTTTTATCCCCTACACCCTCTACAAATTAACTCCAGAATGTCTTACCAAGGTTTTCTGATGCCAAGGATGCCTGGATGAGAAGCTGACAGCCATATGTCCACAGCAGCAGATGGGATTATTGTTACTGGCAGATGGGACCCCTCCACTAGGCCTATTTTTATTAAACATCCAATACCTTCAGCAGCCACAAAAGAACCTGCCAACACTACTGAAACACAGAGACTATTGCTGAGCTAAAATCCCCACAGGTACTGACGGGAGGATCCAGGGGCACTCAGCCCTTCCAGGATAACCTGGGCTGTGCAGGTGCACCTTCCCCTGGTTTCCTTCAGGACAAACCAGAACACACAATAATCACAGATGAACTATACTTTGAGAACTTTGGTTTGCTCAGTCACTTGCACATACAAGATGCTAAATCCTATTTTCATTCATCTAGAGCACATTAATTGAAACAGACACATTCCAAGTAGGGTACTTCCTTACTTCCTTGATTCATTTTTTACACGTGTATTTAGATTTTTAAATGAATAAGCCTGCTGGGCTCTTTGCTAGTGATTAGTATCTAAATGCTGTCTTGTAGCTACTAGTTTGAATCTCTGCTTCAATTTCATTTGGTTTTATTTATGCATTATTTACATGCATTTACAGGCCAGATTATCAAATCACTTCCACCAAAAAAATGCAAAACAAACAAACCAACCAAAAAACCAAACAAAAACAAAAATTCCCTCAAACAAACAAAAGCCAAACCAGAAAAAGCACAATGCTTGGGGAATCTTTAGGCACAGAACAGCTTCTTTTTTCAGTTCAATAACCCAAGGCAGCAGCTGCCAACGTTGTTTATATTTGTTACGTTTGAAAAGCCCTTACAAGACTGAGCACAAGAACTACTGACACACAAAACACTCTTAGATCTATAGCTCAGTTTTCATGTATTACACTGCAGAATCTTTTTCCCACTCACTACAAAAACAGTCATAAATTAACTGGACAGGAATAAGTAATTAATATTTGGTGATATAGCTCAGTTTTCATGTATTACACTGCAGAATCTTTTTCCCACTCACTACAAAAACAGTAGTGATCTTAGATCTATAGCTCAGTTTTCATGTATTACACTGCAGAATCTTTTTCCCACTCACTACAAAAACAGTCATAAATTAACTGGACAGGAATAAGTAATTAATACATAGTGGGCAAGATGCATTGGTGTGAACCTTTCTGGAAAAAAACTGGAAAAAGCAGTAATTAAAGACAAAACATATTCAATCAAGATATGCAGAAGACCATGATCTATACTTTAATTATTAATTTCAAAAAGCCACTTGTGACTTTGGCAATAAGCTACCTATTCAGTAATTTAAAGAATATACTCTTCAGAACAGAACTCCAAATGAAAGCATCCTTTCAGCCAACTGAATTCACTTGCTTAGCAGGTGCTTTTGAAAACAAAGTTTATGTTTCTTAGGATGATTTCTAAGTTATAATTATTTTAAAAGGCTCTTTCTGGAATTAATCCCACTTCTTGTTTTGATGGAGATTTTTAATTACTAATTTGATGGTGACGTTACCTCTTCTTTGGAAAGTATTTTGCATTCCCAAGTTAACTTAAATAGTGGAATTTTACAGCTTCTAACTTGTCCTAAGATTCCTGCATTACTTCTCTTCCCCTATGCCCCCTCCTCCCATGTCCACTGAAGAACTTCTGGCAGTATCATTCAAATGGATCCCATCTGCAAATAGACATGATCTGAGCAGCACTGGCCTTCTGCCAAATTCCAGCCCCTTCATGCAGTCAGCACACGACACTTCAGCTCAACTGCAGAATCTCAGTTTTGAAATGTGCATTTAAGACAAGACTGACAATTTAAGTGCAAGATGTATAATAGTAGAACAGGAAAAAAAAGGACAAATAATATGTTCAAGTACTGATTTCAAAATTTCCCTACTTTGCATCCCTCCAGAAGAAAAACTGAAGTCCCAATTCCTCACAGTAAGTGTCCTTAACATTATGGGTTAAAGATCTTAGTACAAATTCTCTTTTTCTAAGATTAAGACATACCTAGAAATGTATTCAGCTGCATTGTCATTTTTAAACAGGGAAAAGTGATAAAAACAGACCTACTATAGATCTTGATTAAAGGTCTTGATCTCCTAGGAGGAAATGACATTAAAGCCAGATAGGATAACAAGTAAATTCTGCAGGAGTGCACAAGCAAATTATGTTGTTTTGCTTCTAAGGCAAAGAACTGTGTAACAAAATTGAGCATAAGCTTTCTAACCCAGAGGGACATTTTGCTTTGCTGGCAAGCACCCTGTGAATGACAGGCAATCCCCAAAGCCATAAACAGCCAAATTCACACAAAAGTGTCCAACAAAAGCAGCATGTCATGCAACAACCCTGGTGGCATTCTGACTTCAAGAACCTACTTCATTATGTATGTCAAAAACCACTCTTTTTCACACATTAATCTAAAATTATTTATTTATAAAGTAGACCTGTCATACTCTTTATTATCTGTATCTTTATACAGTTTTCCTTAACATAATCCTGAGCACTTTGCCTCAGTTTCACTGTAATGCAGTAGTCTCTGCCAATACATTTACAAAACTCAGACTTGGACAAAGTTCAAACGCAGGACCCACAGAGGATTTGCAGAATGGCTTGGTCAATCAATACATACAGAATTAAAGTTCAAGTAACTGTCAAAATCCCTTCTTAGCTATCAGACTGCACACTGTCTCATCAATCCGGTGTCACGACAGTCCATTAGGCTTTAATTCCAAGATAAGGGAACTTTAACTGCCTTGGAGGCTTAAAATAGTCACTACTCAGTGTATCACCATCCTCTCAGGTTTGCCTCCTGTCAACTTGATCAGTGCACAAGTGAAAAAATAACCTTCTCAGAGGCAAGATATCTAGACCTTGATCAATGCACTGGCACATCTGAAAGTGTGAAGCCAGAACTCCTTAGCCTAGAATTACTACTGAATTCCCTTTATTTTCAAATTGCTGCATCAGATATGAGTCTCAGATACACTAATTTAACTTCATGTGCTCAGCTTTTAGTCAGCAAGTTCAGATCTTAATACTGAGTTCAGTAATGTAACTGTGGGGCTGCAAAAAACTGAGCATCATGAAAATGAAAGAATCTTTGGCAGAACAGCAGTTATGCCCCCCAAATCTAACTCACAGCCTAAAAGCACACCAGCTGAAGAATTTCAGCTGGAAGTTATGTGTGCCAGACAACTTGGTTAGGAAGATTCTTTGGAGAGAAGATTTCTGCTGGTTTTTTTCCCCACCAAACAATGCCTTATTCATATCCTTTATTATACAATCCTCTTCTGTTCAAACTACTCCTCTGTCCACTGCTTTCTTGTATTTCTCCTCTAAAAGGGAAATACAGGGAAAAAATAGCCCACAGAATGTAACAATGTTTAACTATTGCAACTGATGATTCCTTTCCGAAGTCTGTAATGTCCCAATGACTTTAACCCAACCATCTGTCACATCACCCAGCCTGATCAGAGCCACAGCATTCAAATAAAAGGCTGCACATTGTAGCACTTCAGAGTATAAAATACAGCAAAAGAAGTCATTTCTGGAGAGACATTTCCAATTAGATAAATCTGAAGTATTTTTCTCCTCTTGAAGGCTGATGCAGTTTCTTGGAAACGTGTCACTGTAGTGCAGCTCTAGCATTGAGAAACAGAACCAGTGTCTGGCCCAGGCCACAGCTCCAGCTTAGACAAATAATCTGCCAGACACTACTGGTCACCCTTGCTGCTGTTCCACAAACAAGGTGCTTCCAAAGGCTCCTGCAATTCAAACACCTTAAGCATCTAAAATTACTGCTGTGATGACTGCAGCAAGAAAAGCTGTTACAGAGGCTCCCAGTGGTGTTGCTGGAGCCCAGAGCTCGGTGGCATTTCCTCTAATGTCCTCTAATGAAGCCTACAGTTCCTGCATTCTACACTGGGATCCAAGCACCTGATCTGATGGGATACAAGCACCTGTTCTACATCAGATGACTTCAATCCCCTCCCACCCCTACCTTAAATGGAAATTTTGAAATCCAATCACAAAAAAGCTTCTTTGGGTAGTATTGCGCATGAGGTCTAAAGATAAGAACTTTCTGCACTAAAAAAAAAGCTCTTTTCTCTATGACACCTCTCTTCCAATGAAACCATAAACACTATATAATTTAAGTGACCATAACCAGGATTTATATTCCATTGTAGAAGCACAAGGAGGCTGACGTACAACCTTGGCTAAAAAAAAAGGGAGAGGCCTGTATGAAACCTCCTTTGTGTTAACAGGCATGAGTAAACACTCAAGTAATCAGACAGCGAAATAACTCAGGGCTCTTGGAGTGCTGCTTTCTTCAGCTGCAGACAAGATGGCTCTACTTGATTACCTAACAATGAAAAACTGCCCCAAGAAGAGCAGTTTATAGGCAGAGCTGTCAGTCTGCAGATGAGGAGTGACACTCCCTCAAATGCTGTCAATACTGCCCTGACCTCAAGTATGAAAAACAACCAACCCAACAACCAAAAAAGGTGTGCCCACACACAGTTTCCCACAGAACAGTGTTCTCCAAATTACACTCACAACAATTATATAGGAAGCTTAACACTTCTAATTGGCTAGAAAAGAAGATGAGTCTGTTATTTTGCTGTCGTTTAGACATCTGCTCTGGAAAGCATAAAACTTGATACCCTTTTCATCTCAGCTTTCTCACCCAAATTATGTTCTTGACGAAAAGCACATACTGCAGAATAAGCAGACCAAGAAGAAAAGCAGCAGATCCAAGCAGGAGTTATACCCCCCAGTTATCATGTGGTGGTGTGCAATGTATCCCTCTGTCTACCCACCTGATATTCCCAAACACTGAAGTTCACAAAAAGGTTTTCACTTTGGTACTCTAATCCTTCTGTAGAATTTTCTGCTCAGCAGATGCAAACACCATTAACATCGCCATAAAAATCAAGATATTTGTGATTTAGACTTTATAGTCACATTCAGAGATAATCTAGTTTGTAACGACAGCCTCAGAAAAGCAGAATAAATAAAGATTAATTCTAGGTGATACAATGTATACAGATCTCAGTCTGACAGAAGAAAGTATTTAAGTCGAATATTTAAGTTTGGGAACAGAGAAAGACTCCCATAAAAGATTAGAATAGACTTACTGGTTGAATTGCCTTGCATCTGGATGATACATTTGGACTCCTTGCTGGTTTCTCGGGAGTTGAAAGGCCGGACCCGAACAGCCACCTTCACTGAAGCCCCCGACATCCTGGCTGCTGTAGTACACTCAAGGAATTGAAAGTGATCAGGAGCCTTTCAAGTTATCCGTCCTTTTGGTGATTTCTAAGGAGAAAATATCATTTAGTTATTTACAGCTATTGTGTTCAAGATGTTGATAAAATTAGCAAGGTTCAAGGTTACTTCATAAATGCAATTTCTGCTCTGCAGATCACCCTCCCTTACCTCCAAAAGTTGTCACTTCAAAGCCAGAACTGGAAATACACTTATCAGCACCTGTTCACTGTCTCCCTAGTCAAAAGTTTGTCACCTGAAGCAGTTCTTTTGAAGTGTACAAATATTTGGTTTTCATACAATTTCATACATTTCTTTTCTGGAAGAAAAGCAATACTTGGTTTTCTTCCAGAAAGTAAGGATGCCAATACCAAAATAAATATCTGGTTACAACATGTGTTAGGCTTAACCTAACAAAGATAATTTTAGCAGTAAAGACACAGCTACTTAAATTTCATCATGAGGCAATGACCATATACCCCATACCCAGGCTCTCACGCTGCCAATCCTTGCTGCCACAATGCTTTAGCAACAATATCAAAACTAACTCAAGTGTCCTGGGCCACAGCACGCTGACTTTCAATACATATGACTCCAGAAGAAAAGGGTGTGTGTACCCTTAGAGAACTCCTTGCACTCCTGGGAAAGTCCTCTTCTGGAAGGAAATAACAACTCATCAACTACTTGTATATCTGCTGATTAAAGGATACACTGTAAGGAAGAGGAGGAATCAAGAATTGTTGCCTTCAGGGTAAGTATTGCTATCTATGTTCAGGCAAATGTCTACCATTAAATTCATCTCCATTATCAAAATAGTCGTTCAAATCCTACCACACCTAAATGATGGAGCACTTTTGTTGCAGGGAACTATCCCTGACACCCACTAACCAAACTTCAAGGCATGCCTGAAACAGTGTTGGAATGTAGGTTTATAAAAGGTTGGTTTGTTTGTATTGGTGTCAACCAGCCTCTTCCATAGGAGAAAGGTTTTCAGTTGGCCCACTACTGGATAAGTGGGCTGGAGAAGTCCAGCTACCTGCCAGAGGACATGCTCAGTACTGAAGTCTAACAGCCTCAAAAAGCAACAAGAGTCAAAGAATAAGTAAGTCCTACTAAAAAGCTTCTGCCCTTGGCTAGGAAAGCTTCCATGGCACAGACATACAGAACCTGGATGACTACAGTGAGAAAACATTATTTATGTTTGATTCATCCTTATATCCTAAATATCTGCTATGGTCACTGCTGAAGAGAGGATTCAGAGCTGTACTGATCCTTGGTCTGGCTCAGTGCAGGCATTTCTAACTGGAACCTGGACTTACCCTGGGCAGAACTCAACTCTGCTCAACCATGCACCCAGGAATCCTGACATCTTCTCTGGTTATCAACACAACAGTATCTGGTGAAATGCTCATTTCAGGCTTGTGATCACCGAAGTACAAAAATTACTAGCAGGTCTAAAGCAGAACCATTTCAGCTCTAAAGTACATTCCACACCTGGTAAAAGTACTTTTACATGCTTAATTCAAGTTATGACACATTTTCCCACAGTACAAGAAGTCTTTAATAAAACTGCAATACTTCATTAATGCCATCACATGGTGAAGGCAGAAATTAAATTACTCTCTCAAGTAGAACCAATTTAAAGTATTCCTTATTTTCAAAGGTACCTGAGGTATCTCATCAGACTAGAAGAAAGTCATTAGAAGCAAGCCAACTGAATCTCAATGTCATTGGTACAACAAACTGGTTGAACAGTGATTAATGACACAGCCACACCACCAGCTCGGGCTTAGTATGGAATTTTAAAAAGCTTCACTAAAATCCTGAACGTAGAATAGAGCAGAAAAATATGGGAATAAATTCACATGGTGTGCTGGGTTGATCTGGTGACTACTTTTCTCCCTCTTGCTGAGAGGTACCTACTTTTGTGTGGAACAAAGTATCAAACACACAGCTTCATTATCAACTTCTGCCCCCAGAATCGACCCTGTGGGTTTTGGCTGTGCCTCCCTAACAGGGCCCTTGCACCAGTCCCTGAGCCCTCCCAGCACAGCCAAGTGACAAGACTAATCCCAAGACAAGCCACAGCTATTATTCAGCTGACCCTGAACACTGCTGTTAGAAACAGCAATGTCACTGGACATGGCCATGCAGCGCCCGTTTATGAAACACTGTTTAATAATCTGCCAGGTGCAAAACATCCATTTTTTGTCAAGTTCACAGTGACACTGTTTACTTTGTCCAGTGTGTTCTTATAATATTGTTTATGAAATGTAGGGGGCTTGTCTTCCCTTCTTACTGTGGAGTCCCACAAAGAATTTTTTTCTGATGTTTTCATAAAAACACCTCTCAGAACACTGCATTAATTTCTGCAGATATATCTGGGAAGCTGACAGAGAGTGGGATGAAAGGATTATCTACTTATATATATATATTTATATGTGTGTGTATATATATATATATATATATATGTTCTCAAGTACCTCTTAACATCAAATTCACAATAAGAATGCATGAAAATCATATTTCCAGAGACTCCATGTGCACTAGCTAAATGACAGACTTGTTTGAAACACAACTGTGAAGAGATTCTCAAAGAACAGATCACAAAATCACCTGCAACATGATAATTTACCTGCCGGACTTCTGCAGTTACCAGTTTTTCCCAACTCTCACTTTTGTGCTGATGGAAAATTAAATGTGGTATAATTTTAAATCTCTTTTGTTCTCAACTCTGCTATTTTTCATAGTTGAAGTAAGCAAAACATCTACTCGTATTTGCACATGGATTTCAGATGTTTTGAATATCAATTCACTATGCAAGATTTAATTTTCATTAGTAAGAAAATTGACCAAAACCACCATAATGTGCCAAGCTTTCCATACATTTAAGCTGTTGGGGTTTTGAGGGGTTTTTCCACTTAGCAGTTACCTTAACTGGTCATAACAATTTATTAAGGTAGCAATGCCCTCATCACATAGAATGGTAAAATAAGGCAAAATGAGCCCCAAGTTACACAGCATCCAGATAATAAACTGCAACTGGTTTTTCAGGGTTCACATTTACCAGTAGTACCACTTCCTACTACAAAATGCTGACTACAGAGTGGGAGCATAACTTGAAAAGAGAAAACCAAAATATGCAATACAGTTTGTGGTACAGATTTAGAAGAACAATATTCTTAAAAGACAACTTTTTTTTAATGTTCATTATAGGCTTAGAAGGCTGCCATCCATGCTAGAATGAATCATCTCCCTAATGTCTTGGAAGGAATCTACTACCTGTGTCTCTTTTAACGTTCAGTCTGCATGAATCCAGTTATGAACCAAGAAGGGAACTGTGTGTGTGTCTCTGACGTGATCTCCAAAACAGGGGGTAGATGACATTTGAGTTGTTTAGTGATCTTCATCAGCAAAAAGAAAATTCTACATCCTAGTTTTACACCTATTTGAAACTAAAGACACCCACCCTGTAAGTCCTACAGTAAGGTTTTACTATTAAAATGTGTCATTAAAAGAAATCATCTAAATATCTTGTCTGTTTACTGGTATTCAAGCTGACAAACCCAATGTTGATGAATCACCCTTCACAGGCTCAACTAGATCTGGGCCTTCAGAAAAATATCTGAATAAACATTAAGACTTGAATACTTGGATGTATCTGAAAGTTTTGGCAAACCAGTTTTTATGCAATGTCAAAATACAAACACATTGCTATATATTTAAGTTAAAAGCAGAGCAGGGATTTAGATTCACATTATTATTTATACATGCAGAGAAGTCTGCAACAAGCTTGAAGTGGTTACAAAACAATGTTCAAAATCTGTATCTCTGCATTCAACCAAAAAAAAAAAAAACCACCCAAACCTACCACATATCACAAATAAAGAAGAATCACTTTTTATTTAAGAGAACCAGTCATATGCCAGATAACTGTGTCATATCTGCATATCACAGAATGTGCTAACTTTGAAACAAAAAAAATGGTTTGTAACTTAATCAGTGCAAGAGCTCCAAAGAAATAAAACAAGGACAGAGATTAGCACACGGAAAGTTGGCAAAACAGCTGTTTGGGGCAGCAGGCGTATCTGAACAAGGGGCCCCAGCAGAGCCAATTTTAGGCGCCGCATGAAGCTCCAGTGCTGACAGTGTGATCCCTCAGCTGAACTCACACACACGCTCTGCTATATCTGGACCAGGTGGAGATGCCAGATCGAACAGTGCTGCAGAACTTGGCGAGGCACGGAAACCTGATCACATGCACACATGGCTATTTACCAACACTGGATTGTGCAACAGCAAAAAGAACTGAGCTAAGAAGGAGCTGGAAGCGAAGAGAAATATCGTTTAGAATTTACAATTTGGTATGAACGTATTTACATTCCGGGAAGCAGACATAAATTCATCATCTGCTTCTGGCGGATTCTCCAGCGCGGGCGCTGCCCCCATTGCGGCGATGGCCCCGGCGCCGGGCCCGCTCCGCCGCCCCCCGCCCGGGCACGGGCACTGCCGGCTCATCCTGCCAACATGGCTGCCCGGGCCGCGCCGGGCCGCGCCGGGCCGGGCCGGGCCGGGCCCAGCCCGCCGGGAGCCCTCCGCCGCACCCCGCACCGCCTCCAGGACCGGCGCTGCCGCCTCCGCCCCATCCGAGCCGCGAAGGGGAGCAGGGCGGCGGAACGCGGCACGGCGGGCGGCATCCAGCCGATGGGCAAGCCGGGGAGCGGCCGCCCAAGGAAAAAGGAAGGAGGCAGAGGAAGAGAAGAAGGAAGGGAAGGGAAGGAGGGAAGCGTCCCGAGGGACGAGGAGATGGCATCGGGCAGATGGCAAGGCCAAGAGGGGCCCCACGCCCTTGCGCCGCTGCCCTGACAGCTCCAGGGTATCCAGTGCTACGCATGCATGCATGCATCCATCCATCCATCCACCCACCCATCCATCCATCCACCCATCCATCCCCCCCCGCTCCCGGCCTCAGCCCTCCGCGGGGCCCCTCAGATGCGCACGGCGGCATCGCCGCCTCCCCCTCCGCATTACGGCATCAGCCCCCCACCCCCGCCCCGCTCCGGCCGCCGCCAGCGGAGCCCCCTCAGCGCAGCCCCTCGGCGCAGCCCCCTCACCTGGCGCGGGGTGTCCGCGAGACGCGGGCGGTGCGGCGTCAGCAGCCGGTGGGGCAGCGCAGCGACAAAAACCCGGCCATCCCCATCGCCGCCTCCACCGAGGCCTGGAGACCTCCCCGCTGCCGGGAACGGAGCGGGAAGGGCGAGGGAGGGAACGGAGGGAGGGGAGAAGGGGAGGGAGGAGAGCGAGGCCGGCCGGGAGGAACGGGAGCCGCGCTCGCCCCAGCGCCGCTCCGCACTGCCGGAGCGCGGGGGGAGCGCCCGTCCCGCGGGGGGAGCGGCCCGTTCGGCCAATCGCCGCGCGCCGCCCCGCCCCCTCAGCACAGTTCGCCAATGGCGTTCCGCCGAGCCCGCGCGCGCCCGCCCCCGCCCTGTCAATCACAGCCGGGCGCGGCCAGCGCCGCCTGGCGGTGCCCGGCAGCGGCGGCACCGCCCTCCGAACCGACCCCTCCACCCCGCAGCGGGGGCGCGGGGAGGTGCCCCTCTCCAGCCGCAGCCAATCAGAACCCGCGATGCAAATCACGTCTGCGCCCTCGGAGCCTATCGGGAGCCGGGCCGCAGTACCGCCCGCCGCGCTGTGTCCGTACGCGCCCCGAGCCGTGAGGGGCGGTGGGTCCCGGGCGCGGGGTGTGCGGGAAACGGGATAAAACCGGCTGGGACACTGCGGGTGTGTGTGGGGAAAACGGGATAAAATGGGCTGGGACACTGCGGGTGTGTGTGCGGGAAACGGGATAAAATGGGCTGGGACACTGCGGGTGTGTGTGGGGGAAACGGGATAAAATGGGCTGGGACACTGCGGGTGTGTGTGGGGGAAACGGGATAAAATCGGCTGGGACCCTGCGGGTGTGTGTGGGAAACGGGATAAAATGGGCTGGGACACTGCGGGTGTGTGTGCGGGAAACGGGATAAAATGGGCTGGGACACCGCGGGTGTGTGTGTGGGAAACGGGATAAAACCGGCTGGGACACTGCGGGTGTGTGTGCGGGAAACGGGATAAAATGGGCTGGGACACTGCGGGTGTGTGTGGGAAACGGGATAAAATGGGCTGGGACACTGCGGGTGTGTGTGGGAAACGGGATAAAACCGGCTGGGACACTGCGGGTGTGTGTGCGGGAAACGGGATAAAATGGGCTGGGACACTGCGGGTGTGTGTGGGGAAAACGGGATAAAATGGGCTGGGACACCGCGGGTGCGCTCTGGCTGTGAGAACGCGGGGTCTGAGGTAGCGAATTCCCCAGCTCCCGACTCCCTGCGATTCAGTGGATTTGCATCCCAAACGGGGCCTAAAGGCGATAGCTCAGAGGGGAGGGATTAGTAATCCTTCCTCTCTCCCTTCAAAACGTTTCTTGAGCAGCCCGAGTCATATTTTTAAACCTCATAATGTATTTTTAGGCAAATGATTAAATTTAGTCAATGATGCTGTATTAACTCTCATGCTTTCAATAATTTCATGCATATTCTCATGGGAAATTTTTCTTTGTGGCAATAATTCAACTTTAACTTCCTCCTTATCATTTGTAATTTGGGAATTCCTGCTGTTAGAAACTGGTTCATGTTTAAGCTTATAAGCACCTTAAAGAAAGTCACTTTACATGAAATGCCTTAATTACATATGTTTCGTACACCATCATATACAAACTGGATTTAAGATGTTAAGAACATTCAGGACCTGAGATTTCTAGTTTCAGAACAAGGTTTATTTCTGTTCACAGCCTCGTGGCTATTAGCTGTGTTAACCTCAGTTGTGTCCCTTCTGTTCCCCTTAAGGATCAGATCTTTGGCAGAAGGAGTTATTTTTCACTTGGGTGGAAAGTGACTGTTTCCCCTTGCCAGTCTCATCTGCAGTTATGGCTCAACAATACATGGCTGAACAGGAGGCTCAGGGAAACATTGCCACAGAAACAACAAATCAAAAATAGGTGGCTTTCCTGTGTCCTAGAAAATACCATTATTTGAACTTGGAATACTTCCTATTGATGGGACAAATGATTTAATGGTGGTTTTAGGGGGGGGTAACTGTGCTAACTCCTGCCTACATTATGGAGAATTAGGTCAGCCATTCTCTGAAAATGAAAAGGGCAAGAACACCTCAAAAAAAAAAAAAAAAAAGTCAAGCCGGTTTCAAAATCTGCTGCAAACTGCCCAGAGACCGGGTGCGTGCTGTAACCCCCCGGCAACAGACACTGTGGTTAATTTGACTTCAGCACAGTTTGTGCATGACCCTGGGAACAGCAGCTCCTGCCCCAGCCCGGTGCCCAAGTTCGGGGAGTGCTCACCCAGAGCCCTGAAGCAATCGGCTACAAACAGGCAGAGCATGCCAAGGCACACGGTGGGAAACAGGGTCATGAACGCAGCGATTTCTGGCATTTCTTGGTGCAGAGGAAATGGGCTGCTCCAGTGACTGAGGCACCGGCTGCCGTCCTGCTGTTACCAGCTCAGCTGTCCTCGCTGCCAGCGGCGGAGAGCTGACAGAGATGTAAACGGGGCCATTACATAAGTATAAACTGTGATACAATAGAATCAATTGTCCTGAATTGTATTGCTACAGCATCAGCGCTGCCCCTGGAATTGCTCTAGTCTCTGGCGTAGAGCTGGAGGACAAGGAGAGAGCAGTGCTCCAGGATAAATTCCAAGGAAAACTCACTTTGTAGCAGCAGCAAGAGTTAGGCATCGCTGGGGTAGACCATTCCCAGCTCAGAGACGTTTACATTCTGCACACACATGGACGTGTCAAACATAAACCCCTCCACTGATAGTTTATAAACTCTACTGCAGTGAGGTTACAGTTGGATTGAAAAAGGTAAATGACATTAGCGAGGGGAAGGCAAATCACCAAAAACTGCAGGTAGCATTTAATTAACTGAACTAAGAACTGTCACACAACCCCTATGCTTTTGTGGGAAACGGATTTTTAATCCAGCTTCAGCTTTGCTTTTCAGTCCCTCAAACGTCCACTACCCACTGAACGACAGGGGTTTGATTCACTTTTGTGGCCAGACACAATAGAATGGCTCTTCAGCAGCTTGTATTAAAATACATTTCATTATTCTGCTCACAAATGCAGAATTTGGGAGAACACTTGTCTGAGCTCACACCTTTGAAACACTTGATACTAGTTGCCCAGATAAAAATTGTTTTGGCCACTTATGTCAAGCCTTTGTGTCTTGTGCAATATCTGCATTGACATGTTTTCAAATGATAGATGTATGCCATAATTAGACAAAACATTTCAGTAATGCACTTTGCTATTTATATTCCTCAGGTCAGAGTCTGACACAATGGCAGAATAAATATAAATTCAGATTCTGAAGGGCCTTATGTCGATTAAAACATCCCACACCCAAATGTAAATATTTCTATTTCCTGCTGGCAAAACCCAAAACTATAAAATTTTCATTTTAAAATCTGTCAATAGAAGTAATATATGACACTGACTTGCAGAAAAAAACCCGTAATATGAAGCCATAGTTTAATCATCCTCCAGTAAAAACACATATTCACTACTGAACAGTTGTCCTTCATCCAAAATAAAAAGTATAAACTCTGGGATGTTCCTAAAGATTTCATGCAAAAATCCTCAGTAATGAGGGGACAGTTGAACATGTAAGAGTTTTTCCTTTATATAGAAAGAAATTACCTCTTCACTAAAGAAGAAAACACACAGCTCAGCAGAACCTGTAACACATCAGAATCTCTGCTGGTCTGGCTGCTTGGCTGGGATCCTGCAGGTAAAAGCAGAGCAGGCTTTGACCTGTGCCTTACTGAAGAGGAGAGAAGAGGGGGATTTCAATTTGTGGAAGCAGTGAAGGTTATAACTGTAAAACCAACAAACAAGCTTCTCTGTTGCAGCAGTCCACGCAGACAGAAGCTTTGGAATCTTCTCCCATCCTTGCAGAGAAGAAATACAAATTCATGCTCTAAGAGAAAGCACCACTAAAAACCCACAAACAAACAAAAAATACAGCCCACAACTGTACCTTCAGATTTTATAATTTAGAGTTATTTGCACACCTAAAAGGTCAGTGCTGGATTCTGTACAAACTCCAAAATTCCCCTTGGAGCTGCCACCAGCTGACATGGAGCTATGAACAGGTGCTCAGTGGCACCTGCTTGGGAACATTCTTGAGTTTAAAGGATTACTGATATCTGTGTGCACAGAAATTTTCCACATAATTTACTAAGTTATCTACAGATCCTAAATGACTATCAGCAAACCTGAACAAAGACACCAATCACTGGTAATTTTTGTATTTTCACTGACACTCTACAGGAAGGACCAAGGAAACATTCTGTGCGAGTGTGTATCATTTATTGTAGTTCAAGAGAGTCAGGAATTGAACAGAAAACATGGCGAAAAACAAACAAAAGAAAAACAACCTTTTTTTTTCCAACTTAATTTTAAAACACTGTGGTTTCAAATCCTTTTTAAAAAGGAAATTCAAGTATCATATGCAGGGGGCAGTAATATAAAAATGTTTGTGAATTTTATTTATTTTTTAAAAACGTAATTCTACATTTCCTGCACCCTTTCTGCTTTGGTAAGGCCAAGCCATGGATACAAATTGGTACGCAACATAAAAAATGACCCCTGCCCCAAACTGCAGCCTCCAAGGATAAAAGTATCTGCTCTCTGCGGACAAGCTCCAGTGGCTCAGAACTGTCAGCTAGCACTGATCTGCAGCATTGAAAGAATGTATTTTATTTTTTTTAAAGTCACTGAAATCCTGGCATTCCCAAGCATCTCATTCACGGCAGCTGTTTTAACATATTTCTATCTCAAGGCTTTTCACAAGTACCAGAGCATCTTGATCAACATAAAGGAAAGGGACATCTCAAGGAAAGGAAATTAAAATCCACATGTGAAGTCTTCTCTTTTTTGAAATTATCCTTGTTTTTAACACCAATTAAAAACCAAATAGGCAAATATGTGTAATATAAAAATACGATCCCAAGATGAACACTTTGTTGCAGGCACAGTTATCGCACAAAATATGTTCTTTTAAGGGCAGGGGAATGATTTTGATTTTCACAGGGTTTGTATTTTTTTGCATTACAGAAGAAAAAGAGAGCAGTGCAGGTTGGATGGGTGGAACAGAAAGAAAGGAAGGGAAAGAGAAAAAAGTTACTTTAGCAGCAAAATGTCCAAGGTTCTAACCACAATCAAATTAACGGATATCTGGTGGTAAAAAACAAGGTTGAAGGGATGCTGCCCTGATCCATTCGTCTTTGCTAAAATAATTCAGCTGTAAAAACTCCAAAATGTGACATATTGGAGGACAGTTTGTAACATAAGTAACTTCCTAGCTTGTCCTCCATGTTATTGACCATCGTTATCACTTAAATATATGTACAAGAATTAAGCTGCTTTTCTCCTCATCCACATGCTCCTGTGGTCTCTACTGCAAGTCAGTGCCATGGGCGTGCCAATCCATCAACAGCTCCCAGGTGTGTCTGCTCCACTCCTGCCAGAACAGCCCACACCCTGCTCTGCCCATTGGTGGTGGCGTGCACTGCAAGGGAATTTTAATGGTCATTCTGCTTGTCTCTCATCCAGGCTTGGATTTGCTCTTTAAGTTCTGGCACTAGTACAGCAAAAAAAAAAAAAAAAAAAAAGAGAGAGAGAGAAGAAAAAAATCATTAAATTAGCACTATAAGAAAGTCCCTCATGACCAGTAGCCTTTCCCATTTACACACCATAATGTTTTTCAGCCCAGTAGTTAAGAAACAAGGGTGTGAGGGCTTTTTCCCCCCAGAAAAAGGGAAAGCAGAGGGAATCAACTTCTCTGTGCAAGTTGAAATGAAAGAACTGTTACCTCTAGTGAGGCCTCAGCACTGTGCTATCAAGGTCCAGACCTGCCCACCAGTGGCAGGGCCACTGTCCCACGGTACCTGGTTCCAGCATGTTCTCCGTCAGCGTCTGACGGTTGAAGGGGTCAGTGGAGGAGTTCAGCAGGTGCCTCAGGATGATGGACCTGTCCATGATGGTTCCCGAGGGCAGCCTCACAGGGTCGGTCATCAGCGTGTCCATCAGGGGATCTGAGGGCACAAGGGTCTCCTCATCAAAGTGAGCTAACAGCTACAAACGTTATCTGCCCACCAGCCCACAGTGCAAAAGCAATGCTCAGGGTCCCCAGGACACTGCTGAAGTTATAGAAAATGGTTAAATGGACATCAATCTTTATAGCACTTTCCCCTGACCTGGGACTAAGCTTTCTCTACTGTCACCCTATTTTCAGCTGGGGGGGTGCTCTTTTCAAGTACATGTTAGCAAAGCATGGCTAGAACTGGACAGTACAATCCCAGGGAAAACTAAAAGAACTCCTAGCTCTGTATTTACTTGACTACATCATTAAAATACAGCAAGATGCAAGGCTTCATAAACAAGATATAGTTTCTATTAACATATGGAAGCAATGCAACAAACGAAATCCCTCTCTCCTAGACAGGCAGGGCTTAGAAGACTCCACTTGCCTCTGAATTCATCCGGAGCATCGCTGTAATCAATTTCTGCACGGGCGTTCTTGGCAACAATTTCCTCCACTTTCTCTGCCAGCAGTTTGAATTTCTCTATTGCTATGGTAGACTTGATTCCAGCCTTCCTCATCTTGGAGATAACCTCCTCAAAGAGCTCTTTACTGTAGGACCTCTACAGGCAAAGCATAAAAAGACAACTTTGCTGAGTCGTAGTGTCCTTACATGCCATAAAAATAGTAAAGATATTTAATGCATTTTTAAAATGGCAGAAGGACGGATCAATGAAACCTCAACCTTACATCAAAGCAAATAGTATGTAGGCAGCATTCATCTAGCACCAAAATGTCAGCATTGGGGTAGACTTACAATTTTTTTTACCAGTCATCGATGCTATTAAGGACCAAAAAAAATGGCAGCATCACCTAAAGAAAATGAGGAAGATGCTCAGAGAGGCTGACTATAACTATCAGAACTGTTCTGGGACAAAACATCTGTCTTGCCATTCTGTCTTTATTCTTGTTTTCACAAGTCTTGGCTGAAAATACAGCATAAAATGAACTTCTTACCTTCTCTGATAATATGCAAGGCAGTACTGGTAAAAGAGTGATTCTTTCTCCTAATCCAAACAAGAACTAAGAAAAAAACCCACCCCACGATGTTGCAAAAATAGTAAGACAGCTCAGAGAGAGTGAATGCTGGAAATTTGCCACCCAGTGCAGCAGGACTATCCAGAGAGACCAAATGCAACTGAAGCAAGCATTACTTTCATGTAAAAAAGAAAGTTGGAGAAGGACTTTTGTAGCTGTCTGTGTTCTACAGAGAGCATTTTCTTTCAAATTCACAATGTCATGTTTTGACATAATCCTTTTAATACAAAGTGTTATGTACTTTACAGTGCAAGGTCGAATTATATGGCAAAACAAAATACACCAAGTCTCACAGATTTCTATTTCCCTTGGGATTTTTCAAGTGTTCAACACAGCCCCACTTCTTTCATCTGCAGTGCCACTCAGCAGGCAGGACACACAGTGCCCACCCAAACACCTTCCTCGTGCTCAGAGGGAACAGAACGATGGCAACGTGCCCAGGGCTCTATAAACGTTTGCAGATTCCCTCTCCTGCGTGCTGGGATTTGCAAATGGGACATCTCTCAAAATGCTTTAGAGAGATCCCACCATGATCAAGCAACTTTTTGTTTGTTTTGTTTTCTCTCCCAATACCAGTAGCCATTAACCAACCACACATTTCCTTGGTGTTTCTTTCCTGTCACTGACAGTTTCCAAGAGACTGGTCACTCCCCCCACTCCTTTTTGATGAAGGGCCACTTTGTTAATTAAGCTTTTTTCCAGTTCTCACACCCTCAGGCTTCTTTCTTTTGAATCCCTACGTCAGTCTGTGCATTTGCTGTAGCTGGCATGGATGCATGATGGAAAACAGTCTCCTATATACTGAACAGCATAAAAATATTCATTATACACATGCAAACACGTAAGGCCTGTTTCAGATGTGTTACTGGTATTATCTGCAATTATCAGAACTTCACTACAGAAAACCAATCTCAAGCTACCCCAATACTGCTGCTTCACTAGACATGCAAACAGCTTCACGTGCTGTAAGCCAGCTTCCACCAGAATCTCAAGTAACTGCTGTGAACATTTCTTGCCCTCTATACTTTGAAAAGTTGTATTATAAGATACAGGCATGGACAAATGTGACTCAGTAGTTTGACAACTTTACAAGAACACAGAGCTGCAATAGCTTATCTTGCTCCCAGTACTACCATGAGTTCCAAAGTGCTGTTAATTGTCTCATACATGCTGTGCTTTGTCAGTTTATTACAGAGCCATTTAATAAAGTGATTTCAGAGGGAATACAATTTGGAAACTGCTAACTAGTGAATGAACTTTGATTTGTTGAAGGAGGCTCTTGGTCCGAGCTCTGCCTGCTTCGATGAGGAAGGGGGAGGGAGTCAAAACTCTGCCTCAGTTCTCCCACTTGAAAAGGGACAAAGTATTTCTCCTAATTTACAATGAGGCTGTAGGCAATAAGCACATCATACTCAGGAAATTTCCTATGCATGTGAAGTGCCACGGATATTTATGAATGTTTACAGGTCTGCAAAGCACTGGGAACACCCATCTACAAAGAGCAGACAGAATATGAACAGAGATGATCTGCTGAAAGAAAACAAACTACAGGAATGTAAGACAAACTGGCTGGCAGCACACAAGCAAGATGAAATGCTTCTAGAATGTTCTGCAAAGTCCTGTTTGTCCACAGAGCTTTTGCCCTTCTCCTTCATCCTTCTGGAGCTCACCTGATCATCAGCAATTGCCTTAGCAAAGCGAGCACAATCCAGCTGCAGATAAATGTCAGTCAGTTGGTCCAACAGCTTCTTTGGTTCAAACCCGTATTTCTCTGGGTTTTCAACTTTCAGGTCACGGCACTTGGGGCCACACAGTTGTTGTAAGTTAAAGTTCAACATAGCAGCCAGTCGTGGTCCAAGTTCCTACGAAAGTGAAGTAAAACACAGATCACAATATGAAGGCAGCGATAAGGTTATCGCCAGAGCTGCACACAGCAAGATCAGAAATTATTAACTAATAAAATTTTCATTTGGTAGGCTTGCAGGAAGTGCCTGTTCTTTATGCATGTTTGCCATTAAAAATGTCATGCAAACAGTTTGTCTGGAAGGATCACACCATCTCAGTGACTCAGGTAATGCTCTCAACATCAAATAACATCAACAGCAATTAGATTTTAATGAGCTGGAGAAAGGGGAGGAGAATGGAGATTAAGTGCTACCAAACATTTCCAGGTTATTATCCAGAGATGTTAGAGAAGCAGGGAACCAACTTAAATCTGAGCAGGACTTACAGGTCTGAGAAAAGGCTTTTGGACCTGCTTGGTAAGGATATGGAACATATCAACAGTTTCTGTTGCCAGGGCAAGATATGAACGGGACACGCGCTCATCCTGAGCCAGCTGCGACTGCCGGGCCTGCTGCTGATCCTGCAAAATAAACACAGCGTGCTTACAAGTCCATGGAATCTCCTACATTCATCAAAACCTTACAGCCACAATGCTAGGGGCATCTAGACAAAAGGAAGACAGTAATTCAAATACAGATGTGGGACATCTTTTAGTCTAAGGTACAGCTGCTCACTCCTATTACCTAGTACTAATGTCTGCATCAATTTTCCAGAATTCTGCAACGCTACAGAATGAATGCAAACAGCATAACAAGCCCCCGTGGTTACTGAGTTTGTTTACATTCTCTAACTGCTCCTCACAGCTGCAGAACTGGGTTATGCTTCCCTTCCATCCAAATGCCAATACTTCAAAACCAGCTTGGGATCTGAGAGTCAAATGAAGCTCTGTCTAATTCTCTCTAATTTATGCACCATTATAAATAATAAACACTCCCCAGTGGAACAATCTGTAGATGATGTACCAGCTCATTTTGTAACTACAGTAATGGCTTTACCTTGCTGGTAAGGCAGAGACAGAAAGAAAGGCTTCAGAAGAGCAAACCAGAATATGTTTAACAAACAAGATTTTTATAGCTTTTCCTTTTGTACTTTTTCTTTTTTTAAATCAATAACCTTAAAATAGAAATACCTGACATTGGTGGGTCAACACACACAATCACTGTTTAATCAGGCCAAGCTCTGAGGTACAGGACTATAACTGTCTGCATCAAATCTACCGAGGACCAATGCATTAACAGAGTAAAAGCTTCTATTCCTTGAAGTCAATTCAACTGGCGAGCATCTTCCCAAACCTCCTTCAGGAAGGTTAAAGTCTTGGTTTCTCCATTTAGAATTAAGTGCATAGTAATTTGAAACTTCATACTATTTCTACTTCACACCACTCTCCTTGCCAGCCACAATATAACTAGGCAGAATGATGGGTTTTTTGCAGAATGTCATCCAGAGTGACCATGGCCATACTGGCAGCAAGAAAAAGCATTGAGAACTGCTCCTCATAAGCAGCTCTTTGGTGCTGCCCCTTATAAAAAAGTTTTTTTAATGGCCTCGTATTGAAGAATTAAAAATAAGTAAAGGGCACTTTGAAAAACAGCTCTGTTCACCCTGGGCAGCAGGTCCCATTGCTCTTTATTCTTCATCTCCTCTTGCACTTCATGGATACGTTTTAGGGACTCCAGACTCTCATCCAGCAAGAAAGTTGTGTCATTTATCAGCATGTTGATGTAGCGAACAAACTGCTTCCCAGAGCTGAAAACATCGAAACACAGGTATCACAGCAGAGCAGGTGGGTGTGCAGAGCAGACTGCAAGCCCAGCAACACTCCTGCACTGTATATTTCCAACAAGGATCCCATTCCCCAAGCCAAGTTGATTGTGGTGTCCAGAGCTCAGTTTAGAAACACTCCAGCTCTACTGCAAGGGGCTGCCATGTAAGATACAACAGAAAGCATCACCCAGTCCCAAGGCAGTGACCTCCTCAGGCCCCTGCCTGAGCAGCCTGCACGGCAGGAAGCTGCCTCACACAACCTCTTACTCACTTGAACTCTTCCATAAATGTACCATGGTGAGCTATGTTCTGCCAGAGGCTTTTGAAAATGGTGCTGATGTGGTAGCGGATTGTAAACTTGTCATAGAACTCGCTAGTGGCTCCGGTATGTTCCACATCTGCAAAAGAGAACAGACCCCAAAACTCTCCCACCAGGATTCACTGGCAACACACCTCGTCCTACTGCCTCCAATGTGATGAGCTTCAAACATTAAGAGATGAAATTCAATTCCTATTCAGATGTCTCCATCTCAATTCCCATGAGAAGAAGCAGCACTATCAATTTTCTAATCTAGACCCAACCTCATTTTGGAAGAAAAACCCCCAGAAACCAAAACATTCTGCTCTATTCAACTCTGCTCTTCATCCCACAGTCTAAAATCTCACTAATAAAACTCTGGGTACCCTACAGAAATATTTGTTTTAGTTATGGGTGCAAAAACTCTTCTGAAACATCCAAATCTACAGGACTAGCAAAACTACAAGGAAGAGTTTTAAAATGGCAATACTCCTTCAGAAGCAAAGCAAAGAAAAAGCTTTAATTTTGAAATCTAAAGACCACAAAAGCAATTGTCACATCAATTCACGCTGCTGGACCTGTCAGTGCACAACAGCTTGTGACAGGACTGGAATTCTCAAGGTTCCATCTAGTGCTATTTCCCCCAATTCCTGAGCATACAGCCTCATCTTGACAAGACTCAAGATCTCTTGGGGGTTTTTGGGTTTTTTGGTTTGTTTGGGGTTTTTTTTAACAGTTACAACAGCTAATAGAGCCTTCGGGCTTAGAATACTATTGTGCCCTCAGTGAACTCCAGACAAAGCACTTACCTGTGTAAAACTTCATCAAGGAGGGGACTAACAATTTAGTGGAGAGAGGGTGATTCTCAATCATTTCAAAGAACTTCTGTGTGCGGGGCTGAACAGCTGGATTTGTCATGAACATCACTTCCACCAGCTTGGCTACTAAATAAGGATTGCGGATGTAGTTCTGGTTGCACAGCATCACAACGAGGAACATCACTATGTCCTGAGTACAGGGCTCATACAGCACCTGAGGAGCATATCTGGAAACAGGAAAACTAAATTAAAAACCCCACCCCGATGTTCTACTTCTAAGATATGGCCTTTAAAAAATATTATTCTAGTGATGATTTAACATATCACAAGATCAAAAGGTCTCACTGAAAACCATAAAGAAAATTCCTGGGGAGAGAACCAAAAAATTTTCAACTTTCTTCCAAGAAAAATCTAGTTTAGAAGGGACTGTGGAGCCATCTATGCATTAATGCTGCAGCAATGCTGCCATGCCATAACCTTATGGCTGCTGTTAACAACCAGAACATTAACTGCAGATAGTCAGAAAACTACTTTTGCCCCCTCAATTTATGCATGTGCCACCTGATAAAGGGACAAGTGGTAGTACAAGTTTCCTTCAAATATAACTTTACTTACTGTACAATAAAAAATAAAAATTCAGCAACATCTTCCACGTAAAACTCTGGCAATGATGCAAATACTTTCGGAACCTCAGGAGTTAAAGGCAATTTTATGCTGTAAAACAGAAGAGACAACAAACAGGACAGTAAACCAGCAGGGTTAAGCAGAAAGTGTGCTCACTTATGGAATCCTTCCATGGGAGCCCTTTATAAGAATCAGAGGCTGACTTTTCAGAACTCCAAGGGTACCAAACATACCTGAGGGGGCCCCCAAACCCAAGTGAACATTACACTCTGAATAACAGAAATATTCCATGCCAGGATGCATGTCACCACCCCATAACAATGCAGACATTGTAAGTAAAACTAAATCTAGAACTGCTAAATTCAGTAAGCAATCCAACAGGATCTGAAATATCTTTGATCCAACTTACACAGATAAACCTGACACTCACTTGGGATAGGCAGGGTCAAGAATGCGAAGCATCAGCTGAATCACCATGCCATAGAAATTCAGGCACCTCCTGAGGAAGTTTTCATCCAGCAAACCAGCATCTGCACAAGCCTTACACCTCACCAGTTTCTGCAGAACATGCACACAAAAATTAATCCAGGCAAGACAGCATAAAGGAATGTGAAGCCTCTTCAAGATAATCAATATATCTGTGAATCACGACAATTATACAGTGGTCTCTTCATACAATACAGAAAATAGGGCACATAAGCCCCAACACAGCAAGTAAAAGACAATTTAGAGTTGCAGGGACAGATGTGTCTTTCACAAGCTTTATCAGAACAATGAAAGAAGTAACAAATGTATCGAAGTGGGAAAATGTGTGATTAAAGCCATTTTGGTGCTACAGCTCAAAAAATTTGTGCCGATTTCTTTGAGGAAGATCTAAGTAGAACAGGCCTACAAAAAACAGAGCAACCCAGCTTACTCATCTTTGCAGGAATTCTGTGTGAGATCAGTGACTTGAGAGCTCCTACTTGTGCATGGACAGTGCACACACAGCTACTCCTGAACAAAGCCCAGTACCTTTGCTTGGTCTCTCTCCAACTAAAATACACAGAATTTTCTTACTGGTGCTACTCTGAATCTTAAATTCACCACTGATGTTATATTCTGTCATGACCACCATCCAGGGCAGCATTCCCAGGGGTCAGAGGTCCAAACCCACCATTCTCAAGCGAGAAGCTGTACATAAACATTGGCACACAAAGTCAGCACACACGGGGCACAGAAGTGTTTGGCTGAGAACTGAATCACTTACAAACCTTGAGCTGTGTCTTGCACCGTTTCAGCATCTCTCGATGCCTGGTGGCCAGAGGAGAATCCTTCCACTGACTTTCATTGTTTTTCAAATCTTCAACAGTCCTGAAAACCAGATGCAGGAACTGGTTATCATGACAGAGGGGAAATGTGCTGCCAGCACAAGGCATTTCACTGACTTATCTGCTAAAAACCAAGGAAATACAGAGGAGTGGGGGAAAAAAGCTGATCATTTTCAAAGAAATTATCTACCATCATAGCAAGAGAAATAAAATAAATAGAAATAAAAGTTGCTTTTGTAAATGCAGACTGAACACCTGCACAGCCAGAACTCAGAGACACCACATACACTAGCTCAAACACCCATGAAAATTAAACCTTAACACAAGGAAAAGATGGTTCTGTTAATGAGACAGAGAGTTCATTCATCTCCTGGTATCAAAAAGGAAACTGGAAGACAAAATCAGCTCAGGAAGAAAGAGGTGCCCAGCACAAAGTCTTGTTAGAAACAAGAAGGTTGCAGGTCTATATCCTGTGTATCTTCCCCCTTCCTACTATTGCAAATGATTTCTTTGAGTTTTGTTCTACACTTCTGATGCTCCACTGCCAAGAAAACTCAGAGGAGTTCAGTATGTGAACAGTCCATATTCTCCCTGCCAGTGTAAGGACCAGAAGGCCAAGGGGGTTGATATTCCTCCCCCTCCTTACCCATTTTTTATGCTGCTCCACAGAAAAGAGAACTTAAATGTACATTACACACACCATTTGCATTTTAAAAAATCTACGTATTCACATATCTTAATCCTTTTCAGGAAGTGCAGCTGATTAGAACAAAACTCATACACTGAACTGCATGAATACAGTCCTTTTCATCCCTTCTCTGAAAACAAATTCTCTTCCACATCAATCTGCCTACAGCAGACAAATATCCAGTGTAATTTCTTTACTAACAAGATCTAAAGACGTTTCCAGTGTTGCATGCAGCTATGCAATTCATGGAGAAGGCTGAAGCCTGAGCTCCTACTGCTGTCAGGAAAGCCAAGAGCTCTTCCCTCTGCACCCTTGGATGGGGACTGCTGCATCAGCAACTCCTGTGAAACAATTCTAAATAAGGAAAAAGCAGCAATTCCTTTTTCAAGCCAACATATGGCTTTTTTACAAGTAATCCACAGGCTGTTTATAGGAAAATAGTTTTTCCTTTAACATATACTGACTCTTCCTGCTCTGATCTCTGCTGCTTCCCAGGTTCTTGGCCTGCATATGCTTTAAAAATGAAATCATTTCAAATGCAGTCCAAAAATCCTGTAATGAACTCATGGCATTACTGCCAAGGAACAGTTACCAAATTGCAATGAGTGCAATTATAAACAATGGAAAATACTGATGATACAAAAATCTGTTCTAATTTTAACAGAGTATTCTTCAAGGTACAGCAACTGTAAAAGTGTATTTGAGTTTATGCCAAGAGAAATGGAAAACAGGAGTATCTTCATGTTAACACCATAATGTATTTATCATTTTTAAAACAGTAAACCATATGCTGAATTACATGTAGAGAACAATATTAAGAGTTCACTGCTGAAGGCTTCTTTCCCCCTGTCCTGAGAGTATGACAAATTCTCCTGTCTCAGAAGTTTAGGGGAAAAAGCTAAATATCTTCTGGGATGTTCAAAACAGCTCAGGAACAACTGACAATGTCTTGCTTCTGAAATCACAAGTCACCTGCACAGTGACCTGATTATCAGACACGGAACCTGACACACACTCCTCCAGCTCTGCCAGAGAGCCTGAAGCACTGATGCCCACACCCTGGCAACCACTCCACAGATTAGTTATAATGAACAGTTTAGTAGTGTCATGAATCCTGAAATGTTCTGAAGGGAGTTATCTTTTAAACAGAATGGTCTTCTCACCAACTTGAGCTGCCTTGTGTAACCAATAACCTCCATCTCACCATTCTGTGAATTCCTGACTCAAGCCACAGTCCCTCAACACACCCAAAAATCCCCAAGGGCCAAAAGCAGCAGAGTTCCAGGAAGCTGAGGGGGTCTGCACTCAGCAGCAGTTTCACCTCGATTGTTAGTGTCATTGCCTGCAGTTTATCAGACTCCTGCCCTGCTGGGAGCACCCTGAGCCAGCCCCAGCCCAGTGCCCACCTGTTGAGCTCCCTGATGGCCCGCAGTCTGCGGATGTACCGACGGCAGCTGGGCAGGATGGACAGGTGGTGGGCGTGCAGGGTGAGGAAGAAACATTCCGTTGGGAATTTCGGCTCAGAAAACAGAGACGGATCCCTGTCTGAAAAACAAAAAACAGTACAGGAGAATAAATTAAAAAATTAACTGCCCTATCTAGGGTGAGACCTCAAATTCAACTTTCTTTAAAACGAGGAAAAGCAGACAGCATCAAGAAAAGGGGTTTGGGTAAAGGGAATTCTTTGCTGAAATCAAGTACTTCCATGTACCCCCATTTCAGAAGGCACAGTAATGCTTAACATATCTCAGTAAGGGTACTAACAAAGTTCAGCAATCCAGGCTGCAACCTCCTCCATTGTTGCTTTCACTCTTGTCTCATCTGTGGGAAGCTCGATTCGACACCTGGGATGGAATATGTACATGGGATCAACTGTTTCCAGCTTTATCTTCGTACTCAGCTGCTGCAGTACCCAGAGGAAGTTGAGCATGAAGCCATCTGTGGACACCAAACGATCGTCTGTCTGTGGGGTGAGAAAGCAAAAGGCTGAGGATGAGAGCTGAGAAGCACAGGGGGATGCACAATGCCAAAATGCCATCCCTGTGCTTTCACTGGAGCCAGGCCATTCTGTATCTGTGCTGCTCCTTTTACAGACAGCACACAAACCCAGCACTCTACCAGCTGGGAGAGCACTGTGGTAAACACAGGCAATTGGAACAATGCCCTCAGAAATGGGGCAGGGCAAGTACAGAGCTTTGAACATGTACTACAGAAGCCCTGCTAATGAAGTGACATCTCAGTTCTAAGAGAGGAAATAAACTGTTAGAAGAGGTAAAACAGATTAATTTCAGAAATGGAAAATGTATTGAAACAAAGAAGACAGGGCTTCTTGCCTGTGGGAGCAGGCACTCAAAATTCTTTTGTCCTCCATTCCAGACCACCACTGCATGAGCCATCTAGTGCTATTTGTGGCTGGATGAATCACAAGAAGAGCATTTCCCTTTATTTACCTGCATTTGGGCCTTTTTCATGTTGGCATTGACCACAGCTGCCATGTAGCTGAGAGCTGCCTCCCGGGTGTCCCCGTTCAGCAGGATACTGTGCAGGATCTTGAACAGCTCTTGCTGCAATTGCAAACAAACACCTCTCAGCATCACAGTCCTGCTTGCTGTCTGTCTCTATTTTTACATTATACAAAACTCAGTAAAACTTCTGTTAGAGTCTTATCACCACCCTTATATGCATATGTTAATCATGACATTAGTTAAACCAAAGATGTAAATACAAAAGTAGTGCAACACACTACTAACACTGTATGTACTTACTCAACCTTTAACATGATCTGTAACTCCTGACTAACTGATCTGATATTTTCTGAATTGGCATACAGCCTTAGAGAAATATTCCTAGCACTCTCATTTTTCCCCCAGTTTATTTCAGCCATGTCCTGAAAGGTCTGTGGTTTAAGACAGAAGCTAATTTTTTTAGATTATATTCTTCATCTATGGCAAGACCAAAAAAACCCATACATTATGGGGTTTTTTTAAGGAATGAGAATACTTACCCTTGCTAATTCCAGGTAATGTTGCAAAGACTGGCTAACAACCCGGGTGTTCTCAAGAGTAATGGCAGGCCCTGAGAAGTACTTCTCAACTACTTTGTTCTGAAAGTAAGATGAATATTGGCAAATGTATTGAAATGTTCTGGGGAACTAAAAAACCCCTCTCAACAAAAGAACCCCACCATGTCAACATCCTTCTGTGACACTTACATCATCTTCAGCAAAGACAGACAGACTGAAGAAGGCTCCAAGGTAGGAAAGTCTTTGCAGTTCTCTTCCTGCACCTGGGCTTAAAGATTTAGGCAACCACAAGGGCAAAGAGACAACCTAACAAAAGGAGAAACAGCAAGTTCTTCAAAGCTGCCGTGTCAGCCATCCTGCTTTGTCACCTTCCAGTGTCTGCCACACACCCTGCAACCTCCAACACTCAGTCATGCTCATGGCAAAATGGAACTACCTCCTCAGTATTCCAGCTACCCAAGCAACTCGTGCTTGGTCCAGTTTTAATAAATTCTCAGGGTAAAGGACTCCCTCTACCAGCTTAATTTAAACTATTGTTTTGCATGAGAGGCTCCAGTAGCTCTTGCTTAGAGTTCTGGAGAGCATTATCAACAGAAATTGTATAATACCACCAAAATAAGTGAAATGGTTCTTTTAATTAGAAAAAATTCAAACTGGAGACACTCACCAAACTGCACATGGGGTGTGTTTTCCCAAACTTGATTTCACAAAGTTCACATAGTGCCTATAAAGAAATCCCAGTAAAAATTACTGGTTTGAGTAATTCTTAAGTAACTTGTCTATAAAAACAAGCTTACTGTGAGAGACTGCTGAAAGAGCAGAACCATTCTCACTTGATCAGTGGAAAAGCTTCACAATCACAGTGAAGATGTCCAAAGAGAACTAAAGCACACCCTGCTCCCATTTCAGCTTTTACATTCTGCTCCAAGCTGTCTCAAAAGAGCCAACATATCTCACAGGATAACAAATTATTGCACTTATTTCAAAGATTAACTGTGCAAATTGTTTGCTCAGAACATGACAATGCCTGTGCTGGACCCCTGACCTGCCCTGTTAAAAGCAGTGACAATAATAAATAGAGCAATTGTTTAATCCATACACCAAGGCCTTTGTCTTCTGAATCAGAGTGGAAAAACGTCAAATGAACACAGAACCCAGGAACAACAAATCCTATCCAAGATCTCCAGCTCACTTTCAACTGCAGCACAGAAAGAAGCAAGCAGTCAAAACTGAGATTTCTGGAAACACAAAGATACTGCTGGCTGTCCCACTTGTCCTGTGTTACATGTCCTCAGTCCTCAACTGCACTACAGTGAACATAAAGAAATGGACAGTCCTTACCATAAGGGGATATTTAAAATTGTCACTATCGAGGGAGCACTCTTTGGAAGCCACAGCCAGGCCTTGTAAGATGGGAATAAAGATCTGTAAAAACACAAGTAAATTACTTTACTGAAGAACAGGAAGCATCAAATTACTCTATTGCCATACAAAGCACTAAATGCCTGCTTATTCTTCAAATAGTGCAACTTACACAAAACAAAACCTACGTTTGGGTTTTTTTAATTTGTATCAGTTAAGCCTGAAGGCTTTAGAGAGTATTCAAAGCTAAAACCCAACTTGTTTGCTGTAGTCTAAGCAATGGGGTGCTGATCCATGGAGCTCCCTGCATCTTCTCTGCAAGCAAGTTCTCTGTGTTGTAGACACAAATGAGAGCACGGGTTCTGTACAGGTGTCCAACAACCTACTGCCCAAATGGGGAATAATTTATTTGTCTGTACACTTGGGGCAATAATACAGCTCTAATTTCACATGATGTGTAAGTTGGTAAAGATAATAAGCAGCAGTCAAGGGTTGTTAGGAAAGAGGAAGTGACTTGACAGGAACTTATTAATCAGAAGTAATTATACCCATTTAGTAAGTCCCAATCACACTGTTCTGACAACTACACCCTCACAAAATAAACCCACAGTAATTTTGCAACAACAACAACAGGAGTCCCACTGAATTTACAGTATATTGTGTTGCTCCTGTGAAGAGACAAAGAAATGCTATTAAAACATTCCAGGAAAGCACGATACAGATGGCCATGTGCTTCAGCTCCAGGAATAGCTTCTCTTCTCCAGGACAGGGCCTCTAATACTTTTACAACTGCTTTTTGTCAGTCTTAAATGTACTTTCAACTACATGAACCTCCAATAAACAGAAACAGAAAACATAAAGTATAAACAGTTACTTGCACTACACATAAAAATTATCTAAATGTCATTCTTTGCAAAACTGGAAGGGTCAAATGCCATTTCAAAGGCCCCCTTAGAGCCAAATCACACCATCCTATGGGAGTGCTAATGAGAGCCAACTACAAACTCACTGATCTGCTTTACACCATGCAGGCTAGAAGTTTGCTAGTTTTGTATCTTAATTATTTTTCATCTCAGTGAGCTACTCTGACACACAGAACAGACCATCTCATGTTTCTCTGTAAACATGAAGAATTACTGGACTAGGATTTGTAAAGTGCTCTTAGCACCTTACATACAAATTATTAAAGATGCAAAGAAGAGTAAAGATTGCAAGATGGAACACACCATTAATCTAAGCAAGATTACTGAAGATTGCTGTTTTAACATGTACATTTCTAGGAATTTCGTAGAAAAGAATGAAAACCAACATCAGTCTTGGAATATATGCTTGTACATTCCAAGTAGTCCACTCCTACGTTAGTGCTGCTGCTTATTAGCAAATACACTTTTAATACTGAGAACCAGGAAATACAGAAAGTCAGCCTTTTTCACAAAATGCTAAATGAGTTAAAAAAAGAACAAAACCAAACTCCAATTGCTTAAACAGGCTGCTAGTCCTAGAGGTAATGGGTAGAGGACTACACGACACTGACTGAGTAAATGTCTGGAAATCCACTCTCTTGGATACTGCAAATTTTAAAACCATGTGCTACAGCTATTTTTGACCTATGCCTTACCTGTTTGAACACCTCTTCATCCTGGTAAGTTGTTCTCACCAATTCTTGAATGAAGCCAAACGGGAGATTCCTACACAGCATATATGGCACCAGCAGAGATTGCTGCTGCAATGACCTTAATTTGTATTTAAAAAAAAAAAATCTACTGATTATCTGCAGTAGTATTCACAAAAACGTCAGAGCAGTCCCATGCAAGGATGTGTCTGCAAGCACATTAGCAATGTCTGGATCCACCTATTCCTTTCAGAAGTAACTAATCTTGTCTGCTCAAGTTACTTGGGGAAAGGTTATTCTCTAACAGATGCTGCTGCCAACATCACACTTTGGTTAACGAGGCTGGAAGAAAACAACAGCTTCTCTGTAGTAACTGGCTGCTCCTTCTACCCCCTCTAATAAAAAAACCCCTTTGTTAAGCTCAATTGGTGAAGGAACATTTTTTTTTTACATGGGTTTTTCCAGATTAAAAAAGAACATAACATCAGTATTTTCTGAATTAATGCAGACATTACTTTTAACATCACTTTTAACTGCTTCCTAGCATTTTGAAAGAAGGGTGTCTTTTGTTCTCAGTTCCTGATCCCCCATTTCAACTGTTCACATCACCCAGGCTGATTTTTCCCAAATGCAGTTAGAAAGCACCCAAACCACTCCCCAGCAACTCATCACTTGAAAAGCAACAAACTATTCCTCTGGCACATAATTCTCCTGCTCCAACAATTGATTTTAGTTTTCTTATCTAATCCTCAGAAGGACAAAAGGACCCTGGGGCAGTAACTCTCATGATGAACATCAGCTGGATTTACCTTGGTTGTGTTAAGGATCCCTGTAGCACCAAAGCAGCGTGTGAAATGCACTGGGATCTGATGTTGCTCAGTAACTGGCTAACTGTTGGCTGGCTACACATCTGATAAAAAAAACTTTATTTTAATACGAATCAGAAATAAAATACAGAACACACAGGAAAGAACACAAATTTATTTGTGCAGTATAAATGTAATATGCACACTAAGATTAAAACTAGTCCAGTTAAAACCTTCCAGTTCTATATAAATAGTGTTGGTTGGTTGGTTTTTTCCCCAGAAGCAAAAGCTTGGGGTAGAATACAGAACACTGACAGGGAGCTGGTCTCACAAAAATGTTTTACGTGGAATAAACTTGGATAAAATGTAGTAGATCGAAAGGGGAAGGATGATCCTAAGAGTGCTTATTTAAGAGATATAAAATATATGCATCACTCAAATTTGATGAATTAACAAGAGTCGAAGGGCCCCGATAAATTCAATAAATCTATTTCCACAACAAAGCCATCAAGAATATTATTCCCACCACCTTTCCCCACTAATGAGTCAGAGGAGTGTTTGTGACAGCACTGACACAACCTCACTCATCTGAAACATACCTTTGGTGCTTTTCTCTCCTCTATTCCAACCCTGTCAAAACACTCAATGAGGTAGTTCAGCATCTCTGTCTCCTTACAGTTTTCAATGGTGAAGTGGTCACTGCAGGAATCGGAAACACTCGAGCTGCCAGAGCCTCCCACACTTTAAAACACACAAAAAGCAGAAACAAAGCGTTCAGTAGAGTTCTTCACTTGGGCACAGTCAAACAATTCCTGAACACTCCATCCCATCACACACATGGCTCAGTGGTTTGGGAAATTTCTGTGATAATTCAGGTCACTCCTGGGATCTGTGGAGAACCCTCCACGTAACAGCTCATCTAGCCCTGGAAGTTCAGAGGTGTAAATGCCTTATTAAATAAGTGCCTGAAAGGCAGTCACAAAGTGCACAACTCTGATGGGAATCACTAAATCCTGGGCTCACAATGCAGCAAAGAAAACAAACAGCCTTTGAGTGGCACCTGACACTTAGGACACCACAGCCCTTCAATGCCACCACTCAGAAAGGCAAAAATGTCAAAATCCTGTTAACACCACCAAACCACAGGAGGCAGGAGCCTCCCACTGCTGAGAAGAGACCTGGGCTGACAGGGCAGACACAACCACTTCCAGTGCCCTAAGGAAGAAGAATCAATAAAAGAGAGGCAATACATCCAAGCTGCTGCTGCCTTTGACACTCCCTCATTCAAGACCATTTAATTTCAACTCGGTTCACAGCAGTTCAGTAAAAAACATCATTTCATTAAGTGGCACAGCCTCAGCGGGGAAAAGAAAACACTGATATTGTAAACACAATGCCTAAACCCACAAAACCAAAACCATCCTTGAGATGAGAGAAATTGAATACAAAAGTGAGAAGAGACCCACAACTCTCAATCTCAGACTTGTTATCTCAAAAAAATTCTTCTCCACATAACAGCTTGACAAAGCCAATTAAAAATAATATCCTCATTTCACAGAACAGACTAGAGACATGATATATTCACTTTATGTAAATGAAATCTAAAAACCAGCAATTACTTGGATGGTCTGCTGCAATTCTCAAAGAAAAGTCTGTGTACAGTCAGGATAGATTGGAATGAAGACCAATTTATAAGCCCCAGATCTTAAACTGGAAAATAAGAGAACTGGTTTCCTTAAATGCAGCTTTTAAATTTTTTTTTTCAACTACAAACTGTCAGAACTGGAATTTCCTTTAAACTGTAAAATAATTTGCATTTCTGTAATTGAGCCATACAAATCTATTGTGCAAACTTTATGGTCCGACCAATAAATCCAGGAAAGGCTATTACTGTTCACATGCTGAGCTACCAGATGCTTAAGAAACAGAACATTCTAATAGCAGCAATCTCTGTTTGCAGAGAGATGTTTTCAGTTATTCAATTAAAACTAACCCATGTAAAACACAGCTCTTTTGAAATAGTGCTCAGTAACCACAAAACCATGCACGTGGGGTTTTTTTCATGGTGTCTTTTTTAAACCTCTTGAATTCTCACCTCCAGCTTAAAAAATACTCTTTTAAGAACATAAATTTATATGAAAACCTACTAGTTCCACAGACATTCTGCTAAAGATTTCGCTGCAGCAATAACTCCAACTATTTTAACACAAAGCTCATCCATCCTTCACACACATTGAATGCCTTGGTGTTTTCAGCATGCCAGTTGTTGCATAGTTGTACAGCCACTGTGTTTATGTTCTAACAACTTACTGCTGTCTGCAAAATGCCAGGACACAACAAACACACTAAAACCTCAGAAGCACAGCAGAAATCCCTTCCAAAGCTTCAACATTTGGATTGAGTCACCAACAGGATAAAAACTAAACAAAACAGTGGGGACAATAATCCTAAATTCCACATACACAAAGCCCTCCTGCAGCTGTATTATCAAGTTCATTCTCTTGAAATCAGACTGAAGTAGAAAAGAGGGGATGGTACTTGGAAGGTGCATGTTAACCCTTGCCCTCATTTTCCAGTTTTTCATAGGAAAACACGCACATGATGCACCAGGGATTTAAAATTACAGCCGTGGGCGAATGCTGTTCCTTCTACTCATAGAGCCCAAGAGAAGGCCCGCTCAGACACCTCAGAGCCACATTCCTTAGGCCTAGAAGACTGTATGATGAGCATTTCCCTTAGTCATGCCTCCAAAGGAGAGCTGACTAACTGCACTCATTACACATGTTTACACAACAACTTAACCAGCCAGCCAAGTCACATCCTCGGCTTCAGTTGCTCCCCAAATTACTTTAAAGATCACTTGACACTACACAGGCTGTTAGTTCCTAAACAATCAAACATGCAGGTTACATTCTCTTTCTTCAATACCTGGACCCAAACTGGACACAAGAAAAATCATCATCTTCATTTTCTTCATCACTACTGTCCTCAGACACATCAGAAACAGCAAGAAGGAGGAGGGAGAAAGGGTTGTCGTATAAACTACCACAACAAAAATGGAGAAGGCCATCAGATTTTTTAAGCCAGAAGAAAAAGTAAATGGTAGCTTTTCTTTTTAGGTCTGTCAAAATTCACCTTCTCTAAACGTGCAGACAACAGGCAACTCCATGCTAGTAAAACCAGGACCATACTAACATGCTTTGTTACACTACTACGAGTTATTCTGGTATCATAAACACCACACATTTACAACCTGGAAACTGAAAAAACTTTTGAGACCAAATAAAAATTATGTCTAAAGTGGATGTTTAGACATGACTGAATAATAAATAGTACATTTCTAAGCTAATGACTTTAAAGCTGTGGTCTCAAAACCATGTGTATTTGTTTCTCCCTCCTGCAGGAACAAGGGATTCTAGGAACAGCCAAGAGAGGAAAAGCAGCGGTACTTAGCCTGGCATTCTGAAACATGTTGATCTGAAATTTAAATCTATGCACCAGGGAATCAAATCCAACCCAGTCCAGCAAGTACCAGCATTCAACAAATTAACTAAGGCTCTACTGAGAAAACTGATTTTGGAGCAGGAGTTTTATGTGGCTTACCATCCAACAGCAGCAACTGAACTAGAAGAAAGCTTATAGTTTAACTGGAATGGATCTACCAAGAGGAAGAAATTAAAACCATCCTGCTACCTTTAAAGTAATTACATCACACCTCGAATGCACACAAGCAGGTCAAAGACACCTGGTTAGCAAGTCAAGGTATTAGCACAAACCCAAACGCAGAAATCAACTCGGGGTGAGTAGGGTGAGCTCAGCACAAACATAAGTTCTTCCACAGTGCAGGCTGATGCCACGCCCTGCAGAGCACACACCAAACACACTGCTCTTGTGCAATACCTAGGAGGAATCCTGCTCTGTAAGGAAGGACGCCTGCGCAAGGCACCGGGTGAAGCAGTAAACAAAGGTGGGCCCATGGCTGTGGGCCTGTGTCTGGATGTGATGACTGGCATGGCTGCAGGGCCAGCAGCCATGGCTGGAGGACTTGGAGAGCTAGATGGGATGGAAATGCTCAAGGAGCGCGGGGTGGCAGCAGCAGCAGCAGAGCCTCCGGAATGGGCCACGGTGTAGGGGCGGTACCGCGGAGAGCAAGGCTGTGTCCACGAGGGGCTGGCTGCTGGCAGCTGAGAGCTGACAGAAATGGGAGGCACTGCTGGGGTGGCAACTGAACTGGCTGGTGGGGTAAGAGATGAACCAGTCATTGGTACATAGCTTGTGAAATTGGTAGGAGGAGCTGGACTAGTCCCATAGAGACTAAACCAGTTACAGGGGGAAAAAGAAAAAAAAAAGCAACAATTTAGGATATGCAGAAAAAGGGTGAAAAAGATAAAATGAGCAAGAGAAGTTCTTGCCCTTCTGATGACTCTTCAGCAATATTTTTGCAGCTCACACACATTATTCTTTTCTACTGTTGTTCAGCAAAACTAAGTCACAATCTACATACTTTTAAAAACCATGGCCTTCGTGATGCAAGTTAGGGACACTTCTCAGCAGAAAACAGTTACAGGGCTTGAATCTATCAAATACATTCCTAGCCATGGCAGTGTAATCAAAAAGGGTGAAATGCAGGGACACTCACATGAAAAAGACTGAAAAGCTTTAAAAAACCATTCTATTTATTGTTCTTGGGACACTTCTATGCCCTTTTCTCTCTTCTAGTCTACCAATCAGTATTCGAGTGAAATCAGCATTCAGTTACAATCAGAAGTCACCTGGACAACGAGCTGGAACCAAAGGAGCCCACATTACAGAACATGGGGCTGCTTCCAGGGTTGGAGCCCATATTTAACATCAGGCTTCTGTCAGGAGAGCGGGCAGCTGCAGCAATGGGCTGGGAGGTGGCTGTCAGGCTGGCAAAGGGGTTCTCATCCCTTGCCTGGGTGGACATCATCAGCACTTCCATCAAAATCTGCCCAATCAAGTCCTTAAAATCTGAAAACACTGTTAAGCAGAAAAGAATCAATATCCTCACCTCAGTCTTCATCTACACAGGAGTCAGGTGTAAATATTAGCAGAGAAAAAAAGGATAGAAACAGACTTCTGTGAATTGAGCACTGCTTTTGGCAAAAACAATGCACTGACCCATCTGCAATTATTACTGTCTATATTAACCTAAGTTCTGAAATTATAGCTACACAAAAAATACAGCCTTTATGGAAAACACGGAAGATCATAGAGGACCTAATGTTCCTATAGTCATTTATTAAACTCGTCTTGTGTGTTCCACTCGTATTTTCCCACCCTGCTGTTGAGCTGGGCAAGTTGTGTCAAAGAAAGGAAAACAAAACATGCATATACCCCACACACAAATAACAGTTGTTTTGGTGTATCTTACAGCTGACATGGAATATATAGTCTATTACATAAAACAATCAGGAAATTTTGGCTTATCAAATTAACTGTTAGATGTCTACTATGATGCAAGACAATTCTTTAATTCACCAAAACATTTCTGAAAAAATAAACTGAAGAGGCCAGTGTCTCTTGCTCAGGAACCCACCTTCCTTTGGGTTCTGCTTGAACTGGGCAGAGAGTGAATTCAGGAAAATAACGTCTCTGTCTCTGTCCTTCCAAGAGACTCTGAAGATCTTACAGACCAGCTGTAGAGCTTGTTCCTCTGACACTTCTGACCCTGACAGAGGTTCCTGGGGGGAACAAAACAATCAACACCTGATTTGCACTTGTATTAGTCAATGTACAATCAGATACAGATCTTCAGTTGAGAGGCTTCAGCTTAACTGATAAGGTTTGATCTCCTTTCCCTGCTGCCCCTGGCCCTGAGTGGAGGAGTGTCCCCATGCAGGCTGTGCAGCACCCAGGGAGGCTCAGGATGCCTGAGGATCCTGCAGCAGCACTACTCCTGTGGCTTCAGGCCAGGCTTGACCAACTGACCTTATTAGTGACAGGGCAGAAAAAGCCAAGGCTCACCTTGTCTGTCAGACTCCGCTTCTCTCTGCGATCATTCTCATCAACCTCCATGTTCTCAATTCCTGAATCCACATCTACCTGGGACATACTGCAAGTGGAAATAAGAGAAAACACCCGTTAACTTGTAGAAAGCTGCAGAGAGTCCTCTGTAAGATGCTGACTGAAAGAGTGTCCCCTTAAGCAGATGCAGCAGAGAAAGCACTGCACAAACAGCAATTAAAATCATTGGTTGATAAATGTTTCTCATATTACATTAGAGTTCTGAATTTCTTCAGCAGGCAATACAAACTACACAGCTATCACATCCCACAACCTTCTTCTTTTAAATAGAGTAGTCGAATTATCCCCACCAGACATGCTTATCTGTTAATGTCTAAGATAATGTATTGTCTTTTACCACTTTAGGTCAGGAATTCCCATTAAAACCAGGCTAGAAAAAGCATTACAGTGGTCTAAAGAGTGTATGATTTTTAAGCATTAACCCTACTGCATTAACACAGCTGGGAGGGGGGAGGGCAGAGCCTTGTCCTGTAAGAGCTTCGAACACCAGCATTGTGCCATATTTGCCAGCTGTTTCAAGCTGCATTTTTTACCTTTTCTCACAGGAGACACTATCAATGTCCATGCTCTGAGACCGAGAGAGGGACTGAGATTGGGTTTCAAGGCTGTTTGATGGAGAACTGCTGAGGGAACTCACTCCTTCGCTGCTCTGGCTTCGGTGGGCTACTCCTAAAGAAAAGGCACCACCAAGATTACTGCTACAGCAGTGAGAAGGCACTGCATTATTTGGATGGAAAAGGAGAGGAAATACTGCTTTTCAATCCAGCTCTTAACCATTCTTAGCACTGCATTACCAAATAAAAGTTAATAACCACATTTGACTACAGACAATCACTTTTTCTACCTTCCCTTGAAGCAGCAACATAGGAATGCTTACCTGCATTAAACAAAGATAAACTTGCATCCATGAAGTGCTCAGAGATTCACTCCTATAAAAACTGATCTATTACAAGGTTGCTGTGCCCACTACCTTAAGACATTGTCAGAGTCCCTTTAAAGACTGTCCTATCAGAACAGGACTTAACACTGAGCTATTACAATGGAGTTATATCGGCAATTATAAAGGGGCAACAAATATTCCTTGAGTTCCTCATCTCTCCTCCTCCCTCTTCCCAAAGAAAATCTAGCTAAGTCAATGGACAAAAGAGACCAGAGCAAACAGGGCCCACCAGGGCAAAGGACTGCATTGTTCTGCATTCCCTTGGGGTGTTACTCTTATAGCCAGGAAAATGTACTTTAACAGTGATGCTGCAGCATTTATTAACAGCCCTCCTCAACCTGCCATCTTTTCATACAGATCTTCCAGAATTTACTTGCAGCTCTGCTTTGTTAGATCAGGTACACAATACCTGACACCTAAAGTTCCAGTTGTCACTGATAACACTGGTCTTAGGTTTTCTAAGGTTTTTTCAAAATACATACAAAATAATGATATTTTCCAAGAAATTGATTCCTATGTCTGATCTCACCATGACAGGCAACTCCTTAGAACAATGGATGCTTACAAGGACACTATTCTGCTGGAGCTGCTCTCTGTGTGTCCAAATGAATTAAAATCCTCTGCAGTCACTTCGGTCTGCTGCTGAAAGGAACTGCTGCAAACCCCACAGCATTAGCTGAGTCTTCATTTATGCTACATAAACACACAAGATAAACTGTTATGTGTTATATTTTTTTCCTGATCCATTCCCCAGTTTAACCAAAGCTCTTACCCTGATGTGAAAAAGTAACATATTATTAAACAGCTGCACAAATGGCACTGTAGGAAGCAAACACTAGAAACTCCTGCTTTGGGTCATCAGCCAATCCAGTCAGTACAGTCAGGTACTGTCCTGGGGAATTCTCAAAACAGAAATCTCCACAGTCCTCACTGTCTGAGCACTTCAGATCTTAATAAACCTCAATAAATCTGCCAATATCTGAGCACTTCTACCTCCATGTACACACTTCCACACCTCCTGCTCTGCTGCCAGTATTGTTTATCCAGTTGTGCCCTAGCATGGATCAGGACCTCTTCTGTTTGGAAATGAAACATTTACTTTTCCTGGGTTAGTTTTCACTTGTATTAAGCCCACGATCTCCCTCAGCACACAGCTGCCACAGACAGCAGAGGAACAACTGCTCCTTTCAGCAAGAGTCAGACCTCAGATGGATTAAACCAGTCATGTACCCACAGGCTGAGGGAACACAGTGAGTGAACTCTGCACCGTTCCTAAGAAAAAGAAGTCACCTCCACCTCTGGGTTGCTGCCTTTAATCATGACAATACAGAGTGTTAAATTCCATCTGCAATGAGTTTATCTCAGGAAATGCTTTTGATAGATTTTCTCTGTCCTGCTCTGGATGTAAGGATACAAAACAAGCAGGCAGGAGTCACTTCTAGGTATTTCTGAACAGCACTGTAATTAAACTACAAGATTTAAGCTTGTAAAATACTCTAATTGCCAAAGGGAAAATCAGAAAATTCAAGAAGCAAATAGGTAAATGTTAATGAATTCTGCAAGCTCATCAAAGACCATTGGAAAAATGTTATTTTTATTAGACTGTTAGAAATCATATTGGAAACCTGGTTACAACCATCTTGACATTTGTTTTGGGATGGTTTTGAGAACCTCTAAGCTTTGTAACACAACATACAAAACAATTTCAGTCTTCAGATAAAGATCACAATACTGGAAAACACATCAATTTATTCTGATTTCTAAGTCAGATAATTTGAAATCAAAATTAATTTCTGTCACGTTAAATACTTGAATTTTGTCTTCCTCTCTCTATAGAGCAACCCTCCCAACTTCCCCTGCTTGCTGCATTTGTATGATTTTAACAGATCAGTTATTTGTTGCATCTTCTGAAATTAATACAATTTGTAAATATCCTGCTTGTATTCCCTCCAGTAAATAGTGAAATTGGCTGGTAAGGTAATACAAAGCAGAAAGCAAATACTTTATTCTTACACTGACAATGTCCAGTCACAGCTTGCTATTTTTACTTCTGCTGATTGCTTGCAACCAAAGATCAAAAATTAACTTGACACTGATTGCTAGAATGTACCTAGAAACCAATCAATAGAGACTGTGTTGCAAGACTTGAAAGGGATTTTCCTGTCTCCTTGACACATCTTTTCCACAATATTGTGTAATAATAACTTTATTATGAACTTTTTTAAGCTTTGGAAACCCATATTATAAATGTCATGAGTTTACACACACCTGGAAAACAACTGTAAATGAAATAAATGGAAAACCATTTATTACTTGGGAGATTAAACCAAAAAGTACCTTCCTTCACCATTTTGCAACGTTTGTTTCTGAAAATGACTTTCAGTAAGAGCAGGAGCAGCAGCAGCGCAGGTTGCACAGTGAGGAGCTGAGTAAGGAAGGTGCACAGACACACGATGAGCACCCAGGAGCTGCCAGCCTACCTGATGCCCCGATGGGAGAGGTAGCTGGGGTCATGCTGTGCACATTGAGGCCCAGGCTGTGCGAGGGCCCCGGCGCTGGGGCTGCGCCCGGCGGCCCCGGCGGGGTCTCTCTCTGCGGGGACGTCAGCGGGGTGGTGGGCTGGGACGAGGAGCCTCCTGCCAGCCGCGCCAGGCGCCTCCGCCGGATCTGCAGGGAGAGGAGCGAGTGAACCGCTGCCAGGAGAGGAGCGAGTGAACCCCTCTGTCAGAGAGAGGAGCCCAGTGAACCCCCCTGCCAGGGAGAGGAGCCCAGTGAGCCCCCCTGCCAGGGAGAGGAGCCCAGTGAGCCCCCCTGTCAGAGAGAGGAGCCCAGTGAGCCCCTCTGTCAGAGAGAGGAGCCCAGTGAGCCCCTCTGTCAGAGAGAGGAGCCCAGTGAGCCCCTCTGTCAGAGAGAGGAGCCCAGTGAGCCCCTCTGTCAGAGAGAGGAGCCCAGTGAACCCCTCTGTCAGAGAGAGGAGCCCAGTGAACCCCCCTGCCAGGGAGAGGAGCCTAGTGAACCCCCCTGCCAGGGAGAGGAGCCCAGTGAGCCCCCCTGTCAGAGAGAGGAGCCCAGTGAGCCCCTCTGTCAGAGAGAGGAGCCCAGTGAGCCCCTCTGTCAGAGAGAGGAGCCCAGTGAACCCCCCTGCCAGGGAGAGGAGCCCAGTGAGCCCCCCTGTCAGAGAGAGGAGCCCAGTGAGCCCCCCTGTCAGAGAGAGGAGCCCAGTGAGCCCCTCTGTCAGAGAGAGGAGCCCAGTGAGCCCCTCTGTCAGAGAGAGGAGCCCACTGAACCCCTCTGTCAGAGAGAGGAGCCCAGTGAGCCCCTCTGTCAGAGAGAGGAGCCCAGTGAGCCCCTCTGTCAGAGAGAGGAGCCCAGTGAGCCCCTCTGTCAGAGAGAGGAGCCCAGTGAGCCCCTCTGTCAGAGAGAGGAGCCCAGTGAGCCCCTCTGTCAGAGAGAGGAGCCCAGTGAGCCCCTCTGTCAGAGAGAGGAGCCCAGTGAGCCCCCCTGTCAGAGAGAGGAGCCCAGTGAACCCCCCTGCCAGGGAGAGGAGCCCAGTGAGCCCCCCTGTCAGAGAGAGGAGCCCAGTGAGCCCCTCTGTCAGAGAGAGGAGCCCAGTGAACCCCCCTGCCAGGGAGAGGAGCCCAGTGAGCCCCCCTGTCAGAGAGAGGAGCCCAGTGAGCCCCTCTGTCAGAGAGAGGAGCCCAGTGAGCCCCCCTGTCAGAGAGAGGAGCCCAGTGAGCCCCTCTGTCAGAGAGAGGAGCCCAGTGAGCCCCCCTGTCAGAGAGAGGAGCCCAGTGAGCCCCTCTGTCAGAGAAAGGAGCCCAGTGAGCCCCTCTGTCAGAGAAAGGAGCCCAGTGAGCCCCTCTGTCAGAGAGAGGAGCCCAGTGAGCCCCTCTGTCAGAGAAAGGAGCCCAGTGAGCCCCTCTGTCAGGGAGAGGAGCCCAGTGAGCCCCCCTGTCAGGGAGAGGAGCCCAGTGAGCCCCTCTGTCAGGGAGAGGAGCCCACTGAACCCCCCTGTCAGAGAGAGGAGCCCAGTGAGCCCCTCTGTCAGAGAAAGGAGCCCAGTGAGCCCCTCTGTCAGGGAGAGGAGCCCACTGAACCCCCCTGCCTCCTGCCAAGGCAAACACTGCAGCCTTACCTAAAGCCTGCTCAGTGGAGCTGGGCTGGCTGCCCTTCCACTGTTCTGTGTTACAGCCCACAGTACCCTCCGTGTTCAAACTTTAAGCACGTGTTTGCTGCCTTGGAAAACCATTTGCACTGGGAACGCTGTGTTTGTCCCTCGAGGGGTTGTGCAAGACCAGTTTAACGTTTACTGCTCAGCAGTTTCAAAACCTGCAATACTCCTCCCCATTTACTTTGGCATTTGACAAACCACGTTGATGTGATAAAAGGGACAACATGAATGTGACCTTTGCTTTAACTTCACACCACATGATACCAACACACCCACGCTAAAGAAGGTCCAGTTGAAAATTATTCAAGACCAACACTGTCCAAATTAATCCAAAACAGAACTGCAACACCAAAAATATGCATCCTGTGTGCTGGACAGAAGCACCTTGACAAGTAAAGACAGAGTAAAAAACATCCTCTTATCACCTAGAGGCATTCCATCACAAAGAATTTTAAAAACAGGTTTTTTGCATGTTCCTTTTAAGACAGAGAAGCATCTGCCTTCAAAACCCAACTACTAATAACAGAAAACTGTTACTAATCTGCTTATTAAAACTGGTATGTGATCACACAACACTAATACTATACATGAGAAATATGAAACTAGATTTATATGCTTTAAGCTTCACACAAACAAAAATCAGAAAATAAATTATTTATTATCACAGGCTGCCTCACAGGATCTGTGCCCAAAGCTTACATCTTTGGCTTGAAATAGGCCCAAAATAAAAGCGCATCCGAGGATGTCAGCTCCCTGCAAAAATCAGCAATTCCTGTTATTCTCTTTGTATTATGACACTCAAGCATTGCACACAACTTAAAAAGTTTTCATTTCTGCTCATAGTCCTAAAGAACTGCCAGGCAACTGAAGGAGTGAACAAAAGATTTGCGTCAAGTCAGTGTCTACACTACATTGCTGTATCATTTAATGGCCTGTGAAACCTACTCCAACAGGAAGAAGAACAGATCAAATTAAATCAGACTTCAAAAACTGTGGGAAAACAGTGTCTGGAACTACATCTCCCTCCACGACAGGTGTCACCACACAAACATGGAAGGCAGCTAAATTTTTTTTAAGACTCAAAAAAATAGCTATGAATAGAATCTCTAATCCTTCCTCCTTGTCAAGCAAAATAGGGGACCTTAATGCAACAATAAATTGTTCAGCTTTGCCTTTAAGTAAAAGTAATACATATTAGGGTCTCCCCCTTCTTCATTTGTACCTCACATTTCAATTTTTCAGTTTTTCATCTAAGTGCTTATCTGAAAAAACTCCAGAACTACCTCAGCCCTCAAAGGTATAACTGAGAAAATGTCAGCTAAATGTCCCCATATCTGAATCCAAAATAAGTGTTCACAGCTCACAAACAACAAATGCACACACAAACACTCCATATATGCACCAGTGTCTGAAGGAGAAAGATGCTTTCTTTTTCTTGCTTTTTATACAATTAATGTGATATGGAACTCTTCCATAACTGTTCACATTAATGCTTGCTAGCTAGCTTGAAATCAGATGTAAGGAAGGAGATATGTGAGGAGAAAAAGGCAGAGATGATAACCAATACATTTATTACTTAATTCACAAGTATAGTCCAATTGATTACTCAAACAAGGTCCCCCCTTCATCCTCTCACAGTGTCAGGCAGATAACTGAGGACACTAGTGGCACTTGGCATTCCTTCCCTTCCCTCGCTAGGCAAGATCCATGCCCAAGCTACAGCAAATCCACCTGCAGTCAGCACTGCTGAAACAGGAGGACACCCAGACAAATCTTCTGCCTTGTATTTGTCACTCTCAGTCCATCAAGCACCCGCCTTTCTTAGGGACCAGTCCCCCAGACTGCAACCTGCCCTGCAAAATACTCTGAAAAGGGCCTAGAACAAGAAATCTGCTCAGACACTGGGCTGCTTTGAGCAAAGAGATTGCAATAAAAACTAATACAATATTTTTCCCTGCCTCTTTAAGGATGATGGGTAAATTACAATCGCCTTCCTCACTGCTGAACAAAGTAATGTTAAAATATAAACAAACTGAGTATTTTTACCACTGACAGCTTCAGCTTTCACAACTGAGGGTACACGGAGCACATGTTGAAGGACCAGATCTGGTTCTTGAATACCTCAAGCTGTCATATTCCTCCAGGTTTATATAAAATTATTACAGGAATCTGAATTTGATCTGAAGACTAGGAAGTTTTAAGTAAGAGACAAAAGAGGAGAAATACTATGCTAAAAAGGCCAAGTACAGGCCAAGTTTGAAAAGATGGCATAAAATTGGTGGACACATTCTCTCCAGTTTATTCCCTGTATCTTCAGGCTGAACAGCAGGGAGAGGAGGGGAGATGGCCACAGCTGGGGACTCAGAAGACACAGTTTGTTTGCACAAGACAAGGGACAGTTGAGACCCCTGCACACAAATCCCTCCTCAGAAGCGTGGGAGTTCCCTCCAATAACCTGTTCCCATTCCAGACTGAATGACTCCCCAAATTACCACCCAGCAGCACAAAGCTGGGGGTCTCAAATAATGTTTTAGGGAAGTTTGGGGCATTTGAATAATCCCCAACCCTTGATTTCAGATCTGAGCCGGTGACACACGACAAAGCTGTAATGTGTCATTATGTTACCTAATAGTGACAAGGTTTTCTGTCCGAACTATTACATGGGCATTGCTTGCTCCACAGACCATCTTCCCTGCAGAGCACAGCTCCAGAACACACCGTTTAAAAGCCTAATTAAAAAAACCCTAATTGGCTGAATGGGAAAAGCACATTGCTTTTTAACTAGTACAGTATAGTACAGTTTTTGCTGGACACATTACACCTATAAATAGCAGTTTTCACAAATACGTTTTTGATCTAAATGGACTTCTTAAAAGCTGTTAGCTGCATGCACCACAACAAAAAATGTAAAAAGAGCACCCTGCTAAAGATGATTGACTGGTAATTCAATGTGGCACCAGGTAATAAAGATACAACCAGGAAGACTAGTCCCTCAGACCCACACATTCCCAGTCAAAAAAAAAAAAAAGTATCAGTATCTGCTAGCGTAGCAACTGCTTAGTTAGACTGTAAAGAAACTCCCTATTCAACCATAATGTAGAAGAGTTCCAAATTTGTACAATAAAGGGTAATTTGAATTGATAGCTTTATTTTTCTTGTATTTGTTAGAGCATGTTAAACTGGTTTAAAAAATGCTTCATTTTTCTGGTCACAGTGGTCATGTCCTCAGAAAATGCTACTCAAAAATCACGTACATGTTGGAAGATGACAAACTCACATCATTCTTTCCCACTTTATGCCACATTTAGCTGGAAAATAACTTCTTGAAACTAACATATACAAATGATCAATTGTGTATCTCCTCTTTTTAAGCTGCAGCCCGTTAGTGTTATATTTAATTATGGCTTGATAACAGAAGATAACCTTATCTGTAAGAGCCTTGCAATTAAATTTCCGTTAAGTATTTTTTCACCTTCAGTCATCGCCTGAAAAAAAGTCCGAATCTGAAGAAGTCACATAATGTAAATTTCAGAAGGTTATTTTTCAATATAGTCTCATCCAGGCCCACCATGCCAAGTAACTGCAAAGTGGAGATGTGGAGGAAAATTAAAATCAACTTGGCTCTGACTTTTCAGTGAGCAATCTATTAATAACAAGAAGTGACACAGTGACTCCATTAAAATGATACAAGATTGTCACAAGCAATCACCTAAAAGACCATTTGGTTTAGTCCTTGCTGAACTGGACAAGAAGGACGTGGAAAAGTCACTTGACAAACATTTGGCCAAAAAAGGTGGATGAGTCCTCGCTGGAGAACTCCTTTCCTGCAGCCTCAGATCCATGATGCAGTGGTTTTGATGATGTCAGTAATGTGCTGAGGCAGTGACACAAACAAGCCTACATAGGTTAAATAATCCTGAAATTAATCATAAAACAGCTCAGGATCAGGGCAGTTTAACAAGGAGAAGGGCTGCATGTAAACAAAGCACTCATGAAGTACACCTGTAAAAGTGGAGATCCCTTCTCACAGCAGACTTACACCGCCAGTGTCCCATCCCACTCCTCCCAGCACGGAACTGCTCTCCTTTTCTCAGTGCTTCCACAGAGTATGAGGACCTTCATCAAGTAAACAGCACAAAGCATTTTCTCCTAGACCATGATGCAACACAGCAGGATTGCTGAATCGTGACAGACAGCATCATCAAAAACATCCCAACTTTTTGGAATACAAATCTGAGTGACAACAGCAGCCACCCTGCCCTACAATGCCACTATAAGATATGGGCAGAATAAAAATAACTTCTTTTAATCCTCCCTGGAATATAAGTACAGCACTGGGCCTGTATTGCAGCAGGTCCAGTACAATACATTTTGATTTCAGGATTACACAGGTTCAGTGGGAAACTCCCTGGATCCTAATATAATAACCCAAATAATTAATTTGAAAATCCTCTAATATATGGGCAAAGCTTAAGACCTTATTCTATATTAAAAAACAAGGGAAGCAGCATCCATTAAAAGAAAGAAACAAGGAATAGTTCACCTTATTCTATGTGAATAGAATATATACATTATAGATGTTTGCCAACTACAGCATAACACTAGAATTCTTCAGTGAAAGATGAAGAGCTTGAATAAATAAAGAAAAATCAAAGGAAACAGTGGAAAATTGACAAGCCTGATTCAAGCTTCTTCAAGAAGAAATGATACTAAATATAAGACCATGAACACACCCATTTTGCTTCTTAGCAAAGAGTCTAAGGAAGCAAAATTTCGAGTGTTTTACTGTGTTAAAAGGTTGGGTGTTTAAAATCACACACAAAGAACACGTAAACGCCTAGAATCGACACAGAGAGGGAACACGGTGCAGACAAAGGCTACCTAGCAGATGGAAGCAGAGAATAAACAATTAACCAGGAGAGCAGCAACCCAACCCCGTGGCCGAGCCGGGGGGTCGCGGGTCAGGGACAGCTCGGGGACAGGAGGAAGGGGAAAAACACCGAGCACAGACACGGGGCGAAAGCAGAGCTCTTCAGGACGGTTCCTTGCCCACCCTCGGGCCCGAGCCGGGCCCAGCACAGCCCGGCGCCCCCTCCCCGCGGGCCCACCCGCCCCCTCAGGCCCCGGCCCCGCGCACTCACCTCGTCCGCGCTCAGCTCCTCCATCGCCTTCCTCTTAATGGTGCCCGGAGGAGGGGCGCGTTCCTCCGCCCCGCCGCGGGGCCGCTCCGAGGCAGCGCTCTCCTGCCGCCGCTGCCCCCCGGGCCGCCTCACAAGGGCATCTCCGGGGCGACCGCGCCGCGCCTCGCCCGCCGGCAGCACCGCCGCCCCCGGCCCGCTCCCCACCGCCCACCCGCGCCTCAGCTGCCGCCGCGGCCGAGGGGAAGCTGCCCTCCCGGTGCCCCCGCGCCCCTCAGAGCTCCCGACCCCGGCCCCCGCCCGCCCGCGGCCGCTGCCCCGCGCAGAGATTATTCATCAAAACAACAGGGCGGCGGCGGCCATCTTGGGGATCACGTGACCCCCGCGGGGGCGGAGCACGCCGGGGCCGCGCGCGCGCCTCGCCGGCCAATGGCAGCGGACCAAGGGGCGGGAGGGGCGGGGCCTGGGCGGGGCCCGGGGCTCGTGAGGGGCCGCGGTTCGTGAGGGGCCCGGGGAGGCGGGAACGGGAGCAGGGCCCGGAACAAGGCCCGGAACGGGGACAGCTGGCGCTCAGGGGCGCCGCGACCCCAGGGAGGGTCCGGCTGCTGAAGCCTTCCCTCTCGAATGGGCCCATGAATATTAACCCCTGCTCAGTGACGGGTGATTGAGAATTCACAGGCTCTAAATCTAATTATTGCGAGCTGAGTAACATACCAAGGGAAAAACAAGATGCCAAGGCCCCAGTGAGCGCTTGGTCTCGGCCTTTTCTAAGTAGTTTGAACATGAAGTATTTCTTTTTCCTCATTACAAACCTTTCAGCGCCTAATTCCCTCATTATACCACAAAATACTATATTTCTGGAAGATATTAATATTTTCCCTCACACTCGAAGGGAAACTCAGCCAGAGAAAAAAACAGCCAGATTATATGTAAGTACATAGGAGGCTCACCCCCACCTCATCTTCTTTGAGTTATAATTCACGTAGATGAAAGAGAAAAGGATATTTTAAAGTTGTTCTTTTGGCAAAGGATAAACGAATTGAGGGTTGCATCAGCAAGTTTTTAGCCCAGGATAAACAGTCACTGATAATATGACCAGAACAACGAGCCCTGCATGGGGCAGTGTGATTTGAGTCAGCAAGGGAAAGAATCCTGTGAAAGCTGGATGTTCTTAAGATGGAACTAAACTGATCCATATCAGCTATTAGGACCTGTTTTCATACACTCTGCAAATAATTATATAGCAGTAGAATTGATCCATTTTTTAAATGCAGAGAGGAGGCAGGCTACCTGGCCTTATGTTTTCACATACATCTTTAATGTACTTTATTGATCTAAATTTTTTTTGAACAAAATATTTTGATGGCTTAACCAGAGTGCTCAGAAAGGAAACCAATACTTGGATCATAATATATATTGCCAGTCTTTTTATAGAATAGAGGTGCATTGTTACCTTTGATTTTTAGATTACACTTCATTTTGTGTTTATCTCCTTGGGATTTTTTTTTTAAAGATAATTGAAGTGGTCTGAAACACCTTTGAATAAAGCCCTTCAAGTGCTTCTCTGGGGAGTTCTGTTCTCGTCCTTCAAGGTCATTACTGCCTTTCTGTATTGCCTCTCCCAGCGGTTTTGCTGGAGAGCGCAGCTTGGAAGCCGTTTGAGAGTATCTGGTGTTTAACCCCTGAGCCCTCGGCGCTGAGAACCTGCCCGGCTCCCTGAAGGAGCAGCACGCTGCAGAGGCGCCATCCGGTGGCGCAGAAAACTCTGCCTGATGCTGCATTTTGTAACGGATGTGAGCGGGGCTGCTGTAGTGATTTCTACTAACATAACCCCCTAACAGCATTTTTCTTTTCAAGCGAACGAAACCACTCAGTTCCAGAAGGAAGACGCTGTCAGGATCCACAGCATAAACACCAGGCATTTTACTGCTGGGCCCCACATTTCCCTAACTGTGTAAAGGCTATTAGTCCTTTTCTTTTTATTTTGGAAACCAGCTTAAATTTACACCAGTCTAGTAGGTAGGGGAGAGCGTCCATCTAACCAAGATCCCTCCATGCTTCAACAGATTTTTGTCTGAATCTGACGGTAGCTGTAAGCATTTTGAACGGATAAGAAGTATCAGAAAAGTGGTGCTACATGTTTCAAAATGTCAGGGACTATTTTTTTCATATGAAGTAATTAAGTTACTAAGCTTAAGCTACAGTTTTTCAAGAATATGCAAGGAAGAATATGCAGCAACTCATTTAATTTGTAACTACCTTGTTTATCAGACAACTAACGTGTTCACACAAGAAAAACTTTTCTATGCAATACTGCACACAGTCATAAAGAAAAACATTTAATCTAATTAGCAGTTGTATGCAAACAAAGCTGTGCTAAAGCAGCACTATTTTCCCTCTGTATATATGCTTACAGAGTTCAATTATTTTGCAGACTGGAATCTTCGTGGATCACTCAGACCCATCTTCACGGTTCTGGGATTTGACCACAGGTTTGTTTCCTCTGGTGAGCTCAACTTAATTATTTTTGAGAACAAAGCAGCTCTGGCACAATATGGCACCTCACACTACAGCGTGAAAGACAAGCAGGTAAAGCAGTAGTCTACACCTTAAAGAGAAGCATTTTAAAAAATAAATCCATACCTTTTGTTGTTGGCTTCATTATTTATCTTCCCTTCTCTATCAGCACCCCATCCCCCCTGTTTTGTTTGCCTCTTAGAATTGGGAGGTTTTCTCCTTTTAATTGACTTTTGATTACCTAGAGACCCAGGCTCATCACTTATATTTTGGGTTGGTTTCTTTTTTTCCTCCAAAAACATATTCAAAAACAAGGTACTTAGGATTAGTTTGAGGCATTTATTAGCAAAAATCAGATCTTTAACACTGGCAACAGAAGACTTATTTCCTGAGCCAGAAACTTCAGACCATTCAGGTTAATAGGTACAGGAGTGAGTTCTTGTCCGTAGAGCCCTCACTGGACACGAGGCTCCTGCTCAGAGCTGTCCCTGCAGGCAGGACCCAGCACATCACACAGACTCAAGCTCTCTTGAAGACCTGTCTACAGACTTGATTCTCACAACGAAGCTCCTACCAAAAAAAAACCAAAACCAAACAAACAGAAAACCCAAGAGTATAGATATCGATAGCAATCAAAGGAACTGCTTCCAAAATTGAACACAGATCCTTTACCACCACCCTAGCCATGCTAATAACTTACACTTAACATTCAAATTTAACTACATGTGACAGTGAAACAATGAAGCTGTTTCAAAGCAGAATGTGCTCCCTCCCAAGGTACCATCCTTTACACATCCTACAGAGCTAGAAGATGCACACCATGACCACATTATAAATCTAATTTTCACCATACAGAGATATAATTAGTAGAAATCTGAAGTCAATACCAGGTGGAGGTCATCCCCTTCGAGCCAGTGAGTCCAGCCCCTGTTCTTCTTCTCACCAGTCTGGACACAGACGAGTTTGTCATTTTCCCAGGTAACAAGACTCTATAGAACAGAGAACAAAAAGGTGTTTCTGCATGTCTGTCTCAGTTCTGCAAGATACTTGCAGAAAATGTGCATTTTCCTGGATAAAAGAGGATCTAGATATTACCCCTGAGTGAAAGTGACACTCCTCTGTAACTCAGGCTCCTACTGCTGTCTTGCACTACAAATATTCTTGAAACAATTTCAGCTCAAGTATCTGGATGGATCACGGCATCTTAATTTTGCCCCAGCCTCATATATTCCTTCTTACCTTGCATTTTCTGTTATCCAAGCCTTTATTATCTTCCTCAAACTCTTCTCCAACTTTGAATTCAAGCAAATAATCTCTGAATGAGCTAGTGGTATGGACATGGAATGAATCACCATCCTGTTTGATCACTTTCTGAGGCTTCAGCATTTTTGCTATTTTGCGTGTTGCAAAGTCAATACCTTGGACAGAAGGCAAAAACATCAGAGTTGTATTTATCACCGGCCATTCTGGCAGCCAGGAATTAACCTTTATTACTACCAGAAGCATTTCTTACAGCAGTTTGACCCTACTGCTACACAGCATTTTGTTGTTTTATTGGAACCTTTTGTTTTGTTTAAAGTTGCATGTTACACAAAGCTGTCCTCTTGTACTTTTTACTCTTTAAAAACCAGTTTATCCAGTTGTTGTACAATTCCTACGCAGCATTTCCAGGACTTTCAGACAGAATCCTCCTGGAGACAGTTGGCTTCCCCCACAGAGACACCCAAACTTGGTTTCAGTCTTTACCCCCTACTTACCCATAAGAGTTGAATGCCTTTTCTCATCCTTTGTCAGAGGAAAGGCAATGAAAGAATTAACAAGGCTCTCTTAAAGGCATTCTATACCTTAAATAGGGTGAAATGAAGGGCAGTCCTTAAAATTCAACAAGACCCTTAAGCGAGAAGGGAGGAAGGACAGAAGCAGGTATTTTCACCTACCTAAGGCCACCATATAACCTTCGAAGTTGTCATTGCTGACAAGGTTCCAGGTTCCGCTGAAATCCACAGGCATTGCCAGACAGTTGAAGGAAGATCCAGTCAAAAATGCAAGCATAGTTTTCTAGCTAGGCCTTTTATAGGGCAGCCTGTGGGTGGGATTGCATCCCAGGACCTTTCTGCTGGAGGGGAAGGGTGCTACTGCTGAGCCAGTGGGTGAGAGGGTATTTGTAGAATGGCTTCAGCTGTGCTGGAGGGAAAAGTTCACCGTGTCTGAAACCTCCGTGTGGAGCAAATGTTAACAGCTCAAGAGCCACAGTGCAAGCCAAAAACTGGTTTAAACCATTTTGTTCATCTTGTGTACTTTAGAGGGACTGATTTTGTCATTACTAAGATTTCCTGCAAGTTTATTAGATTGGTGCTTTATGATCTGAAATCCAGAATATCTGTTGAAAAGGTGATGTACCCCTGTAGAGACAGGCTGTACTTCAACAGACACAGACTGACTGTCAAACTGTGGATTGTATTATATCAACAAATTTTAAAGCAATGCCTATGGCACAGAGATAAGAACTATATCATGTTGGTTTATGTCTGGAGTGAGTAGTAAACAGAATTCAAAAAGTAATCTAGCGTATATAGGAAATTTAGCTCCTGCCTTTGCTTTCTGTTCTTGACACATAAAGGAAAGATGATACAGGAACTGTTCCCACTGATGCTTTATTAGATGCTACATGTTTTGGCAGAACACAGGCAGCAGAGTGCATGACACAGCAGATAAGCTTCAGTGTTGGACTTCACCTTCAGCAAAGAAGTGACAAAAATCCCTGATGACCCAGCAATGTGTTTTGAAAGTGAATAAAAAATGCTGAACTTTGAAGAGAAAGGACTTAGAGAATTTGAAGTGAGGAAATAAGTGATTTAGAGGTGAGGAAACACACCTATACCTACTACATTTATTTATTTACTGACTTGTGTTAGGCTGAATAAGAAGGACAATATTTTGCAGAGAAGTTTCCCCAAAGTTTAGCTCAATTTTTGGAGCTGGCAGTTTGATCCATATGACTCACAGAATCATGCGAGTAGGAACTCAGGACGTCAAAGCTTCTTTCCTGTTTGCAGCTGGATATTGTTCTCTAACCTACACAAAACCAGGAATGACACTGAGAAATGAAAATTACTCTTTCCTCTTCACTCAAATAGTAACATTTCACCCACAATTTGGTGTTCTGAGGTTATGGTAGTAAAGCACTGTTGCAATACCACTGAGTCTTGCAAGCAAATAGAAGTCAGTACTTGGTAAATTCTGTGCCAAAGTCCAGATATAACATTTCAATTTAAGTTATGCAGATAGTCTGGGGTGTGGTCCTTCTTTCTGTAAGTCAGTACTTGAACCTCACACAAAGACCTCCAAAGAGTTGATTCATGAGAAGTGGCTTGCAAACCTTGGCATTCTTAATAAGGCACATAATACAAACAAAAATGAGATGGCAGCAAATAAAAGGAGGTAGAATCTATCGCCACAACAGTCACAGTGCCTCTCTAGGTTATGTTCACATAATATAGACAATACACTGTTAGATTCAAAACCTGATTTCTAGAAAAGAAAAATATTTCACTTATGATCAGTATTGATATCCTACCATTTTCTCTCTAGTAACAGAAAACAATTCTGGCTATATATAATTATATTCAACTTATGGCTCATAAGTAAAAGAAACTTTATTATTTGAAATCAATGTATTATTTGTAATAAAGGGACAAGTGTCTCAGAATCAGTGCAGTGACACTATTATTAATTTCTATCTATTAAATCAATGGCTTTAAACCAGTTCCTGAGGTAGGTTTGTCCTTCCATCAGAAACAATACTGAGATTAACATTACAGCCCTGGAAACATGAATGGAAAAGTAAAGTACAAGACATTTCTGGAAGCAAACTGCATGACAGCAAACAAGCAGCTGCATATCTCAAAGGCAAGCAGCTCAAAGCATGCTATACCTAGCACCACTTCAGCCAGCAGGAAATTCTTCCCTTCCAGGATAGAGCTAAATCATTTTTTGAGGTGAACCACATGTTGACAATTGAAAGAAAATTTTACAGAGATTTACTGTAAGTAAATGGTACATCTTGAAACCAGATAACTTTGTTAAGACACTGTCCGTTATTAAAAATATTTGTGTTATTGTTTTATAAATAGCAGAGCAGTTTGAGTTAAAACTAACCAGAACATTTTCATTTGTTTTGCTTATACGTTTGCAATTTTCATACACCGATGTGAATTCTTATACTCACTTCAGTGCACTGGGACAAAACATTAAAATGTGAAAATCTTATTCCTGGACTTGAAGAAGGTTGTGTAGGTCCAATCACTGAGTGCACCAAGCCCCATTACTGACTACAGATGTAGGGAATTACCCCTCTATTTACCTTAGGAAAACCCCCAACCAGCCCCTAGAAAACACACTTTCCTGTACCGAAATGTAGTTTTTTTCACAGCAGACAGTAAGTCAGTTGTTCAGAGCCTGTGAGCTCCTGGGCTCGCTGGCATGTTTCTGTAAGGGAGCCAGGACTAGCCCCGCATTCCTGTCCTCGCTCTCGGCACTGTACAGCCTGTTCTTCTCGATGTACGTCCGCACCACGTCAGGCACCAGGTACCGAATGCTCTGCCCCCTCCGCAAGGCTCTCCGGATCTTGGTGGAGGAAATATCATTTGTGATCCATTCTTCCACAAGGTGAATGTTATTCTTATGTCTCCACAAAATATCCGATTCGTAGATGAATTTCTGAACGTTGTTTCCGGCCCTACTGATACACACAAGGCCGTGTTTTTCCACAATTTCAGTGATGTCCTCCAACTTCCACAGATTGGGGACTCCAAAAGATTCCAGCATGTCACTTCCACAAAGCAGTTTAACCTGTGGGACACCTTCAAGAGAAAATTAAATGAGAAATGGGGCTTGGTTTGGGGCTTGGCAGATTTTAGCAAACTTGACAGGGACATTTAATTTTTTGGCTCCCTGTCTCTCTGTATCTTTGGTTAATATGAGACAATGGAATGAAATTTTAAAAAAAGATTCAGAGTATATAATTTATAATTAGTAGCCATAATACAGGATTTTTCTGAATAAAGGTTATGGTAGTCCCTTTATTAAAGGGATCTAATGCCTTATGCTGTGGAATCTAAGGGAATAAAGTTACTGAATGACATCAGAACCAAGAGCTACCATAATAGTTACTCATTGGTGCAATTCTCTTGAAATAATAAGGATCATTAATCATCTAATTTTCAAACAGACTTAACTTTTTACAACTGGACTCTGATTTTTCTTTTTAATGGGCTCATGCCTGTTTTGTTCCTGTTTTCTCTTCCGTCCCAGCTTTGTTATGGGTACAGCATCCTGCAGACTATTAGTGACATCGGCAGATAAAAGCTTTTGATGATGATACCTGCAAAACAGATGTATTTTAGGTATTTTAAAGACAGGAAAAAATTGGAATAGTATGGCCTACCAAAGAACCTCTTTCTGCATTTATCCCAACTTGTTAGAGTTAACACCGTTCTTAATCCTTCTGTAGGTTTATGAGACTTTTTAGAGGTTGGCTGAAGAATACCTTAAAACCTTGAGTGTTTCCAACCACTCGCTCTGGCAGCTTTCCCAATCATCAACTTCCACCCAATCTGAGTTTTTTGTAGCCAGTTTTGCCATAGTCACTCTGTGATTGGCACTGATCAGACCTTTCTTCTTATAGGCATCACCCACCGGTGAAATGATGCCTTTGATTACTTTGTATTTTCCTGTGGAAAAAAACACATCACACAAGAACATGAGAAGTGGTTGAGCAGATGTTACTTCCCCTGCATTGTATTTAACCTGTGACATAACCATTATGCAGTGCAATGGCAGCTGATAGCCAGCCCTGTGGAAAAATACAGGACACCCCTGCACTGCCAGGGCAGCACAATGAAGGAGTTAGTAAGATGTATTAGAAAGATATATATTTCTATAAACTATAAACCCTGTGCTTTAGCTCATTAAAATCAGCAATGAATAACACATTTATGAGCTCTCTCATAATGGTCTACGTGGTTTTGTACAAGACATAAACACATATCAGCTTCAATATCTAATTAGCTTTTGCAAAAATATCTGTCACTGTCAAACAAGCATTCATAAACACAAAATATTCACCTTAACATTTAAGTGTCTGGTTATCAAAGCTATTCTGAATGATATAAATAACCATCCTACCTGTTTCATGGAAGTAGTCTTTAGCCAGCTCAAAGAGCCTCAGGTGCATGTTGGTGATGGGATTGAAGGACCCACAGGCCAGCAGCACCACTTCAGTCTTCCTGTCAGGATCTTCCATGGCCATTGCTCACAGCCACGGAGCCAAGTGGACAATGTTGGTGCCAGGTACCAGCCACTACAAGAATTGGGATAAGAAAGAGTTATTGATACTTACTTGTGCTACCAATAAGCAGAAGATAAAATTTCATGCTGTATTTTTCTTCCATCAACCTGGCCTGTGACTATTCATGTGACACTTCTTTGGCCAATTTCTAAGAGACTAAAATATGAAATCACTGCAAAGAGGCTTCTTGCCCAGAGAGGACGGCATACTGCCCACTCTGAAGAGAAGCGGCTCATGCTTTTAAACTTCATGTGGAGAGATTATCTGTCCTGATTGCAGGACAAACTTTATTAGAACTTTGCACCATTTTAAGATGCCAGTGCCAATCAACTGCCAAGGGACATGTGGCATGTGGGCAGGGAACTTCCTTGTTAAGTAACTTCCTTCTAGTGCTTATAGGGAGAAATAGAACATCCTGTGACCATTCCTAGTCTTGCTACTCTAAACTGCAGTGACCCTTTCCAGCATGATCTATAAAACCAAGATTGTGTCACATATTATATTGTATTAAATTCTGGAGGAGAACAGTGTCAAGATTTCTTCATTTGGGATTTATTTACATTTTCTGAAATATAACATGTAAAGGGGGTAATTTATATCATTCAGTGAGATATGTGGGAAGAGAGTGCTATGGACTAAACATGAGAAAAGTCAGTCTGCTTGATGTTGCAGGAAGTGTTAGGTGTACCAGTGGAAAAGGTGAGATAAGAATAGTAAATTACAGAAGTTTAGCAAAAGCTGCAATTAAATACTGGGGTTTTTCCCCTTTTCAAAAATACCACAGTTCTGTTCCACTTCTGAGCTTTAGTTTCAGAAAGCAGCTTAATAATTGCTGAAAATAAGGAAATCTCACTATTTATCATTCAATTTCTCCTCACACCTCACACACCTTTTTCTTCTGTATTCTTTCCTCAGAATATTCTGGCTTGCCAAGATGTTTTCCCACATCTGGCCTAACAAAGGAGAACTGCAATGGGCTGTTGCTGCTTGCGAGATGTCTGAGACATCCTGAGGAGCACAGAATTGTCTGCCATTGTTTCTACAGCAACACCACCACCTGGAAAAATCCCACTAGGTCACCCTCACATTGAGTCTCCCTTACAGAGAGGCTGAGGGATGTTCACAGCAGCCACAGCGCTGAGACACCATCACAGCCAAACCTTGTAACAGCGACTGTGTCCTAACATCAAACAGCCCGCGGATAAAAGCAACTCTTGCAAGTTCATATTTTGTAAGTGATAGTACTTTTCTGTGCTTTCAATAGTTCCACAAACTTTTAAAATATTCTTCATTACTGCAGAGTAGCTCAGCAGTGGAACGGCTGGTGGTACTTGAAATGCAGCCTTCACATGGCTAGGAGAGTTACTATGGGAACAGGGAGGAGAGGAATTAGACTGTCTTTGTAATGCACAAATCTTACTTTCAACAGAGTGACACATACTGCAAAACTGAAAAAGGTTGATTTTTTTCCTTAAAAAAAAAAGTGCAAAAAAAGAAAATTTTAAGATAGAAATATAGTGTGCCTTTTTGGGAGTTATTCAAGTGTCCCTTTTCATGCTCCTAAATTTACAGTTTACTGAAACAGGCAATCATTGCCTCATAAACTCACCTTGCACTAAAAGACACCAAAATATGCCTACAGCAGGTCTTGGGATGGCTCTGGAGCCCAGCCTGCCAGTCACCTTCCGGGGATAAGCAAGTAAGGATGCTTTGCTCAATCTCATTTATGTTTCAGAGGCAAATATCTGTGAAATGTGTTTATATATCGGTATATATAGAGAGAATATCAGCATGATGTGGGCGTCGCTGGACGCTTCACTGACACCCTCCGCAGCTCTCCGCCCCCGCGGGCCTGCACGGGGGTCCGGTCCTCGCCCAGCGAGCAACCCCGCCGCCGCTGCCCATCCCCGGTGAGCCCCGCTCAGCCCCGCGCTGTGCCCGCTCACCCCCGTTCCCTGTCCCCGCTGTCCCCGCTCACCCCCGTTCCCTGTCCCCGCAGTCCCCGCGCTGTGCCCTCGGCCGGGCCCGCGGGGCCGCTCGCGCTCATTGGCCCGGGCGCGGCGGAAGCGGCGCCGCAGGACCGGGATGAGCCCGCCCTGTCGCGGCCTGCCCGGCTGAGGGGTGAGGGGGCCGGGGCCAGGCGGGCGGAGGGGGAAGAGCGGGGCTGGAGCCTGGCCGGGGAACGGGCAGGCGGGCCCCGGGTAGCGCCCGAGTTCCGCCCGCCCCTCCCGCAGGCCGCGCGCCCCGGCCCGGAGCGAGGGCCGCGTTCCCTCAGGGCGGCTGCGGGGCCGGAACGGCCGCTGGCCATCCCGGGGAGCGCTGCTTCTCCCCGCTGCCTCGCACACCTGCACCCCGGCTGTCTCCTGAACAGCCTTCCAGGGGCCCTTGAAGAGTCGAAGCTATTGTGTCATATAGCGGGGCCTCTGTATTTCAGTAATTGCTGCTTGATTGTATGCGCTGGGGCTGTTGGAGTTCCCTGGTGAACCGCCTCTCGCTGTGAAGAGAATTCTGTGCACGCAGCCTGGCATTTCTGTATTTCCATTGCAAGGATCGTCGGGTGGTGTTATTAAACATTCCGTCAGCAAGATATTGCATAATTTTAATATTTAGAGTGTTTTAAATAGTTTTAAGTTATTGATACAAAAAATAAAATGTACTTTCTCTTAGGAGTGTAATGTAAAAACAACATTTTCATGTGAAAATAGAAAATGGCTTCAAGAGGAACAACAGAGACCAGTAAACTAAAACAAAACTTGGAGGAGCAATTAGACAGATTAATGCAGCAACTTCAAGATCTGGAAGAATGCAGGTAATACAAATAGTTATAGCTTTGGGGGCTCTTTTGGTTTATCTTATAATTATAGATGTCTGGGAGTGGGGTTGCATTGCTTACTTTTTAGTTTGTCTAATTCTTCATGTGATTTTGTATTTGTGTTCTGTGGGTTGATACAATTTGAGACAGTGAATTATCAAGAAGGCTGAGCTTTTATCTGTTTTAGTAGTTGCATTTAAGCACTCTGCATTTAGATGCTTTCTGACTCTAGTTCTGACTTGTCCTAGCAGTTCGTATCTTTTCCAAGAACAGTTAGAACTGCTGAGGGGTGGTGGTGCTGGTCTGGGAATTGGGCAAGGTTTAGACAGCAGGATCAATTGTTCCTAAGTGGATGGCTTTGGGTGAGGAGATAGGCTTCTCAGATAATCTCATTCACTGCAGCTTTGGGCAAGACAATCTCACCACATAATTTTGTTGAGATCCAAAAATACTTCTAAATACTGCTGCAGGTGTGGGGTATCTTGTTTATTATTAGGGGTTTTTTATTAGCAGTGAGTGTAGAACCGTGCTGGTAGCTGGGAGGGGTGCAAACCCAAGCAATGCATGAGCTGGACAGGAGCTGAGAGGGCCAGAACAGAGCAGGCTGCAGAGGTGGGAACTCAGTGCTGCCTGGGGAAGCAAGCTCCGTGCTGTGGCCCAAGGCCCTGTGCCCCATGGGATGGCTGAGGTTGGATCCTGTGGTTCAATGTATCTTCTTGGGTCCTCCCTAGAGAGGAGCTGGATGCAGATGAGTACGAAGAGACCAAAAAAGAAACTCTTGAGCAGCTGAGTGAGTTCAATGACTCCCTGAAGAAGATTATGTCTGGAGATATGACTTTGGTGGATGAGCTCAGTGGCATGCAACTGGTAAGGATGATGTGTTGCTAAAAAACTTCTGCCTGGAGTTGATGAAATAGCAAATAGGTACAAGTGATTCACTAGAATTCTTATGTGAAATATAGATTTATGTAACTAATGTATTTCCTAATTTAATGCACTTGTATATGTAAAAAACTTGGATAGGTGTCTTTGTTTGAAAAGGAAAAAAACCCATTGATGAATTACAACCTTAACATTGTAGGAGATTAAGACCTGGACAGTAATGGAAAATTTCACAGCTCTTTCTCAGTCTAGATACATTAATTAGAGTATTCTTTAAGCCCTCCATAAAGGTATTTTTTTATAAATTTCACTTCCATGGTTATGAAAAAAGATGAGCTCTGTGTATAAGATGATGCAGAAGATACTAGTGATGCTTTCCAGACCTCATGAATCTCGTCCTGCTGCTGTAGTTTGTGATTCCTGCTAGTCTTGGTCATTCTTGCTCTTCTCCTTGCAGGCAATACAAGCAGCCATCAGCCAAGCATTTAAAACTCCAGAAGTGATTAGAATGTTTGCAAAGAAGCAGCCAAGGCAATTGAGGACAAGGCTGGCAGAGGTGAAGGCTTCTGTTTTACTGCAAAAGTTCTTTATTTGAGGCAGACTGATTCAAGTGTGTAATGATTGCAAGGAAAGCACTGAGTGTGCTGGAAAACTTGGTCATAAAGTCCAAAAGAGATGGAGAAGTTCTCTTTCAGTATTTGTTCAGTCTTAAATGTTTATTGAGGTAATGGGGGCAACCATGTGTATTTCTTGAGTGATCTTCTATCTTCCTGCTTCAAAGCAAAAATGGGATTAAAAGAGTGAACTGAGGAGGTTGCAAATAGAAAGTCTGTGATTGTACTGAGGGCTGGAGAGTGCACTTGATGTTTCAGAGATCTAAATTGAAGATCCAGACGATGTGGGTCCATTACTACTGATGATATTTTTAGGCTGTTGCATTTCTCATGCTGTTGTGTTGGGTGAAATAATGGAAGCTTATATATTTTGACTTTTTCTCCCCTGGCGTGCAGATGGACAGAGACTTAATGGTTGGGAAGTTGCCACGAGACCTGTACACCCAACAGAAACTGGAAATTCTGACTGCCCTCAGAAAGCTTGGTGAGAAGGTAAGGGGTTGGTATGACAGTCAGTGAGTAGAGTTTCCCGCCTATTTAGGAGGAATTAGAAATAATTAAAATAAGAAATTACAATTTTATAAGCAAATGATAAAATGCAGCTTGCTGTGACATTACATAAATGTCCTTCCATTTTAATGCCAAACTTTCTGAAGCTGAACATGTATCAAATAGTTTGGTACCTTTCTATATGTCTGTTTCTACTTTTAAATACTTCTTTGGTGGGCTGTATGCATGAATCACACACCAGCTGGTACAAGGTGATGGTATTTATAAAAGCTACAAAACAAGTCTTTTACTGGCTTGCTACCACCAATTCATCAGAAACTATTCAAGACCTCTGACATGTATCCAGCTTCGCTTTTATAGTGTCAATTGTGCCTACCCCGGGGTAGGAGAAAAAGAAATTGGAGAGATGAGTGATAAACATTGTTGCCCCAGTGATCCATCAGCGACAGAAAAAGCCCTGGGTTTGCCACCAGAGGGAGGAAGAGAAGTTACTTCTCTTTGTGGATGGTATATGAAGAAAATGGGTTGCTGTGTATCTCTGTACTTCAGCTTTTTTAGGAAATGAAGGAATGTCATGGAAAAGATCAAGTGCAGTACTTAAAGGAGCTGCAATCCAAGTAGTTTCCAAAGCAAAGGCTTTCCCAGTATTTTATTGCTTGAGTGTCAGAGGAAAAAAAATGTTTTGCAAATATGTAAAAGCTACTTAAGGTTGTGAACTGAATGCATGAAGCTATCTAATCCTCTTGGAATGAGTTCCTTGGACCACAGCATCAAGCCACTTCACCACGCTCTGACCTATCCTCTTAATCGTTTCAAATGATCAGTAGCCTGCTGCACAGAGGGCTTGCTAGGACAGTAGTCTCACATCTGTTCTGGATGTGAACAATGACAGCAAATGCTGCATGTTTGTCTGCACAACATTGCAAAATGTTAAGTAGCTGTATGCTTGCAAACAAAGCCAGCAAAGGCAGGTAAGTAATATGTTTTCCTTCATTTCAACATCATCCTGAATATCTGTACCTGATTTGTATATTTCTAATAAATAAACTGACACAAACACTGTGAAGAGTTTGACACACATGCTTTGCTGTAATAAAGATGTGTATCTGAGGCTAATTAAATGACTTTTAACTTAGCATATCTGAACCTTCCAAATGTAGGTTACTGCTTCATTATTGTAAATATTTTATGGGCATCTGTCACAAGGCATCAGAGCACATACATAAAAGTAAAATATACATGGGGAAATGTCACTTTAAAGGAAGAGAACCATTTCTAGGTCATTGGCTCTTAACATGGTCAAAACTGGCAATGACTGCTTTTTTTTTTTTTTTGGCTTTCCTCAGTAGATGATAGGAAGTAAGCTTAGATCTTAGTTCTTTACTGTACTGACCATGTGACAAAAAAGTTATTGACACCTTGGCATAGTTCAGGTACAGGTACAGTGTGACCTTTTAATAAAAAATGATCACTATAAATCAACTCGAAACTTGCATGTGCAGGCATGTCTGACACTGCCCATGCTGTCCTGCCACGGCTGGCAGGAGCCAGGGAGGGAAGATTCAGTGCTAGGGGAAGAAGCTTCTGTTTTTTTTAGGTTTCAGTATAACACTGGCACTCAAAAGCTGCAAATGGACAATTGCTGTAACCTGTCCTAGCTCATGTAGATGCACAAGTAGATGGTGGGAACATGCACAGTTAAGGTATCAGCTTCACAGTTGTGGCTTTTTTTGATTTAGCTCACTGGTGATGATGAGATGTTCTTGTCAACAAATGCTGGTACAGCCCTGAGCCAATTTGAGAGAGTGTCCACTGACCTTGGTAAGTTTTCATTCTCAGAACTTCTGATTCCTTTGCCCCATTGAACACTGATTAATAGATGTATGTCTGGTTCCCTTATGAAAGAGAATATATGAACAAGAGATTCATGCCATTAAATGTTAATATGTGTTTTATTAACAATGAAACTGTGATACACTATTATGAGGAAAAAGTAACACAACAAATAAATCCAATGCCAAACATCCATGAAATTCCAAGGGCGCCCATCATGCTGAAGGCTTGAATAGTCTGTCTCAAGCAGAGATGCTGCTCTTAGAATTAAATACAGATCTTTTTTGCATTAAAGACTCTCTTCAGGAGAGCTATGTCCTCTGCTTGATGCAGAGAATTTGGCAGTTTTTGGCACATTGTCAAAATACAGCTTTAAACCACTCTTCCTGCCATGACTGTCGTAACTGATTGTGTCAACAGGATCAAGAGTTGAGTTACAAAAGGCATTCAATAAGCACACAGTTCATTGTAGTGGTAGTAGTTAAAACTGGGATGAAAGAGCTATGAATGGCAGGGACGTGCCAGACTAGCTCAGGGTACAAATAAACTGTCTGGGTGCCCTACCTCTCAGCTCTGCTCTCCCTGGAAGTGTAAGCAAGGTGAGAACCCTCTCTTCAAGGGGGACTTTGGCAGTGACTCTGTGGGGGGAGGTGTTACCAACACCATTCCAGCTACAAACACAAAGCACAGCTCTACAGGAGAAGCTGGGGGAAAGGGAGCTCCATCCCAGCTAGGCCCAGGAGGACATGGCTGCTCTAGACCTGGCAAGCCTGTGTGGGTTTTTTTTTAATTAGCTCAATGTTCAAGTTTTCACAATGTAGGTTTGATTTCTTCAGATCTCAAATGTTTTGCTTGATTTAAATTGTATATAAGGTAATTCACAATTTCCACTAATACTTACTGAAAATGCTTTTTCCCCCTCAGGATCAGGAGACAAAGTCTTTGCTCTTGCAAGTGTTGAAGTAGAAAAGGCAAAACAATGAAGAGGTTCGTGAGGCTTGTGTCTCCAGTTATCAGCAGCATTGGATTTTGGTCATACTACGTTTGGTTTTTCTATTTCTTACATGTTGAAAAAAAAGCAAAGCAAAACAAAAAACCCAAGCTCTAAATCTCTTGGGTCCTTAACTAGAAGATACGAAGTAAACAGCCTTAAGTGCACTTTGGGACCTTGGTGTCTGTACCCTTTAAGTAATACAAGCTCTGAGGCTGAACACTAAGTGGAACTCTAGAACAAAAGCATGGTATGACTGTCTTTCGAAAGAGCCAGTTGTTTTGAACTCTTCTGAATGTGTATTTCTCTAACTATTAAAACTTAATCTTTTTTGCATGTGGTTGTAGCAAGCAGATCTTTTTATGAAGTGGTCCTGATGATTTTTTTGGGTGATTCTTCACATTGTCTTAATTTTTGTCTGGACTCCCCACTAACTAATTTGTGCTAGGAAAGCATTGAAGCTTTGGAAAATGGATGTAGTTTATTGAAATGCCATCTTTCTACAAACTGTTTGCAGAAGACCCAAAGTGAGCCTGGATGCTGATCACTGGCCCTCGGCTGCTTGTTTGCCGTGCACATGAATGAGCACTTTGTGTCCCAGCCCTGCCTGAGGACAATGGCAGCCCTGTGGGGAGCTTCTGGAGTCATTTAACCTTGTGGATTGAAAGGACAGGAATTGATAGGACATGGCAATGAGATGCTCTTCCTTCACCTCTGGTGTATAACTGCACGCTGCTGTTATTTCAGAGGGGGCATGAAATAGCTTGCAAGTGGAAACAAGTTTTAAAAGGGGGGGAAAAGCTCCCGTTATGTGATTAGTGCAAGTGTTGTTCAGTCTCTGTGGTGGTGTTATGGAAAGGGAGGGTCTGTGTCTCCACTGGATCCTGAATAAACTTGGCTTAGGAGGATTTGAAATCTCATGTAGTTGAATTTTTAGCTCAGTGACTAAGTGGGTAGCATTGACTATAAACAGGAAATTAACGTGGTCAGTCAGGGCATAAATACCCTATAAATTGGCAAGTTTGTCTAATTGTAAACTGGGACTGGAGTAGACTAGGAAATGTGTTTCTAGACTGTATTTTGCTTTAACAGATAGACTTTTGACATCTATCATTTAAGAAATGAAAGGATACATGATAGAGATAGAACTTTTATCAGTGAAAAACAAATTATGCTTTCTCCCTGTTATTAGAAAGCCTTTATTGAGGAGGGGTCTTTTGTCCATTCCAGCAGAACTATTCTCTGTCTGGGACAGCATTGTGTTCTCTGACAAAGGCTGATTGCAGCTTCATAGCTGAGAGCAGCTTATTAAAAGGCGTTATTAGACGCTGAAATTATGGGAAGCAAAACAGTCAGTGGGGACTGGAGCTGCCTTCTTTTCCTTTCTGCTCATTACTGGTGCTAAGGAACTCTCTCCCCATACACCCCCAGCCTGATTGCAGCATTATTATGTAAATTAAATCTCTCAGCACTCACAAAAAGTTTACAGTACAATGACATGGAAATCTTTTTCCTAGTCATTTGAGAGGTGTAAGTTTCCAGGAGAAACTTTTTTAAATTGGTTTGTAAATATTTCAGGATTTTTGCAAATACCTGTACTGCGGGCAGTTGTAACATTCCAATTAAATTGATCCTTGAGGAATGTCTTTCCAATGTCTGCTGCTTCTGCTTTTGGAAGGATCTCTGGTGGTTTAGATGGACAAAGATGAGACTGAGTCGGTACCAGTATTGCAAGATTCAGTGTGTTGGGTCAGACTTCTCTTCTCAGAAGCTGTGAGGGGTCAGAAATCAGAGCTGTGAGGGGTCAGAAATCACATTTATAGTCAGAATGCCCTGACCATAAATGTGATTTAACAAGCAAGCTGCTGCTGATGTGAAGCTATTCATGTGTTGACCCTCACAGACAGTTAAGTAACCTCTTGAAATAGTTAGATTGATTTGAAGCATAGTAAGTTAATTGGTGTGTTGTGCTAAATACTTTGCTAAATAATCCTGGGATGTACCTCCACCACCATCTCAAATGTTTCTGCAGGGGCTGGATAAAAAAGTCCGTAATCTATTTATTATAATAATGATTTCCTCAAATAAAAACTGATAATAAAAGAGCAATTGCTAAATGAAAGCATGGGTTTGTGTTTAACAAACAACCTTGTGATGTGTGAGTTCCATCCCCAGTTCCATGTTGGACCTGGGCAGATCACTCATTCTGTACACATCTTTCTTTCCTGGAGTAAAATACAGATTATGATCCTTAAATATCGAGTGCTGTGAAGTTGTTATTGATCATACATTGCTTTGAAGATTAAAAGTGCTTTGTTTTTTGTTTATCATTTTACTTCTGAAATAAGAACTGTAAAGTACAGTAGCTTTAAACACATCAGCAAAGTTCCCAGAGTCCTTTTTTTGGGTGTATATAACCTTTTTTTAATCTTCTTTCTCTATAGAATGCATTCAGTGATTGTACTGATCTGAAGGAAAAAGTGTTAGAAAATTGAAGCTTCAAATATTCTGTCTCTCTTTCTTCTATCTTTGTCTCCTTGTGTTATTTCCCTTCTTTGATCTTGAATGGAAAAGTAGCAAGTTACCTTAGTGTTGAAGAAAAAAATACAAGATTTCTTAAGAGATCCCTTAGTTTCTCATGCTACTTTGCCTGTAAAAGTCAAATTCATTTTGATGGAGATCTCTGTGTAAATGCCCCCCTATGGCCAGGCAGTTCAGGCTGTATCACTGGTGGCTGAAATGGGCTGCATGGTTTTGATGGATTTGAATTATCAGGCTAAGTCTGACATATAAAATATTAACAAAAGAAAAAGAGATTCCAAACTAAAAACAAGTCCTTCATTGGGTACCACACATATCTTGGAGAGAAAGAGTTTTCATTATTGTTGTGTGTGGTTGAATCGTGGGTAATGAAAGCAGGGATTGTGTGTGCAGATGCTGCTGGAAGCCCTTAATGAGAGGGGGATGCCAACAAGTACAGAGGGACTTGGAGGGTGGAAGCAGCTGTGCTGTGAAGGAATCCTAAATGAATTTCAGAGCTGATTAAGAAAGAACTGGAGATCAGGAACGATGGGGTGAATTGAGAGAATTTTTCTTAAGCAGGGATTCGGAAAAAGGTTTCCTGAAGTTTTGGCTTACTAGAATAAACAGCAGCCTCATTAAAGAGATTAGAAACTATTGAAAAGAAAAATCCATTTAATCGGACAGATTTCTGTAAAATAATATCAAGTCTTTATACAATATTTGTAAAAATGTTAGACTTAACCTTTAGATAATTAAACTTCTAACACTCCCTTGCTGAGGGTTAGGTCAAGCAGCGTGATGATTGGAAGTAACAGATTTGATCACATGCAGTTCTACATTCTGTTTGCTTTGGGAGGCTCTGTGCATTCCCATGAGACATGAACAATATTTTACTCTATCTCTTGCAGACCTAGCATAGTTGAGAGGCCTCTTGAGCATCCATCATGTCTTATGATGATACAAGTGACTGATGGCAAGATGTCACCTTGCTTCATAGCTAAACATCTCGGTAAGCTTGAAGGGAATAAACTAAGGTGGGGCAGGAGCTCAGTTATAAGAAAATAAATCTAAAATTCTCCTAGGCTAGAAGAAGCTTTGTGGTGTCTCTCCCTGCTAAAACCCTTCCTAAATAAATGCAGGATGTTAAATTGGTGATGTGTAAGATTGCGTTGCACTGCTGTACAGTCAGCCAGCTGAATTAGGAGAGCTAGACAGTAGTTAGTCATAAAATGGTGTTGTGCCCATGATGTTATCAGTAAGGAAACTCATACTATTGCAAGGATGCAAATGATGGCTTAATTATACGCTCCCACAGCATAAGATGCTTTTAGATCTTTCCCTCAGACTCATGTACTGTGCTAATTAACAGTAATCCAACTGGAGGATCCCAGTGCAATGCTTCTGCATATTTTTTTTCAGCTTATGCTGGAGCTCTTATGTTCTTTTCTTAAATAATTAATAATCATTACTGCCTGCTGTGCTGTGGGTATGTGCCAGTGATCTCAGATCCCAGCACATTTGCACCATTCCTGTTCCTGTCAGAGGCTTGGGTTTGCTCTTTGCAGAGGCTTTCATGTTAAGCCCTTCATTAGCTGGCAGTGGGGTTTGGATTTCAGTGGCATCGGGCTTTGATGTCATTAAGTATCAAGCTGTTAAAGGAAGTGCCACCTATTTCATTACTGTGACTATCTTTATGCAATTAAGTTAAATACCGAGTGGAGAAGAGATGTATTTTACTAAATAACACTTGGTGCACAAAGCATTTTCATCTCCAGGAATTTGGTACTTACCTTGCTGGCCATACCAATGCACCCTATAAGGAAGCAGAGTTACTGTTAACCTAGTGGGAAACCATAATGCAGATGAGTGATGGAGCAGGGTGAAGAGCCTTTGGTGGCTTCTGTCTTCCTTGGTTTTTAGTTTTAATTAATCCCTCTCTGTGTTCACTGGGGTTTTACTCTTCTTCAGTCAATGTAGGTGAAGCATTACTTTTTTTTTGGAGTGCTTCAATGACCAAACGACCACTTAATTCTAGTTGGAGGTTGGCATTTTCTGCATTGGCTGAATTAGCTCAAGCTATACTGGATGTTGCAGTGTCTTTAACTTTCTTAGCGAAGCGTTACTGAGCAGCGGCCCCGCGCCCCGCTGGGATGGATCTCGGGCTGCCCGAGCGCGGCAGCCGCGCTGCCCCGGACCGGGAGGGACAGCAGGAGCCCCGGGACCTCGGCACCGCGTCCCAGGTGAGTGCGTGCCGTCCGTCCCGGCGGAGCGCTCCGGCCCCGCGGGGTCCCGCGGCCGCAGCGGGCGGCACCGGAGCCGGCGGGGCCCGGCGGCGCTGCCCCTTCCCCGGCCTGCCCGCCCCTTCCCCGGCCCTGCCCCGCGTCCCGCCCCTTCCTCCCGGCCGGCTCTCGGGTGCTGCCTGCGGCGCCGCCGCTGCCCTGGGCGCCGGGACGCGGCGGGTCCCTCCCCCGGAGCCGCCCAGGCACCTCCCTCGGGCCGCCGCGGTGAGTCACGACGGAGGAGGAGGAGGAGGAGGCGGCGGCTCCGCTCGGCTCCGCTCCGCTGCTCTCGCCCGCCCGTGCCGAGCGTGCCCCGCCGCCGCCCGAGCCGCCGGAGCGCCGGGGCCGCCGGCCCCGCACCAGGTGAGCGCGGTGCCCTTTGTGCTCGGCCGCGAACAAAGGCGCTCGCCCGGGCCGGCTGCGCTCCGCTCCGGGCCGGCTCCGCTCCGCCGGCCGGGCCTCCCCGCTCCCCGCTCCGCTCCCCGCCCCGCCGGCGCCGCCGCCGCTCCCCGGCCCCTGGCAGGCCCTGGCCCCGGGCACAGGTACGGGAGGAGCCTTTCTCATTCTCTGGCATCACCCCTTACGTCACGAGGAGCCCTGTTCCCCGGTGTCCCGGCCCAGGCATGGCTGCGCTGCGGTGGCAGCCGGAGTCACGCCGGGGGAGCTGCCGGAGGTGCGCTGGGGCGGGGGACGGCCGGCAGGTGCCACCCAGCGCTGGGGCTGCGCGGCCGGCTCGGACAGCCCCCTGCGCCCGCGATGCTCTCGGCATCCCGGCCTTCGCCTGCGAAAACGCCTCTCGGACAGTGTTTACTAAAGGGCTTCCCTCGGGGGTAATCCCCCCTTGGCTAAAAATTGGGTTTCTAGAACCTCTGAGGCAGCACTCGGTAACTTTCAGTTTACATGGACGGTGTTTGTTAGCACACGTTAGTTTTTTACCTGTTGGGAAGATGCGTGAGAGAGGGACAGCATCACCCTCCGGATCAGAATGTATCAGAGACAGATGAGACGAGATCCTCGTTTCTGCTCAGCATCCAGATGTGCTTCATCAGGGCGTGTTTGCCTCACAGACTCGGGTTTGCTTTCTCTTCAGGAAGAAAAGATTTTGCTCTGTTGTATATCATCTTTTATTTGTCCATTCCTCATCTTGGCATGTTCATCGGCATGAGCTTTGATGCTCTGTGAGATGAGCATGAGACATTCTGCAGATGTGAGGATTTAAAAAAAGGATCAAAACACCAAACTCCAGCAGACCTTGGAGGGAAGTTAGGTGTGCTGGTTCACAGTCCTGGTGTAAACTGGCTCCAGTATGGTGAGAGGCATGATTAGAGAGTATTTAAGAACATATTTTTTAAATACATTTACAAAATCCTACTATATTTAATTTTTTGTCTGCTAAACTCACAGACTTTCAATTTCTTTTGGCCCTGCTTATTTTTGGATCTCATGTGTGATGTGAAATAGCCTGCTGAAGGAGAACCTCTATGTAAATGGTGAAAAAATGAGGCTAACGTACTTCAGTGGGGTTTATTCTGAAAGTACAGGTATTCGAGGTGAGGGAGCATACAGAAAGCTACATATTGCTCTTTTAAAAATACAGGCTGGTTTTCTTACCAAGCTACAAACCACTTTTGCCTTGCCAAACACATTAATTTGGAAAATGGTGACAGGTGTACTGCTTCAGATACATTTCTGTTGCTTCACTTTGCCCTTAGCTGAAGAAGCACCATCAGTTATTGTATCTTTGGCATCGTGGGAGAAACTGGCAGCTCCCTCAGTGTAATTTAGAGTTGTTGGGGATCTGTGTGCTGTCTTAGTTGATGTGGTACACAGAAATAATAAATCTCTGAAGAAGGACTGAACAAATGCAGGAGCAAAGGCCATTTTGAAAAACCTAATTGGTAATGGGTTGGACCCAAATCTGCTTTAAAGCAATTTTCTCTTTTAGTTCATTGTAAGCCTTGCAACAAGTTATGGAAAAGTTACACGGGTCAGAAAAGAGCTTTCAGTGCTCTTCTTGAGGTCCAGTGGGAGTGCAGTGAACTCTTCAGCAGGGAAACCATCCCCTGGGCTGGCAGGAGCCCCTGTGCCAATCCCCGTGCCATCGGCAGAGCTGGGGGGCTGTGGCTCACAGGGAACAGGAGCCCCTGTCCCTGTCTGAACAAATGAGTTATTGCTCATGGCACTGACAGAACATCCTGGGGAGTGTTTGGGAAAGCCACTTCTGAATGCCAGGTTTATGGAAATCTGTAGCTGTGTCCCTTTCTGCTCCCCTCCATCCTTTTCCCCGTCCAGGGTTTGAGAGTGCTTCACTTTGCAAGAGGAGAGAGATGTTTCAAAACAATTTGTGTTGTTTTCTAAACAGAACCAAAAGTGCACGGAAACAAAACCTGGATTTTGTAACTACTAACAATGACTGTGATACATATCTGCCTCCAAAAATTAAAAATCATCCTGCAGTTGCATATAGGCAAACAGGGTAACACCTGAAAGTGCCTGATGTGGTTAAGCTGTTCAAGGTAGGTGCTTTGCCTAGGAAACAGCTTGTCAGAAATAGATCTATTTATATGTGTTTAATAGAAGTTTTTCCTCTCCAAAATGTTTGTCATCTGTAACCAACACAAACATTTATGCTTTTTACCAAGTGTTTCACTTCCTAAGTTGGTTGTTGACTACAAAGCACCCTCCTGAGCATCTGACCTAGTTTGAAGCATCAAACATCCACCCAAGTGCTGTGCACAGAAAGGCAAGAGGCTTTTGGAGGCTGCTGTTGGAGATCCTGGGAGAAACTTCCAGGAGAATTTTTTCCAAACTAAAGGATTTGGTATCAGAAATATTTCTCTACATGCACAGGCAAACTGTACTTCTTTTTACTGCAGGCTGTCGTCAGATTGGATTTCCTGCTGAAATGCAGCAAGGACAGAGGCAGCTGCTACAGCTGCACCACACCATCGGGTGTGTAGTGCAGAAGTGATTGGGAAGATTGCAGTCCTGCCAAATGTTATGTTCTGGGCCAAAGCTGTTGTGTGACCAGTCCCAGTTTTGATGGTGATGTGCACCAAAGATAGAAATTATTGGAACGAAAACACTGTTACCACATCCAGTGCTGGTTGTTTAATGGTCTTGCTTCTAAGTACAAGGGAAAAATGATATGTAAATAGGTTTGAGATGTGCTGAAAACTTTTTGCCAAGTAACTCTTGGGCTCTTACAGTTCTTTTTCCCTTTGAAGACTGTGCCCAGCCCATGAGCTTCCATTGGGACGAGAGTGCAGATAGGGCAGAGTGAACAAAACTAGAGGTGAGAAGAAATTAAAGATCAGCAAATTACCCAAAACCCATTAGTTAGTACTAGAATGAGGAGAACACTCTCCTGACTCTCAGATTTATTTTCAGCCTTAGTGTTGAGGAAACATTATATAACAAATGCTCAGAAAAGTGAGGAAAGCTCATTCTTATTTCTGCTCACTGCTGGTGATCTGACAGAATGCTACAGAGCTTCTGTATGGTTTAAATATCAGTCTGAACTCACAAAGTGGAGTCAAACTTCTTGCTTTTCCGTAAATACATCCAAGGTTTTACAAGCATCAAATCTGCCAAGCCTATTTCTGTTTCCAAAATTAATATAAATATAATTATTAATGATATTTATAAACAAACAAGACAGCCTAAAAATCTCAAAAAAACCCTCTAATAGTTTCAACTTCTTGCATTATTGGAATTCCAGTGACTGCCTAAATGAGCTACTGATTGTGGAACAGAGGTGGAGTCAGCAAATTTGTACAACCATTCCACTTGTCTCAGGACATTCTGTTTTATTCCATGCAAATAGATCAGGAATTTATTTGATTTTTCACCAAGTCAATTTTCTCTGTGTTATAAGGGCAACTAAAATATATGGAAACAACTTAGGTAATCAACTCTGTTTATGACCATGACCAAGCTCAGAAACCTTCTGACTCAGTTTATCCTTCCATAAAATTAGTTGACGACTTCACATGAAGGTGGAGATGTTTAATTAAAGTGTAATTGTTTTGCCTCTGAACTCATCCAGCTCCTGATTCAATGCATAGTGAAGTCAGTGAGGAGCTTTTAATTAATTTCCTTGAGCTTTAAATAAGTACACATGGACGTGCACCCTTAAAGGAAATGTGACCTAAATTTTTACAGCAGAATTGCTGTAAAGGAGGAATATAAATCCTGAAACAGCTTAAGGTAAACTACTGAAGGAAGGCTTTTTGTAGAACTGAGGAGGGGATAGTGCAGCTGCAGGGATCTCTGGTGCCTGTTGCCATTTTAATGTAATTTTAATGGAGTTTTCTAACTTTGAGTGTGTTGGATCTTATGTGGAAAACTGGAAATTTCTTTGTGCCTTGGCAGCTTGCTCAGTTGGTCGGGGGAGGCAATATCAGACTTCAAGATAAACATAGTTAACTGAATGTTTATGCAAAACCAATCAGCAGTAACACTTACAATATAATTAACTTCAAGAGCTGATGCCAAATTGAGAAAAATAGGAGCATTCATGTCTTCTTAGCTGCCTTTTTTCAGGAATGTCTGTAGATGCCAAATAATACTCGTAGGTTTATGTGGAATTCATGAAAGGTTTTGCTTAACTTCAGAGGTCAGAAACATCAGGTTTTGCTAAACAGAACTTTTATTGCTGAAATCTTGGTCAGCAGCTACAATGAACTTGGTAAAATAAGCTTTTCACAATTCACTCAAGCTGCAACCATTCTCCTGCTGTTTCCCTGTCAAGATTCTTAGTTCACTAACTTTTACAAAACATGTTTTAATCTTTAAAAGAAGTACTGTGTGTGAAACAGCATGTGTGAGGCCCTGCAGTTTGGCCCCTTGTTTTTCAGGGGTTCATTTCTTTGCTCTTGGTGGCTGCACTTTTAGCTGTAACTGCTCTCAGCTCCTGCCCTCTGTGCAGCAGCTAACCAGAACAGAGGTGTACCTATTGTGCTTATGGTTTGGCAGAAATCTCCCTGCTCTTCCAGTAATTCTCTTTGCCCATTCTGCCTTAAATTGGTGCTGGCTGGGTGCAGTCCTGCTCCTGGCAGCTTCCTGAGGTGCTCTGGGATCTGGCAGTGGTTTTAACTTGGGTAAGAATCAGCCACTCTCGAGCTTTGCTGTGAATGGTCTCTGGGCTAACTCCTCTTGTTACTATCTTTATGTACTGCAGTTTGATTGATCTAAATTCATGTTTTACATGGGGTTGCCTTTGACATGTGTGTGCTGTGTCCTTTCTGTGCTCAGGAATTGCTCACTGGAGCCCCCCAGGCCCTGCAGTCCCAGTGTGTTTGTTCAGTGCTGAAGGGACTCTTCAGCTGTCAGACCACTGACCTCCTGCAGCTTTGTCACAGTTCACAGCTCCTGCAATTAAGGTAACATTCAGAACTGTGGCTAGGCAGGAAGGAAATTGCATCCATTTTCCTGAGAAATATGAAGTCTCTTGAAGGCAAGATTTCCTTCCTTGCCATCCCACTTGGCCAAAACATAGGGAAAGCAAAATGTCCCTGGTAAAATTGGTGTGTAATCAGGAATTTGTTTTAAACTACTCAATGTTAAAAGTTCTCTCTTAAAACTGACAAGGGCTTTTTTCCTTCCTCCCTCCTCTGTCCATCAGATATCTTTGCAGCACAGTCTTATCTGGCGACCTAAGAAAGGAACAAAAATCCTTCTCTTGTGCTTTTTGTTTCTAGTAAGTCCTTCAGAGAAGGGAGAAGCTGGCATACTTGGCATACTCTGCTGAGATCAATCTATGGAACACTATCTAGGAAAAGCCTTGTGCATTATTATTTGATGAAGGTCTTAGGAGGAAATGATGTCCCAAATAATCCAGGAGCCCTGCTGCTGCTCCCGGATCACTGGCAGAGTCTGTGTTCTGGTTAGTGCCCCAGATGTGATTGAGGCATGTGGCCATATTAGACAAAGAGCCATTAATTCTTAGTTCAACTCACAGCTAGAGCTATTAATAATAGATCTCTTTAAATGGTTTTGAAAATTAAACCTTGGTTCAGAACTGAAACTTCTTCTTTGCTTTTTTTGGTTATTCATGGGGAAAGCAGTACAGAAATTTGGTTTTTTTTTTCCTAAAGAGGCAAGATAACTAGGAGACATAAAGGCTGTGCTTGTCACATTTTACAGCAGATTTTATTGATGTATGAGGCCAGAACACTATTTCCTGTTGCTGTCCAATGGTTACACAATTTGTTAGTAAAGAACTATTAATCTGAGAGTCTGTGGTCCTAACAATGTACTTTGATACACTGTTGCAAAATACAAAAATGCTAACTAGTCACCAGCCTAATAACAGCTCACATTTTAATTGCTTTTAAAAAATCTAGTTAGCCATAATCTTTCTGCTATAACAGATTTATAGGCATTTGCCTATAAAATGGCTGTGAAATGGCTGTGACCTGACAATAATGATGTTCAGATGTCAGTAAAAATTACAGGGCAGCACACTGAGAGCTCGCACTAATACCTGGCTGTCTGTAGATCCTGTGTAGATGAGTACCAGAGAAATGCCTATAAATACATATATAAAAAGAGTGTAAATATATGTACACACACAGGGGAGAGAGCCTTTCTGTGCCACCACGTGTGCTCTCTGCCATGTCAGGTTAAATGCACCCAGCCCTGTGTGCTTGGTCACTCCAGCACAGGGGGTTTAACTCCAGAAGTGGCACTGAAATCTTCAGAATTTTCCTGTTTCTGAAATAAAATATTTACAGATAGATCCATACAAAGCTTGGCTGTACTGTTCAGTTTTAATGATGGGTGCTGAACACTTTTTAGCAGTAATCCTTCAGTGGGATACCTGGTAATTAAATACTTTGCTATCCGTCATTAGTGCCTAATTTCCTGCCTAGAAGATTTGTAGCTTTGTTTTAAATAGGAGAAGAGGTGCCTGAGCCTCTGTGACAGATGCCCATGGTTGGGACCAGAGCAGCACTGTCCATCCAGCTCTTGGGACCATCGTGAGTAAAGTACTGGAACTGGCTCTTGGACTGGGGTGCAATTTGTGATAAACTGCTCTTTATAAAGTGCTGTCACTTTTTTAAGAATTTTTGACACATTCATCTTTGAAGTGTGAATACCTTTGTGAAATGAAAGGCTTTTTTTCAGGTTTTGTGGCTGTTACTACGTTTAATTTCAGAGGCTTCAAGTTGACTGACGTGAACTACCTAAAACCCTGTGCTGCCTCTTTTAACTGCCTGAGATGTGAGAGTGTCTTGTCCTTGAGGGAGGGGGGGAAATCGTCTGCTTTATGTGTGCCTGAAGGTCAGGAGGCAAATTTTAATTTCATTATAGTGGTGATTATGATAGGAGGATTTTTTAAATTTGTTTTTTAAGTCAGCTTGAGCATTGATGTAAGAACTGTTTTGGTATATTGGGAAGCTCTATGGAAAGCACTTCATTGGTACTTTTGAAGCCCATTTTGAAGCTCTGAAAGGTGTTCCAGCACTGGGGAGAAAAACCCCTGCTTGTGTTCATAAATGTTTCATGAATAAATGGCAGTGTTTGGGGCTGTTTCCTGTCCTCCTTCAAGAAGGAGGACTGTAGTGTCTCGTTAAAAATTTAAATCTAACATTTAAGAGATCCACATCTGGGAGTTCCAGCAGTAAATTGACCTAAATCTGACACTGGCTTCAGTTTCTGAAGTCAGCTAAAAGGGAGCACTGAACATAGAAAGGAAGAGAAAAACCAGTATTAAATATTTCAGTTCATACCGTTCACCTATAAATAGGTAACTGTTATGAATTCTTCATTGTATCCCTCTGGAGATGGGGATTAATCCATCTCCAGCTGCCTGTGACTGAAGGTCATGAGTCAGAATGAATTAGAGGAAAATTTGTAGCAGGGTTTTTGCAGACTTTGGCTCCTGACTTCAGGTTTCAGGCTCCAGCTTGGAAGGTTTTTTGGGCTCTTAACTGTTCTCTGAAAAATGTCATTTGAAAATTAACAAGGCTTAAATTAGGGGCAGCATCCCCTTGCACTTCCAAGCTTCCCAGTATGCCCATGCTTAAGCACTGAAGTGCTTGGTGGTGGCAGTGTGGAGGGGAATGGCTTAACCTTGATAATGATATCAGAGAGTCAAAGGGACCCTTCCTGCTGCTCTGAGCTGCACTTGTGTCGAGCAAAGGGACCCTGCAGTGCTCGGGCTTATTCACCACAACTCCTTAGCTGAGCTTTGTAATCCTTTCCCATTAATTGAGGTTTTCACTGCCTTGAACAGAACCAGTCAGATTCAACAAAAAAATAAATTGTAGCTCAACTAACTCCTGTTGGGTTTCTTTTGGCTATAACTGGAAATGCTACAAGATATTAAAGAGTAGTCAGCTGTGACTTAGGCTTTAAAGAACTTGCCAGATGGCTGCTCTAAGTACCCTAAATTATTAAGACTGAATATGTAAAATACTACATTTTCCAACAGCTTACTGCCTTTTTATTTTTGTCTCCCTTAATTTAGGCTGTGCAGATTCCTCCATTGCACTTTGTGTTTTCCCATACCAGTACAATGTGGTCGTTAGGAATTTCAGCATTACAGAGGACTTCAGTGTGGGGGAGAATATGAAATTTGAAGGAACAAAAGCTCATGTTGCATTCTCATTGCATTAAATAAGCATGACTTTAAAACTGAATGGGATGCTTAAGTAATTTCCTTTATGCAAAATTTATAAAGATGAATTTTTTTTAGCATGTCTCTTTTTCTCTTGAGATGTGAAATTTTTATTTAAAAAGGTGACAGGAGGGGAGTCAGAAGAATTTGGGAGTTCTTAATTATGAACTTACCTGTGACATTGTCCAGCAGAAAGTCCCTTCCAGGTTTTGAATTCATACCAGTGTAGGTGGAAGTGAAGGAAATACAGTTACAAATCTGTAATTTTCAGTTGCTGTGTGTTGGAATCTTCTTCTGAAGGCGTTCAGTCAAAACAGTTCTTGCTGGTGAGGCTCGAGTTTCCTGAGGAGCTGTTTCCATCTGTTGGTGAAACAGACAAGTTAAACTGAGATTAAGTACAGATTTCTCCTGTCTACATTTTTTGAAGTGAAACCCCAATAGCTGATGTTCTAAAGCTAGTTAGGAAAGAAGAATAGAAGGGAAGACTTAACTGCAGTTACAGAATTTTTTCATTATGTACTGTGGTATCTGGGGTCAGTGATTGAAGAGAAAGCCGCTCTGGTCTTTTAATTCATTTTGGGAAGAAATATTTTTTTTTCATTAGAGAGTTTTCAGAACAAGGAGCACTGAGGAGAGGTGAGGAAATTGGAAGTACTTAGCTATTACATTACTTGGGTAATATCTTTGCAAAGTACCTCCACCTGCTCATTCCAAACCCATGCCTGGTTTCCTCTGCTCTCCTCCTGCCTTGCCAGAGCCTGCAGCTTCCACCCAGGGTGTTGAGTGGGAAGGTGCTGCTCGTGCTTGCTTTGCCAAGGCCAGGGGGCCACAGCCTTTCCCCAGCCCAGGAGAGGCTTTGGAGGGAGACAGATGGGGATGTCAGGCGTTCCTGGCTCTGCCCAGTCCACTTGTTGGGCCTCGCTGAGCTGCAGGAATTCCTGGGATCCTCACCCAGCCCACTGCAGGCAGCGTGGGGAGGGAAGTGCTGGACTGCAGGACAGCTTTCTGTGCTGCTGGGCAAGGGCAGGGAGTGTTTTCAGATTATTGCTTTGGCAAGGCCGGGCTGGCCCTGCTGGCTGTAGTATATAGATCTTTGTTGTTTATTATTCTGTCATGTGAATCACCTTAAAAGTAAATGAGAACTAAATTTCATTGCCTGCACCTGGCAAACAAGGGAGAATTGGGTGACCCAATTATGTCCATTTGCAGTGTGTTGGATGTAGCAGGACAAGCTTGAAGCATTTAGCCTTTTAACAGAGTTTAGTGAAGAATTCAGTGGTTCCTGACTAACAGTGCAGCTTTTGAAATGCACGGGTCAGTCTTTGTGAGGAAGGAATGGAAAACTGGCACTGGGAGTAGATCCACGTTCAGCTCCAGAGGTGAGCACAGGCAGCCCAAACTTTCCTGTTGGCTCTGCACATCTGCCTCACCCTTACCTGGAGAGACCAGTTCCAGATCTGATAGAACAGTGCATTCTCCTTGGCTTCACCAGCCTCTGGCCTCTCTTCCTGCAGTGCCAGCCACACAATTCCCAGAGATTCAGCTGAGATCCCATTCCTTCTCTGCTGAGGCCAGGATCTATCAGTTGGGTTTTGTGCTGAAAGCTTCCTAAAGAATGCAAAGCTTGAATACAATTCATTCTCAAGTGATTGGGAATGTCATTGGTATGGTCAGGGTGGAAATCTTGCAGCTGAAGAACGACTTGATTTTAAAAAACTTTAAACATGAAAAGGTTCCTATGTTAACAGCCCCAGACAATGGTGCAGTTTTTTGAATTTTACCTCGAGCATGTTCTAAAGCAAGTGAAGGTGTATTGAATTAAAGATCTTTCTGGGCTTCAGCTGTGTATCTTCTGTAATTCTTCACTCATCTGTTTTCACAGGGCAGTTCCCTCAGACATTTTTCCCAGCTCCAATCACTGATCAGGACTGCACACGAGGATTATCTGATCTCCTGTGGTTTCTAGAAGCAGGTATGTGTTTTGTTGGTTGGGGATGGGGCAGTGACCACTCATCCATGAGCCACAGAGATGTGTGGGGGTAGGGAAATGCTGCTTAAGGAGCATTTCATAATGTGTAGCATATTAATGCAGCTTTCTGGAGAGAGCTAAGTTGATAAGTATTTTGAAAAGATTTTTCAGTCCTTCATTTGCAAATGTAGATCGTGCTGTCTTCTGGGCATGGACCAGCTTTGTATGTGGGTTTGGAAATTTTCTCATGTAGCATATGCTGGGTAATGTTGTCATCCTAAACTGTGTCTTCTGAAAGCTTTATGTAACAAGAAAACAGAGATATGTTCACATTTCTCATGCTGGGGTCTGAGTGCTGTTTTGAGACCTTTGTCTTTCCACTTTGGTGTCATCGAGTAGGAAGAGCTGTGGTGGCAGGGTAATTGTGGGGTGTGGGGAGAGCAAAGTGCTGCTGCTCTGAAAGCTTAGTTTTACCTCTCTGTGCATATCTTTTGAGTGCTTTTTTTCCCCGTGCTGCTTCCTAATTGTGTGAAGCATTCATTGAATGGGCAGGCTTTAGGATGTTTGTCCTTCCTGTTAAATAGGTGGCTTTGTGACAAACCCATCTTGGCTGAAGGTTACTTCAGGAGAGCCAGGCTTGGATAGGAATTCCCATCACCCCTTTTTAAAGGTGGAAAATTAAAGATAGTTATGGTGGAAAGCAATGAATAACCCAGCCAGGTCTGGTAATACCTGATGTGCAGAGCAGTGCTGAAGTGGGGTCTTCCTCGTTGGCATGGGGGCAACCATGGCATTTTCTTGGTGCTTGTGGATGGTGCCACCTACTGATACCCCATCCATTTGGTTTCATTTTGAAACAGTACATGTCTTCCTGCATTTCACCTTCTCTTGTGATTTTCCTTTTCTAGGTTGATTGGTTACTAGTACAGCAGCTTCCCTTTTCAAGGACAGTATTTTTTGAAAAGTATTTACAATATTAAGAACCAGTCCCAGCCTTTCAGACTGGCTGGATATCTTGATCAATGTTTATTGTTTTATCAATCTCTGGATGTGTATAACTTAATGTCTCTTGCTCACTATCTTATTTTGTTCATTGCCTTACTATTGGCATCACTTGTTAGCCCTCAGTAAATTGCACTGTGGAGTATAAACCCAGTAGCATAATCCAATTTACTTACTTGAGCTGACACTAGGCAAAATTATGGGATTGTTGAAGTCCCCCTTCAGAGAGCAGTTTGCTGGTTGTATAAAAAGCCCCAGCAGTCACCACCTTGCACATGTACAGGCTGCAGGTTTCCAAGCAGAGCCATCTACAGCAAATCAGCTTGGTGCAGATCTTCCCACTGAAACATGTTCAAGAAGGACTGGTGATGGATCTTTCTCACTTTTTACTGCTGTTATCTCCATGCTCAGTAGTGTGGGTGGCAAAGCCTGTCCCAGCAGCTGCTGCTGAAGTTTGCTTTACTTCTGACTCACTCAGGAGGGCCTCTGTGTAATTTTAAACGGTTTCCACACCCAGATTACTTTCCCTTAAAAGTAATAATGGAAATGAAGTGAGAGGGCAGGTTGGTAATGACTGCAGGAGAACATTACTGGGAAAACTGTTTGAACCTGCTGGGGTACAGCTTTCCCTATGCACGCCTTCTGTAGTGTGTTCCCTTCATTACTGGGGTTCAGGAAATCACATTTATAGGCTGGTGCAGGACCAGACCCAGTTCTGGGAGTGAAAAGTGCTTGAAGACCTGTGCTGGAGCCCCTTCTGAGGTGTGTGTGGTGCAGCAGTGGCTGGATCACACCTCCATCCACTCAGGGGAGCATGGAATGGTTTGGGTGGGAAGGGACCTCAAAGCCCACCCAGTGCCACCCCTGCCATGGCAGGGACAGCTCCCACTGTCCCAGGCTGGCCTTGGGCACTGCCAGGGATCCAGGGGCAGCCACAGATGCCCTGGGCACCCTGTGCCAGGCCTCACAGGGAAGGTTTTCTTCCCAATCTCCCACCCAAACCCACTCTCCATAAGTGCAGAGCCATTCCCCCTTGTGCTGTCAGGCTCCTGCAGACAGTTCCTCTCCATCCTCCTCGTGGGGTCCCTTCAGGGCCTGTCAGGGTTCAGCTTCTCCTCCACACAGCCCTGGGCAGGGCTTGGCTCTGTTTGTGACATTGCTGCAAACACTGTGTGCTATTTGAAGCACCATCACTTTTGACATTTCAGGTTAAGGTTTTTGCTATTGTTGATGTAATAAACATGGCTCAGGATGGTTTTTAAGAGTAGCTGAAGAGAATGCCTGAATGTTTGGGGTTTTTTTGTCATGGTAAACACCCTGTTGTGGAACTTAAATAATTACCAGATTCTCACATAATAATCATGCTTTGTGCTATAGAATTTGGGTAGCACAGTCTGTTTATTCCGTAACATAATTATTTCTATTAAAATAAGAAACAAAAGCTCAGCTTTTAAATGATACTCTTTCCCTGCTCCTCTTAGTTCTGCTTTCTCTCCAAAACCATTTCATAAATTTTAGTATTTTTTACAGTAACACAACAGCCTTTTTATATGATACATAAAGGAAAAAAGAAAGAGAAGGAAGACTTAAGAGTTTAGATTTCACACAGCTTTTGTTTAGCCATTGTGGGCCTGATGGCTGAGCATTCTGCATCCTGTTTTCATTCTGCTTGTGCTTATTTATGGAAGAAACCCCAAACCACAGACTCTTCTGTCAGGGTGATTCTTTCATCTAGTTCTTAGAATTCCTTTTCTACTCATGCAGTAACGTAACCACAGATAATGAGCTGTGGGGAAGTGAACATGAGCCTCTGTGTTTCAGTTGGATTTGTAAGGCCCAGTTTAGCTGCTGACAGTTTTAAGGGTTTCTCTGGGGAAGGATGTGATTCCTTACTCTCCCAGGATATTCCATGATCTGCCCACTGGTGAAAAACAGGTATTTTGGAAATGAAATTTTTCCTCTATTTCCTGTTAGCCCCCATTGCCTGTTCTAGTCTGTGCTTTCCTGATTTTGTGTCTGCAGGAAATCCAGGAGCTGGCAGGAGGGGAATGAACCGTGAGGGCGTCCCCGGAAAGAGTCCGGAGGAGATGTACATTCAGCAGAAAGTGAGAGTGCTGCTCATGCTCAGGAAGATGGGATCAAACGTAAGATGCACCCCGTGGCCCATCTTTTGTGGGTTTTCAGGCCACTTTGGATAACTGGGGTAGTGCTTGTTGAGATGGGCAGGTGATGGTCTGGTTTTAATGCTGAATTGTTTGAGCCATCCTGCATTTAACCATTATCACTTCAACACAATTGGTTTTTGCTTAAATATGATAAGGCTTGTGATGCCTGGAACTACCATATATAAATAAGTTCTTTCAAGTTCTTCATTATGGAAAAAGAGCCAAGTGAAGCAGCTGGTCTAAGGTGGCACTGAACCTGCCCACGAGTTCATGATGTCCCATTTGGCTGCTGTGCGCTTTCTGGTGCTCGAGGTGCACAAGCAAGGGGTGGTGCAGGTGGTGAGGAGCAGAGCAGAGCTGCTGTGGTACCTGCTGGGCTGGGTTCTGCTTTGCTGGGTGCTCAGGTGTCACCTCTGTCACCTCTGTGCCCGCAGCTGACGGCCAGCGAGGAGGAGTTCCTGCGCACGTACGCCGGGGTGGTGAACAGCCAGCTGAGCCAGCTGCCCCAGCACTCCATCGACCAGGGTGAGTGCCCCCAGTGCCCCCCCAGTGTCCCCCAGCTGCCCCAGCACTCCATCGACCAGGGTGAGTGCCCCCAGTGCCCCCCAGCTGCCCCAGCACTCCATCGACCAGGGTGAGTGCCCCCAGTGCCCCCCAGCTGCCCCAGCACTCCATCGACCAGGGTGAGTGCCCCCAGTGCCCCCCAGCTGCCCCAGCACTCCATCGACCAGGGTGAGTGCCCCCAGTGTCCCCCCAGTGCCCCCCAGCTGCCCCAGCACTCCATCGACCAGGGTGAGTGCCCCCCGTGCCCCCCCTGTGCCCTCCCTTCCCCTGGGGCAGCAGCCTCAGCAAACACCACCTGCAGCCTCCTGGACTTCCAGAATCGTTTGCCACCTGCTGAAACCCATCCTGCAGGCCAGGATATGCAGCTTTGTTAATTCTTTGCAGGAGTCTTGGTAAACAGTTGTGTGGAGCTGCTCTGAGTCCACTAATCTCTTCTGAACCTGAATGTTTCTTACTGGATTCCTCTCCCTCCCCTGCACAGCCCTGGTGCCAGATCACGTTCAGAAAGTGCAGTTTGGAATGGAAGGAACATTGTAAGACTCGTGCCAGAAAGATCTGAGCAGAAATTTAGTATAGATCTGAGACATCTAGAAATCCATTACAAACACAACCTGCACAAACTTGCTGCTGTGCTCATTTCTTGCATAGCTGGGGGCTGATGGAGGTGGATATGCTTGAAGAATTCTGAGCCAAAATACACAACTTTTCTGCCAGTCTAAAGTGAGAATTTTCTTGATTCTTGTCAAAAACTGAGGTAGACACATTTAGTTAAGAGAGACTTTGCTGCAGTTGGCATTTTTTCAGCATTATCCTTAAAAGTTACATTTTTTCTAGTGAAATAAATGCTGAAATACTTGCACTTTGGCAAAGAAAAGTGATAAAATCAGAAGTCCAGCCAGGGGACACAGATACTCCCAGAGTGGTGCTGAAGCTGCAGTGTGCTCTACACAGAAGCAGCTATAATTTATTGCTCAGGACTTTGATTTGCTTGGAAATCTCTCCAGGTTTCTCACAGTCAGTGATGATAATGCTCCTTGTTGCTGCTGCCTGTGCCCTCTGCCGTGTCCTGGGGTCAGAGAAACGGGAAGGGCTCAGTATGGAATTCCTGGAAGCTGGGAATACCATGGCACAGGTGTGGGATGTGCCACCCTAAGGGAGATCCCATCTCCACTAGATGGCATTGCCTGGTGCTGGAAAAGCCCTGCAAGTCCACACACTCACTGTTCTGTTGCTCCAAGATTGCTTAAAGGAATTTTCTTCCCTACTTTTCTGTTCTCATTGAATCTCCTCTGGAGGATTTTTTTTTCCTTTATGCAGCTCGTCTTACACAACAACAAAAAGAGGTGTTATTTAGGGAGTAACTTACACCAAGTTAGCACTTCAGTGGATTTCAGTCTTTTGTTCCACAGGAGGACGGGTTGCTCTCAGCCTGACGTGTCCCTACTGTATCTTTAGAGCCATTTTCCTCCAGCAGGCACAAAAGACACAAAGCCAACTTCACATCCCCATTTGTCCCCAAACCCAGAGTGACGTCGGCATTGGCCCGAGCACTCTGAGAGCTTTGTCATGGAGCTGCAGGTTTCTGAGTGTCCCTTCCTGGGCTGCAGCCTGGCTCCAGTTCCAGGAAGGTTGTTTTGGTTTGTGGGGTCTCCTTGATAAGAGTGCAGAGGATGGATGGTGTACAGATCTGAGCCTGTGGCCCTGCAGCAGTGACCTGGGCAGGCTGCTGAGCTTGTCCCTGTCCCTGTGCTGTCCCTGCTGTGCTTCCTGGCAGGGTCAGTGGCTCTGTGTGAGCCCCTTTGTTTGCCCACAGGGAGTCACTGCAGCCTCTGTGTCCATTGTGTCAGGATGTGGCAGTGCACTGAAGGAGTTTTTACTGTCCCTGCTGAATTCAGGCTTGTGCCATAAACCCTCCGTGAGCCACTGCTAATGCCAATATCTCTGACATTTAAAGCTCCTCCTTGAGACTCTGTTTGTTGTTTAAGGATCCAGCAATGGAAGTTAATTTGGATCAAGAAGTGTCTTAGAATATCTCTGTAATTTTTAATCAAGCCTGAAGGCTAAGATTCCCCTTCAGTTTATCCTTATTTTTATTGGAAGAGGAGATATGGTAATTGAGTCTAATATTAATGTCATTTTATTTTTCAATCATTGTTAACTCCTATATGAAAATGCAAAATCCAGGGTGTTCTTCTTTACTCTGGGAGCTCTTTAGCTGACATCTGTGGAGTGTTTGTTGTTTGTTTTTATGGCTCCAAGAATAACTGAGGAGCCCTGAGGCATCTCAGTTCACCCAGTGTGTGTGCTGGAGAGGGGATGTAATCCTGAGCTGTTTTGGGGTGTTCACACATGGGTCTTGCCTGCATTGCAGCAAGAGCTAACGCAGCTCACACTTGATGAAATTTGGGCTTTCTCACATATTTTTGCGTACAAGCAAAATGCCTCTCAGGAAGTTTTGTGCACAGAAGCATCTCCTGCACAAGCCCCACCTGCCCTGTTCCCCAGCTCTTTGCATTTCCAGAGGCTGGGCTGGCTCTGGGCTCGCTGCAGGCACTGCTCTGGCAGCTCTGGAAATGGAAGCAGTGCAGAGAGGAAGCACGAGATGGGAATTGAGCTGAGACCTTGGTGATTGCAGCTCTGGTGTTCCTATAGCAACAGGAGTGTGGTGCTGGCTCCTGGAGGAAGCTGGTCCCATGGGGAGGGCAAGGCTGAGATGCAGACACGTGCCTGGCTGGGTGAGGCTGTTCCCTGGCTGCTGGGGCACCAAAACCACCCCAGGCTGCTTGTGGGGCTCCAGGGGGCCGTGCCCATGGCTTGGCAGATGCTGCTAGAGAATGGAGGTCAAGCTCTGCTCAGTGCACTTTTATTTTGTTGAACACAAGGCTTGTTTTAGTGTGCTGCTGCTCTCAGCAGTGCATGGTGTATTTTTAGAAAGCCAGCCTAGGATGCTAATACTGGGAATTCCAGGGAAGAGTTAATGTTTAGAAGATTGTTGCTGGAAGGTGGTTGAAGAAATGTATGTATGCAAAGATCTTGTGTGAAGTGAAGAATTTCTTTTTTTAATCTTGGCAGCCTTTAGAAATTCCCATCAGGCTAAACCTTCTGATCTCTAAATGCTTTTGGGGTTTAATTAATTCTGCAGGTGACTACAAGCAAATCAGGTGTACATATCTATTTCTCATTCAAAGAGCACTTGGGAACAGCAGCTGTTAGAGGTGTCAGCTTCTCCTCTGGTGTTCAGGTGGTGTGGTTTCAATCCAGCCTGTGCCCTGCTGGGTTCATGCTCTGGCATCAGCCCCCCTGGGGAAGCTTTCTGCCATGGAGGTGGGCAGGGGAGCAGCTGGGGACCCTGAGCTCAGGCTGCAGCCTTCCCTGCCCTGCAGTAACTTCATCTGACCTTCAGCTCATCTTGGCTTGCTAAGACTGAAGTACAAGTGGTATAAAAGAACTCTAAATTCAGCAGTTCAAACAGCTGCAATTGGAACATAATCTCAGTGGGATTTTTTTGGAAGTTAGTGGGGTAAGATTGTCACTAATACTTTCTAAGATAGGACATAAGCCCACCTGTTAATTATTGTTAATTTGTAGGAAGAATGAAGGTGAGAAAGCATGAGGCAGATGCAGTGAGAGAAGTATCTGAATGTCTAAAGGTTTGTGGCAATTAGTGCTTTGCTCATAAAAGATAAGGAGCATTTCACTGGGTATGTTGTGAGTCTCTGTTTCAGGGTAGGAATGTGTGCCCAGAAAAGGGGCAGCTGTGGAGACAGCAGCTGTGTGTATAGAGGCAGGTCAGGTAAAGGCGTGCCTTTGTCATTGTTGTGTTCATTAATTGCTGGAAGTGCAGAGCTCAGTGAAGGATGTGCTCAAAGCAGACGTGGTTCACCATCCCATTGTCTCAGTCACAGCCTCTTGGCCATGTGCAGCTTAACTTTATAACCTGTGCTCTGCTTTTTGCATTATTATACTTGATTAGTAAGAAAACATCCGTTGTGGGAGCCAAGTGGGCCTGCAGGAGCAGCTCAGGTTCTTCTGCTTTCCCTGGAGCACACAGGAGGCCCAGCTCTGTTCTCTGGCAGTGTTTGGGTCTGTGCACGGGCACTGCAGGGCTGCTGAATGAGCAGCCTTGTTAGCTTGGCTTCCTTTGGCTCTGCCTGGTTTGGGCTGGAACAAAACCTGCTGCCATGCTGAGAAACGTGGACAAATGTCACCCAGGTTCTTTTGCTGGGGGACCCCTCCAGACGTGGCCACGTGCCCTCGGTGGCCTCTGGGCGGTTCCTGCTCAGGACAGGCAGGAGCACAGAGCTCTGGGGTTACCTGGGGTGCAGCCTCCTTTCCTGTGTGGGATTGCAAGGAAACCTGCAGGAATTTTGTTCCTATTGAGACACTGGGAAGGGGAGAGCCCAGGAGAACAGTCAGCTCTGTGAGGAGTGCAGCTGGTGCCGTGCTGGGTGAGTCTCTGTGCTTGCCAGGCGACCCCAGCTGCTCCTGCACCTTCAAGGGATGTGTGGGGCCCTCCGTGCCAGAGGTGCTGCTGCAGCTGCCCTGGCTCCTCCTGCTGCAGCCTGGGGCTCTCCCTCCCCAGCACCCAAGGGTTTGTCACTGTCCTTGCAAGTGAAATCCTTGTTTTTCTTCAGGGGCTGGTAGTTCTTGCGTGTTTAAAAACCAACAAGGCAGCTTGTTAACTCCGAACTGGCTCCTGGTGCTAGATATCATTTATGTTTTGATCAAGGAAGAAACAGTTTGTGCAGGAGATGAAAAGGGAGATGACTGCAGGGCTTCTGAATGCTGGCAAGAGGCTGCATCAGAGCAGTTTTTGATGTAGTTTTATATAAGATAAGGGCCCTACATATGAAAAACAAACTACTACTGCTTGGTCCTTAATATTTCCTCCTTTGAGTACATATAACAGATAAATGGTGAAGTGTATAAAAGTAAGTGCAGTTGTATCAGTTGCATTTCAGGAGCATTGATTTAGCTTTCAAGGACATTAGCGAGGGGAATTTACAACCATTTTGACCACTTTTCCTGCTGTATTGCAACTGAAGAGCAGATTAGATAACTGAGAACTGGAATTCATATCATGAGATGAGATGAGACATTTTTATTAGTCCTCTTTTACCTTGTGTGCAGGTGTATGGGCAGAAGTTGCTAGGGGCACAAAACTGAGATTTGCTTGTTGATGTGCTTCAGGTAAAAGACTGGAGGAATTTTGCATGCTGGTGCTCCATCTGAGTTGAATTTGAACTTTGCAAAGCCCTGGAAGAGGATTCTGTGGAGCTGAGCAGTTACCTGACTGGGACAGGCAGTGGTGGTGGGTTGGCATTCCCTGGTTTGTCATTTCCTTTCCTGTTGGTTGTGTGGTTGTGTAGAATGACACGTGGGGTACTGCTCTTTAAAGGAAGTAATTATGGCACAGATTTCCTGTATCCATTGTTGTTGCAGGTGCTGAGGATGTTGTGATGGCATTTTCCAGGTCAGAGACAGAAGACAGAAGGCAGTAACTACAGGACACCTGAATAACACAGAACTGGAGAGGACAGTGAGATTCCTGAAGATAGAGGAGGATGGCTGAGCATTAATAAGTTCCTCTGCCCACCCTAATTGTTCCTTGGTATTCCTGCTCCTTTGTAATGTTGTTTCCCTTTGCCCAACCCTCAGAGTGCATCTCACAGCCATCTATTCCTGTCAGATTTTGCAACTCAGCCGGGCTGTGTTCATTAAGGACAAACCTAAAGGTGTGCTTTTGGTTGGCTCAAAGGGACAGGCTGTGCTTGGATAAAGGAAGGTAATTTTTCAAACTTGACCAATGGAAACCTTTTATCTCACGTTTTATTTTATATTTTAAACAAAGTCTCTTGACATCCTACTTCTAAAGAAGCTTTTCATGCTGTGGTGCTTATTTAGGTCAAACTTGTGAATTTGAAGAGGGTTTGATTTGGCTGCATAGAACTGGAAGCAGCTTGTGATTGGGTGACAATGCAAAAGCTTTCCCTTCAGTTGGCTTGCAGGTATTTTGCTGACTCCAACGATTTCATTGCAGGAAGCTGATGTTTTGGTGCATTGGTTATATCTTTATACTTATTGACTTGGGGGGGAAAGACAAATGTGCTTTGCAATATTTATTACATCTACACACATATAAACGCTTGCTTTTGGGGGGTTGTTTTGGTTTTTTGATTGGCTTTGAAGTCATGGTTTGATTTCCTTTTGGCTGCAGTGTTTCTGATGCAATCAGTTTTTCCATACTCAGCTGCTCCATGGCCTGGAGCAATTTTGGGAGCATGTGTCAAAGCAGATTTGGTTCAAGAAGTCCACCTGGCCAGGCTGGAGGCCGAGGATGCCCAGCCCTGGTGGGCACGGGGGGCTGTGCCCGAGCCCTGGCACTCCTGGCTGCCCAGGGCTTCTCTCTGCTTCCCACAGAGGAGCTGGAGATGTTCTGCAGGAATTGCAGGAGTGAGATCTAAGGCTGTGACATAAATTTGCCAAATTTGTACAGAGAATATGTGAACTTGTTTAAAATACTGCAGAGTTCCACTTTAACCCTTTGCTGCACAAGACTAGCTCTCACGTTAGGAACAATTAATGATCATTAACTTAAATCCAGCTTGCACTGGGCTTTAAAAAACTGAAGTTTCTAGTCACTTGAAACATTGTCCATGGTTTCCCTCCTTGCAGCTGTTTGGTGAAAGGGAAATTCTCTGGATCCTAGGATAGCAGCAGCCTAAAGTGCTGCTTTAGGCTGTCCAGCACTGAGTGTACAGGTGACACTCTCAGGGTCACTCTCTGCAGCTGCAGGGCCTTCAAACACACACAGACCTTGACAGACTGAAAAACCTGCACTGGAATTCCCGAGGTGCACTGACTGTTCAGGAATCTGCACATATCTCCAGCACTGCTGCCTAAAACCAAGCACTTCATTTCCTCTCATGTGTGCAGGTGGTTTTTACAAAACTTCTGGATTTTGCTGTGGGTTGCACTGACTTCGAGATGTTTCAGAATCTATTAAAGCTGAACTCAATTTACCTGTTCCTGGTTCTTTTCCTATGGTTGTTAATTATTTACAGTGACAATTCTAGAATCTAACTGTGACAACATGACCATTTTCATGGCCAGAAATTCTGCTGACAGGATGCTGTTGCAGTCTCAAAATGGGGCAAAAGCTGGAGAGAAGCCATGGACTGTCTGCAAAAGGAAGAACAGACTTGTGAGCACAAGGAAGAAATTCTCTTGAGCAAATAAATACTGTGTAATGAGAGTAACTGTACATCTATTTATGAAAAATGCTCCTTTTGATTCAGTTGCAGCTTTGTAAAGTTCTATGTGAAAGTAAATCTTTTACCCCTTTTTGTTGGGGCCAGATAAGAAATTTCTTTATTAAAATAAACCAGGAATGAGCCCAAAGGATTCTCTACATTTTGACTTGGTTGCCTGAGAAGCACTTTAATGTGAATTTGGTGCAGAGGGGGCAGCCCTCACAGTGTTAACTGAGGGGCTCCTGTGACTCTGGCTGCTCTGGGGTGGCCTCCCAGTGCTGACATTGATCCTCCCTGGCTATCCAGGACACTCCTCAGCAGCTAAGGCTTTTCAAGAAGGAAAGTGAACTGTTTATGTGGTTTAATCTTTTCACTAAAAATGTAACTGTTGGGGAGGGGAGAAAATACAGTTTTTAATATCTACTCTTGTTTCATATTGATTTATTACCCTGCTCAGCGGCCAAATGAAAAACACCTGGCTACACCTTTGAGAAAGACACAGGACATCAGCATGGGGGACTTGTTTATTGTTGATATTTCTCTAGCTTTGCTGTTGTGCTTCTGCCTTCTCGAGTAACCATTACTAATAAAACCAGGAAATTAAATGTTTTAGAGGCCAGAGTTGAGAGCACAGATCTAATTTGAAATATGTTTGTAACTAGAGGAGGCTTTGTAGCCCAATTATCAACCATATAGTGCTTAAGGCATTCAGAAAGGGAGTGTAAAAGCTTTAGAGGCATCTTCCAAGAAAAGCACTTGCTCTTTGGGTGGTCTTTTGGGGAGAAGTGTTCCTTTAGAGATTCTAAGTGTGCTGTTGTACTTTCACTGCCAAGCTGCTCGTCTGCCTCTCCTAACACGCAGTGTTTTGCAGAGCTTGAGGAGAAGATTCAGAGCTGAATCCCACCCCTCCTCTCTGCCCAGGTGGGCAGCAGGTGCTGCAGTTGTGTGAAGCTCATTGTGTCTGAGTGTGGCCTGTTGTAAATGAAAATGGGGCTCCACCATTCACACAGGCCTTGAGTCTGATTCTCCCAGGCCCTAAAATAAACCCTGGAGTAACAGAACCTGTGAGCTGGAGGCACAGCAACATTTTGGAATGAGATAATGCCTGAAAGAAGCTTGGATCACTAATTAAATTAAAAAGCTCTTGAGATGTTTTTGTTCCTACCTAAGGTAAGCAGTTACTAGCAGTTGTATCCTCCATGGCCTGTGTGAGAGTTTCAAATGCTTGACCATTAAATCTGTTTCAGTTCCACAAAGTCTATTTTCTAATTCACCAGCAGCCTAATTAGTTCCGTCAAAGGCTGAAGATTTAATGGCCCATGAAGTAGAGAGACCCATCACCTATAGCAGAGATTGTCTCAATGAGACATTGGGATCATATGTGGGATAAATTCCTGTGGTTATTGAGAATCCCTTACAAGAATAGAACAGTGCCATGCCTGAGGTTACCAGTGTTCTGTACTGCAAAAGGGGAAAATAAAGGCTAGAAGTTAAAAGCTTTGAATTAAATGTATAAAATATGTTAGAAATTATTTATGAAATGCACTGAGTGCCCTGGCAGGGAGAGGAATATATGATTTGGAGTCATTTAAGATCAGTCCTTCAGCTTTCTTTTTGGTCTCTTGCCTCCTCAAGAACTATGGAAGAGCTGACAGCAAAAAGGGCTGCAGGGCACTGGGACCAGCAGAAGCCAAGAGTGCAGGAAGAACAGTTTCTGGAAGTTTAAGGAATCTTGGGTACTATTCAGTCTGCACAAAAGGAAGTCCCTAGTGAGTAGCATCTTTTCCTCACTGTTACCATCAGAAACAAAGTGTTCCAAAGCTTGGAGGCTAAAAAAGGGCGTTTGGGAAGCTCCACTAAAGCTGCAGAACAGTTATGAATTAGGGTTTTACAGGTATCAAAGGGCTGTATAGCAGGGAGGAGCATTGTTGTTGCTTTCCAAGGCAGGAGCTTGGATCTGTTCCCTGCCAGACTGAGGTAGGTTCCCGTGCAAAGACAGAAATTATCTACTGCCTCCTGAGCTGTGCTTTCATTTGCTCTGCAGCTGATTTGCCCTAAGCAGGATTCCTGCTATATGTTGTAAACAACCTGGCTGGTTTCCTTTGTAGCCTGAAGAACTTCAGTTTGGGGACTGTTTATTTTGGAAAAGAGAAAAAAAATCTGGAGCTTTATAACCTGGCCTGCTCACAAGCTGCCTCATGTATCAGCATGAAATGGTTCTATGCACAGAGCTTCGTGCTGCCTTGACATTTTCCAGGCTGACTCTCCTTGGTACTAAATGGTCCTTTAGAGGCATGTGAAACTCAGGAAATACACTTTCAGCCCTTGTTTTACAATTGTAATAGTGACTCCAACCCAGATGTGGACTGATGCCTCTGTACTTTAGGTTTTCACCATCTACAGTTCCTGCTGCTCTCTGCTGGTGCAGTTACAAGTGCAGCAATCCCCACAGGGGCACGAGAGGATCCTGTCTGTGCCATGAAATGGAGTGCAGGGAGCTACTCCTTCAAGGAGGGACACAGGAGCTCGTGTTGCTGCTGACTGGGCTCTGTAATCCTTGTTCAGCTTTGCCTGTGACCTCCTAATCGGAGGGCACAGTGTCAATTGCCTTGGCTGTGATTGGAATGGACAGTGGTAGCTGAGCATCTGTCCTGTGCCTGGAGCAGCCAGACACCGTGTGTCCCTGCTCCTGTGTGCAGCCAGGGAGGGCCCGGGCCGTGTCCCTGCTCCTGTGTGCAGCCAGGGAGGGCCCGGGCCGTGTCCCTGCTCCTGTGTGCAGCCAGGGAGGGCCCGGGCCGTGTCCCTGCTCCTGTGTGCAGCCATGAGGGCCCGGGCCGTGTCCCTGCTCCTGTGTGCAGCCAGGGAGGGCCCGGGCCTTGTCCCTGCTCCTGTGTGCAGCCATGAGGGCCCGGGCCGTGTCCCTGCTCCTGTGTGCAGCCAGGGAGGGTCCGGGCCGTGTCCCTGCTCCTGTGTGCAGCCAGGGAGGGCCCGGGCCGTGTCCCTGCTCCTGTGTGCAGCCGGGGAGGGCCCGGGCCGTGTCCCTGCTCCTGTGTGCAGCCAGGGAGGGCCCGGGCCGTGTCCCTGCTCCTGTGTGCAGCCGGGGAGGGCCCGGGCCGTGTCCCTGCTCCTGTGTGCAGCCGGGGAGGGCCCGGGCCGTGTCCCTGCTCCTGTGTGCAGCCAGGCCTGGGCCGTGTCCCTGCTCCTGTGTGCAGCCAGGTCCGGGCCGTGTCCCTGCTCCTGTGTGCAGCCAGGCCTGGGCCGTGTCCCTGCTCCTGTGTGCAGCCAGGGAGGGCCCGGGCCGTGTCCCTGCTCCTGTGTGCAGCCAGGGAGGGCCCTGCCTCCTGCCAGGAGAACAGCTCACAGCGTGGTCTCTACTTTGTGGTGAATTTTTTAGTGGCTTGATTCTGCAGAATCTCTGGGGTGTGTGGGGAGGGAAATAGGGGCAGCTCAGGAAGGGATGAGTTTCTGTAGCTGGAAGCACAGGAGGAGAATTCTGCCTCGCTGTTGTGTTCTCATAAGCTTCTTTGAGCCTACAGAAAGATGATAATTAAGCTAGACAGAATCTTAAGCTTTTGCCTTGCCTTGCCAGCAGCACTTGAGAGTCTCCCTCTAAAAGGAGCTGTGCCTCGTGCTGGTTCTGTACATACTTAGCTGCTCTCACACCATATGGGTGTACAGCAGTGCCTTTGTTTTAGTCTGACCTTGACCTTGAGGGCACAGGCTTCTGAAACTATATGGGACATGTGGACTTACCCTGTCTGTTGTAGATACATCATCATTTTTACCTGATTTTTTCTGCTCTCTAAATGTAGCCAAGTCTAGACGTCAGAGGATTGGAGCAGTGCAGGGAATTAAATTAAATCTTTTCACTTTCAGTGCCACTGTCAAAAGGAGGAGAGGAGACTTGGATAACTGAGAAGTGTGTAGATAAACTACATCCCAGTAACAATGAGGGTTTTGCAGAGACCAAAACCAGCAGAGCTCAGAGTGTACCTGCTCTAGTAAGTGGTAGACTAGCCTGGTAGCACTGCCTGTACAAAGATTGCCAGCTCAAATCCTTCTGCAGAGAAGGTCCTTGGGGGTTGAAATAGAGAACTTGTCAGGAACAGCACATTAACTTAAGTACTGGTGAGATGGATCACAGAGAACAAGATCTTTGGCATAGTCAGATCCTAGACCTGGTCATGCTTAAAGCTGAAAGTCAGTACCACAAATTCTGCCCAGACAGAAGGAACATTAAATTCAGCTGTGTCAGGCTGCTGCAGAGCAACGACTCAAAAATACTTTTGAAACACAAGTACTATTAAATATCACTGAGGGGTCATAACATTCTATCTGCTGGATTGGGTTGTAGCTAAGTTGAGCCTCAGTCACAATTAAATTGGTTCTGTAATTCTAAAATGGCACTTACTGGCATCTTTGCAGGAGAGGCCACATTGCTTCTGTGATGTGTTTGAGTGTGTTCTCTCACCTGGGTAGAAAGAAGAGGTCGTGTGTGTTGTTTTAGTCTCCTGTCTTGACAAGAGTGCAGAGTTGGTTTCTGTCTGGACCTGAATAAGTCTGTGAAGGTTGTTAGCACCATTCTTGCTCAGAGCTACTAAAAAGAGAGGGAAGCAGTAAGGGAAGAAAGAGAGAGATTAAAGGGGAAAACCCAGTAGGTTATAAATGCATTTTCCTCTGTGCTGGAGGTTAAATAATATTTTATGTGTGTGACAGATACTGTGATTAAGGAGCTCTTAGGCAGAATGAGAGCTGGGCAGCAAAGGGAGCAGAGATGCTTGAGGGGAAAGGGTACTGAGATGTTCTAGTGCTGAATTCTCTTGTGCACATCTACTGTGTGATATGTGGCTTTGTGTGCCTTTCAGTGGAGGAAAAAAATATATTCTACAGACATTTAGGGTGTTTTTCCCTTTCATTGCTTTAGCATCTTTTCTGTCTCACATGTGTCACTGGTTACTAGTGACATTGCTGTAGAAAATGGTCAGAGGCTCTAACCTCTGCTGCTGCTTCAAGGTCTAGGATTAGGACTGTAGAATGGCATATGATAATCTTGTGCATAAATCATGGCTTTAATAAATGGAAAAGGTTTATCCTGTTTACTCTGTTGCAGACAGACTCGCCCCTCTGCATCTTGCTCAGTTGGAGGGCTCCTCAGTCACTGCAGAGCCTCTGGAGTTTCAGCTGTCATCATATACCCCTCATTCAATTCAGTGAAACCTGGGCATCAGACTGGGCTTTGGATCAGGTCAATAAATACCTGACCTATGCTGGGCTGTATTTTAATGTTGCACAGGCGCCTGTCATTCCCAGAGGCTCTTCCTCACGCCGCACCAAGCTGCCTGTGTAAGCTGGGCTTCAGACAGGATGATATGCCTGTCTCATCTCATAAGCTTTTTACTTCCACTCAATGGACAATGCCTCATTGAAGCAGCAGTAAACAGGGAGCAGTGTGTGCTGTTAGCATGCACTACAAAGCTCTGTACTTCAGTCATTTAACACAACATGGGATTTAAAGCCCCCCCCCTGCTTCCTTTTGCAGAAGACAGTGTGTCATTCCACTTCAGCTGATTCACTTCTGACAGACAGCAGTGGATAGAGCAGAAGGAGAAAAAGTAAAAAGTCTCAGTTCGGAGGCTCTTTGTCCAGATTGAAAATAAGAGAAAGCCTGGAACATTAGAAGGTCTGGGTGAAGTGGAAATTCATGGCTGTTGAATGTTTGTGTGAGTAGTGGGATGGTCCTTGAGATCCTGTGGGGTTCAGCAGAAGTAGATCCCATGAAAGAGGTGGGCATATAATTTTCCAAAAGGTTAATCACTGGAAATGTTTTACCTTCCCTCACTGAGCCGAGGAAACCATGGAGTTAACAATCTAACGGATACATTAAAGCAGCACATGCTGGGATGGGGTAATTATTCTAAATCCCTCTGATTCATTTGCATATATTGGATTGGCTGGGGAGGGACCTGCTGAGTACCAAGGTTTGTTCTGCCCGGTAGGTTTGTTTCCTGCTTTGTTAAGACAAAACAGCTCTTTGCTGACTCCCTTTTAGGGTTAATGTGTCCATAACACCTCTTGAAAAGACACAGAATAGAATTCTGCTGTTTTCCTGCTGGTGGTGGGTCAGTGGCTGAGGCAGTGATAGCAACAACCCTTTCTGCACGTTCCCAGGACGGTGTTCTACTGCTTCAACACAACCTTCGCAGCCGGGCCGGGTCACTGCCAGCGCTCACCCCCCATCCTATTGAGAGCAGCGAGGGGAAGCAGCCAGCTGTGTCCCGGAGGGGGGCTGTGTGCCTGGAGCTGCCACGGACACCGTCGGGCTGCCTGCTCCCGGTGCCCAGCTCCGGCCGAGCAGCACCGCGGCCTTGGCGTGCCCTCCTCGGCCATCGCGGCCGCTCTGGCGTGCGCGGGCAGCGATCACACGGCTGCTGATCAAAGCGTGATTAGCAAAGCTGCAATTAGAGAGCAGGCCAGGAGGGCAGTGCCTTACTGCAGGAAGGGTCAGCGCTGGTAGCTGGCAGAACAGAAGTAAATATGGGAGATGACAAAGGATTTAGCTGCACTCGTGTCTGAGGAGGCTGTACTTAAATAGCCAGGGCGCTGCCGGGAAGAAGATGGGAGCGCTGGAATTTTAGAGAGAGGTGGGGAAAAAAGAGAGGAAAAAAGGAAAACCAAATTTGGGTTTTCCTCCTGGCCAGAAAATTTCACAAGGGACTTTTAAAAACTTTTTAAAATATAGATTATGTAGGTAAAATATTGCCTCAGGGGAATCTGGGCAAATTATCCACAGTGCAGATCCTGGAAACTGATTCACTGATACCAACCAGCGTGATGGGGTTTGTGCAGAGGGATTTGTTCTTGGGATGTGGCTGCAGCCTTGGGTTTCCTCATTGCTGAAATGTGGTGAAATGTGTACCAGAGAGCAGGGAGAGAGCAGTGCCCACTGCTGTCTGTGGGAAGGAGCAGGGACATGGATTCTGTGGGTGACACCCCACTTTCTACACACACAGCTGTACTGCAGCCAGACCTGCTGGACACCTGGACACAGGATTTGGAGGACAGGCTGCTGAGCAACCTTCCACCAAGTTCTCTACTGCTGCAGAATGATGTAACATTTTTCTCCTTCTTTTCATCCTTTCCAAAAAAACGGAGAAGGAAACTGCTGCAATCTTTCTTTCCATTGTGGGGCTTTCGTAGCCATAGCATATGAGAATGACTGGAGGTTCAAGATCTGCTTTTAGAGAAAACCTCAGAGAAACAGTAACTTGTTTTTAGAGGAACAGTAATTTGTGCTGAAGGTAAATCCCCAAATCTTTGAGGTGTCTGTATGTACTTAACTAAGTAAAATCTAACCACCTTGATGTTTTACAGCACTAAGAGTACTTGTTTTGTTTTGTTCCTTAATATTCCTTTGCAATATCTGCCAGGTGTTGATTTGTGGATGACCTGTGCAGTTGTAAATTCATCTTGGTCACTTTTGTTTTTGCTGAATGGCATTGAGTTTCACAGATGCCAGTGGGAGATCAGAGGTTTTGGTACTAGGGAGGCTTTGAACGTGTGATGGCATTGGAAGAGCTGTGTGTGGTAGTGCCAGTACAGTCCTTATAGCCCTGCTGCTTCAGGCTGATTGTCATGCTTGATACAGAACTAGAGGAGAGTAATTTGGTTCATTTTGGAATCTCTGAGATAGGCTGCAGCCCAACAGGAGAGCATCTGCTTTTCTTTTTGCTGAAGAACACTGCTGGAACTTCTCTGTATAAGCTCATTAGAAAACCCATTGCTTGATTTTATTAATATGTGATTATTTGGCTCCTTTTACCTACAGAAAATTACTTTTCAGAATAAAACGCAAGAATATTGGCTATGAAAGGGGAAAATAAAGAGTGTAATTGTGTTAATTATCAGAATACCAGACATGTAATTAATATGCCACAGGAATAAAGAGCAAATGTACTAATAGCATATAATTGGACTTAAACTACACCCTTGGTAGAAGTCTCTGCAATGGAACTGTTGTGTTTGTGCTCCTTTTCAAATTAGCAATAAGGAATAAATTAACATCCATTTTCTTGCCCGTACAAAGGCCGAATCATATTGTGGGGCTGGGTAATGAATTCAGAGAATGCCTTTACATTCCCATATGGCTCTTGGGGAGGGGAATACTCATGCACATGGCTCTTCTCCCTTGCAGGGAGAAGGCAGAGAGGAAAATCTCATTGTGTGACCAGATGTTTGCAGAATACCATGAGCCTAACGAATACAAAACATCTGTAAGCTGAGAAACTGAAACACTGTCACCAGTACCTGGTGCAAATATACTTTATCCACCCACCCTTTTATAGCAGGTGTGTTACTGGACTGTGTTGTCAGACAAAGAAACGGGGTAGAGGCAAGACACTGAGGGACACGGAGGGACATCTTTGATAGAACTGGGGAAAAAACCCATAGTTCTTCACTCAGCACATACTTATGTTAATAAAGCCTAAATATTATTGAGGTCCTTAACAAGTATTGCTTTTCAGGTAAAGATTTGAAGGCCAGTCTGTTCAAGGTATTTCAAGGGATTTACAGTATATCTTGATTTGAGGTATTTCAAGCTATTGCAGCACTAGTTAATTTTCCCTCCCTTCTTTGTTCCCTTCTTTCCTAAATATGTAAATGGAAAGCCTAGAAATTCTGTCTTATTCAATTGTAATGCACCTGTCACCACAGTATCCAGACACCTGCCTTTTGCTTCACAGAAGTATTGTGAGAGTGCATTAATTAACGCTTGTAAAAGCTCGGAGATCCTGGGATGGAAGGTGCTAATGAGTTGTAAAATATTATAATGATGATGCAGAATATTCAGTCTCTCTTTGTAAGGAAGGACTTGCATCACCCCTTCATTGCTTTCATGCTTCTGGATGCATATTTTGCTACAGAAGGTAAGTCTGAGCAGGAAGAAGAATTGAACAAGGTAGAGAGATTGCTAATGTTCCTGGATTTCTTGTGAGGGAGCTGGTTGGTTTCATGTACTTCTTTGCTTATTGAATTTTCTTTTTGTCTCTCTGATAAACCCCTACTTCAATGGCTTTTTGAGAATTCTCTGAACGTTCAGAAATGTCAGGGGAGAAGATTTTCTTCTTCAGATTGCCAAGGCCTTCATTTGCATCCCCTAAATCAATTCTCATACATGATCAAAGCAGTTCTAGAAATTTTCAAGTGTGGTGAAAACCAGTCCTGTAATTTTTTCTCCTCTAAAATATACAGTCAGGTTCCAAAGCATTAAATAATAATAATAATAATGTCTTAATCTAGTGAACCTAAAAACACTCGAGTTTTATGCCTGTGTTCAGAGTGTGCATATTGGGGACAACAAGGCTAGAAATTTTCTAACAGGTCACCTGTGTGTGTTTTGTCTTCCAGCTGGCAGGGGCATTGCTCTGGCATTGTGTTGTGGTTTTCTTTTGAATGACCCAAAAGATGCCACTGCTGCCTGTTGCCTTCCAAGAATATTCTGGGGTTTCATAGACCTTGTTGTGCAGAATTAGTCCTTTCTATTCACCCGAATTATCTTTTTCTTAGCCTCATAATTGTTTGTTCTTCAGCCATGTCAGAACCAGAAAATGCCTAAATTCAAATTCCCCAAATATTTCAGGACTGTCCTATTTCCTTTTCCAGTGGGGATGGGAGCAGCTAGAGTGGTGCTGTTACAGCTTCTCAGGAGCTGCTCTCTTGTTGCCCTCATCTAATATTTAGCCTGGGTGTGCATGCGGCTCTCTCATGAGCCTAATTACTGCATAGTCTCTGTGGCAATTGGTCCCTTCTCAGAAGTGGTTTCAGGGCAGCTGTGATAAACTGGTGGAAGAGATAAAGCTGGGTTTTAACTTCCCATTAAAAGAAATCATCATCTGCAAACACACTGTGCAGACATTAATTACACTGAGATGAAAAACAAGCCCACACTTGGTTCCAAACTCTTTATTTGAAGATAACCATTTTCTCAATGCAGTTCTAGACTATTTGAAGTTTGGGCCCTTTCCCTTTCATCCTCCTTTAAACAAGAGTCAAGTCTAATATTCTGCATGTATTCAGAATCGTTTATGATCCTGAGCTCTAGCAGGCAGATCCAGATTTGATGTTGATGCACCCGAGCATGCCCTGCTGCTCCCTGTATTCAGTGTGCATTGCCTGCCTTTCAGGAGCAGGCAAATGCATTCATTTTTCCCTATCACCCTATCTTTCCTGTTCTGGCTGCTCAGCTCCACTCTGACAAGCACAATAAATGTGTCCTCCTGGGTCCTTGCAAGCCAGGCATTAGTCACACTGTGCATTTCAAGGACATCAGGCCGATAGGTTTTCAGCTGAAACAGAAAACATGTTCTGCCAGGAGCCATTTGTTCCAGTTTTGTTGCTTACCAATAAAATAAAGATCAATGTTTTTTTGGAACCAGAGAAGCAGGTCAGAGAGTAGGAGGGAGATAAGTGGTAAAATGAAGTTGCTGAAGTTAGTTCCCTGAATTTCTCTGAAATAATGGCATGTGGCATTTGGGATAGAGTGAGGATCTCTGTCAGCGTGGGAAATGCAGTTTTCTCTGACAGACAGGAAGAACAGGACAGCTCTTGCCTAACAGCAAAGAGGACTGGTGCACAGCAGGTGCCACACTGGGTGATTGAAATCAAATTGAGTTTTGTGACACAAAATGAGAGGATGTATTTGCCACACTTCCAGAGTAAGTGCCAGTGGAACATCCATGGTAACAGGGATCAGGATTTCTTGTGGCTGCCTCACCTGGTGTGCAGGGCCCTTCCTGTCTGTACCAACCTCTCAACTGCCCCTTCAAACCTCTGTCACCCAAGGAAACAAAGCCATCGAATTGATCCTAAAATACAGCCTGAAGAATTGTTTGCTTTACTGAATCTGTGCCTTAGTCACAACTGACTCGGAGGAGTTTTGCTTAGAAAGTGAAATGCCATCAATGCCTTCTCCTTCCTTGGAAATTTCCCAGTTTCAGCATGACTGATTCAGCTGATTAATTCATCTGAGCTGGTAGTGTCATTGTGTAATAAATAAGGTTTGCCCAGACATAGCATTTCTTCACTTAAAAGTGTTTCTTCCTCCTAATTCTGCAGAATCAGAACAATTTAAATGAGTCCTGATGGTTACCCTGAAGTCCCCTTCTCACTGTGGTCCATAGTGCTCTGCTTTCTCCTCTTAAAATGTATGATACAGCCCAAGTGAAATGCAGAGCTCTTTTAAAATGTGTTTTTGCCACAACTAATGAAAATTTATTTTGCAAAAAATGTTTTAATAAAGAATGTGAATGTGAATGCTGATTCAGAGATTCAGCCCTCTTCAGATACCTTTATATTGACATTAAAACTCTGTCCATAGTTAGATTCCTAATCAAAATCCATTATTTGGGTGAGTACTGGGTATGTGTTACACCGTGTATTCGTCAATGGACAATCATCTTTCAACTGATGAGATCTTGCCTAGCAAGTCTTTACTAATGGGGTGGTTCTTACTCAGACAGTACGTTAGTAGGCCTAAATGGAGAGTCACACTGTGCTGGACCGTCCTACTCTCCATACAAAAGAAAAACACATCTTGTAGCACCCTGTCAGCTGAAGCTGCGTTGGCAGAATGTAAAGACTCAGCTCTCTGGCAACAGATGGGCTCCAGGCTTCTTCTGACATGATCTGCCATCCAGCATATGTTAGCCAGGCTGAGAAATCAAGGAGGTTTAGACTGAGGCTTTAGCTTTATTTAAAAAAAGAAAGATGTCTTAGCTCTTGATAGAGCAGCTGCCCTACAGTCCAAGGAATAAATGTGGAGTAACTTGGCTAAGGGAGAGCTCCCGAGCACAGGATGGAACTGGGGATGTTCACTGGGCCTCAGGGTATGGCTCTTCAGGGTCCTGCTCTGCTCTGCAGACAGAGTGAACAGCGAGTAAAAGTGGTTGGTTTGGAGCGTGGAAGAACATTTTCCTTTGGATACCCAAATGCACTGGCTCGGACAGACCAGATTCTGCCACCTGGTGAGACCCGAGTGGCTGCTCCAGGGCACTCAATAGGTTGGTTTCTCATCTTTGCTTTCTCCCTCATATCGGTGCACACACACTGGGGTCACCAGGTAGTGAGCCCTGGGCTTGCCTCAGGAGGGAGGAGGAGGCTTTTCTAGCACAGACCAATCTTGGTATTTAAACTGCACAGAAAATAAGGAAATACCACATCTCTAGGATCCTGAACATTCTAGACTTTATTTTTATTTCACTGTGGGAGTGAAATGGCTAATAGGTATAAAGCATGAATAGTCAGATCTAATTATAAAATAAGTTGGTTGCATTTTAATTGTCAAAACTCAGATCATGGTATTGATTATTTTTTCCTTTGTTGAAATATTTTCTCATTGAAATTTTGGATAGTAGAGCAAAGAACTTTTCCATTATAGGACAAGTTCTGTGCAACTTAATGAAAATTCTTGATTTAGATAGCACTTGGAAATTTTTCCAAACAGAAGTAATCTTTTGCCTTGGTAGAAGTCACTACACTAAAAGGGTCTGTTACTCTGCAGGGCAGGCTTAGTGATGCACCAAGGTGAGTTTGTGTTTGGACACATTCCTGCAGGATTGCATTTCTAGAGCTGACAAAACAGCAAGACGGGGGTGCTGGGTTAATGGTTAGATTTGATGATATTAAAGGTCTTTTCCAACCTAAATGATGCCGTGATTGTTTGAACCTGATGCTTGTAGCACCAGGCGGTGGCAGTTTGTTCCATCGCGGCTGCTGACTGGGTTTGTGTGTCCCATTCCCAGTGTGGCCCTGTACCTGCCTGCTGCTGGCATCAGCTTTGGCTTGGGTAAAACCCAACGGTTTCGTCTTTTCTGAAAAGATGTGTGAATGTTAGGGCAAAAGCATTCTAATAGCTTTATATGGGGTTAACTATTTCTTAAATAGCTTCATATGGGGTTTAACTCTCCCCTAACGACTAGGGGGTTTAATCAGCATTTATTAAATTAGGTGTGTGAGGCTTTGGGGGCACCAATTTAAATCTGCTGGGGGAGGCTTTGGATGGGTACCAGGCTCCCTCAGCTGTGTGACGCGCCGGGGAGGCCCCTCTGCTCCCTGCCCGCAGAAGAAGCCTAACGCAGCCCAGAACGCTCGAAGCAGCGGAGGCGCTCCGGACCCGGCGGGCGGGAGGTGCCCCTGAGGGAGCACCATGGCTGTGCCCGTGAGGGAGCGGCGACGCTCCTGAGGGAGCGCCACGGCTGTGCCCGTGAGGGAGCGGCGACGCTCCTGAGGGAGCGCCATGGCTGTGCCCGTGAGGGAGCGGCGACGCTCCTGAGGGAGCGCCACGGCTGTGCCCGTGAGGGAGCGGCGACGCTCCTGAGGGAGCGCCATGGCTGTGCCCGTGAGGGAGCGGCGATGCTCCTGAGGGAACACCATGGCGGCGATGCCGCAGTGTCCTCAGCGCCGGGGGCGGGGCGCGCCGCAGCCCGCGGGGATCCGCAATGGGCTCTCCCGGCGCCCCCCGCCCCGCGCCGTTGGTTCGCTCCCTCCCCCGCCTGGTGCCCGGCGCGGGCCTGGCCGCCATTTTAGGAGCCGCTGGCGGGGTGGGCGGGGGAGGGAGGGGAGGGACGGCGAACGGAGTGGGGCCGCGCAGCGCTTCTCCTCCCTCCTCCTCTTCTTCCTCCTCCTCCTCCGCGGGGCCGAGCCGAGCCCTCCGCCCGCCGCACAGCGGAGCCCGGACCAGCGGGGGCGCCAGCCGGGGCTGCGCGCTGCCGTCCCCGCTCCGCGCTGCCATGCCGGCCCCCGCCGCCCGCCTGCTGCTCGCCGCGCTGCTCTGCGGAGTGGCCGCGGCCGCTCGAGGTAACGCGGCTGGGGCGGTCGGGGGAGGCTGCTCGGCGCCTTGGCGAGGGCGACGGTCCGAGTCGCCTGGCGAGCTGCGCCGCGGGCGGGCGAGGGGACGGTGTCCTTGGCGCTCTGCGCAGGGGAGGGAGCGCGGAGGCGGGCGGACATCGGGGGTAGGGGAAGGGGGGAGGATGGAGCTGGGGCCGGGATGACTCCGCCGCGGCCATTGCACCTGCAGAGGGGATGAGGGGATGGCGGCTCGTCCTCCCGGCTCACCTGCGCCCAGCGGCCCCGAGCCCTCCCAGCCGCGGAGGGCAGAGCTCGGCCCGGCCCGGCGGAGGATGCGCGGCCGCGGCGGCGCTCGCTGTGTCCGCCCGCCGGTTACATAACGGGGCCCGGGGCCGGCGGGGGACGGCACTTGTTGCCGGGAGGGTCCAGCGGCAGACCCGGCCGGAGCGGGGCCGGGCAGAGCCGGGGCGGCAGCGGGGATAAATCCCTGGGCAGCCGGGCCTGGCTGGGCTGGCGTGGGAAAGCTCCGTGCCGGGATGAGCCGGAGCAGCGCCTGGGCCGGAGCGTGCGGGTTGGCGATGTGAGCGCGGGCCTGGTGGCTATTGATTGATCCCGAGGAGCAGCAGCATCATACGCATTGCGGGGCTGCTCCCCGGCAGGCTTCAGTGAGAGGCTCGGAGACGCTTCCTCACCTGAAGGTTACCCCTGGCATCGGGAATGCTGCTTCTGCAAGATTCAGCTGATCGCATGACGAGATTTAAGAGCATTGAATAGCAGTGTGCGTTAGAAGTGTGGCTGTAAAATGACTTATAAATACGTTGAAGGGAGGTTCTTGATGATCTAAAAAGCAGCTCGTTATGGGCACATCTTGGTGCAGTTTCCCTACGTGGGATGAGGAAGCTGATGTAGTATCTCTAGGAAGTCTTCTGACAGCTGTTCTGACAGTGGCCATCATTTACCTGTATAAGATCCCTCAAGTACCATCTGTTCACCAGCGTTCTTGGAATCCTTAATTGTAGTATTTACCACACCAGGACAAGAGCATTCTGTCTTTAAATTCCATCGTTTGAAATCAGGAATAAGATTAAGATCAAAAACCATTTTCCAAGAAAGCTGCTTGGAAGCAAATGGCAAATTTAGGCAGCATTACTCAGGGCAGCGCTGGTAGGGAGATTTTCTGCAGCTTGTTGGAGGCAGTACCTGTTTTCAGTCAGACCTACAGAGCTGCTCGATTGCAGGTCCTGATCTGTTTAACTTCATCACGCATAACTGAGTTACAGAATGAGGGCTGCTTCGGCTCAGTATGTGCAGTTGCTTTAGTCCTTGCAGCATTTTGGCTGCTGTAGGTAGGCCTGTTAATAATATTATTTGGAGATGCACTTAGTGACAAGTAAGCTCTGGAGGACACCAGGTCGTTTTTATTTCCCTGTTGCTAGGAAAGGCATTTGTTCAGAAGCATTTATTGTAAGTACGGTTGAACTGGCCGGTTCTGACATTCCTGTCGTTGGAACAGGAGAGTGAAAAGTGGTTTCTTTTTTGATGTTGCAAAGAAAGGGAAATAGCGTTTGGGGATGTGATCTTGCCCAAAAGGCAGGTGTGAGCTAGCTGACCTATCATCTCCCCTGTAGTTATTTTAAGGGGTGCAGAGAGTGATTTTGGGTTCTAAAGAGGCACTTTCCTGTCCAGCTGATGCAAAACTCTTAATCTAATTGAATTTGTTTTGCAATTGATCAAGTTGACCTAAATATTTCGAAGCTTGTTGCAGTGGAAGAGCAGTACCTAGCAGTGCATTCTGGCTGTGTTTGTGACTGAAGCAGTTGGATGTCTCTGACCAGAGTGGGATGGGGAATGAAGTGGAGCAGCTCCCAGCTGCTGCTTTCGCGGGCCTGACCAGGCAGAGTGGTAGACCTTGGTTGTCTTGGGGCCCTTCCAACTCACTATCATTTAGGAAGGGTATTGATGAAAGTAATACTATCTTGAAGAAACTTTGCTGATCTGTGATTATTTCAGGAAGTTATGTGGTGCTGTGAATGTCTTAAATCCAAACCACAAACCACTTTGTTACTACCACAGTTTTGCTGCAGATGTTTCTTTGACACGGGAGTAGCCTTTTTAATATAGGGCTGGAGATTAGGTAGGTTTGTTTTCCCTTTCTAGAGGCAAGGAAATGGGATACTACCCTAAAGTATTATGTAGCGACAATTTGGCTATTTATGTGGCCTGTTCTTTTTTGTTCTTCAAGTATTTATGAAAGTAAGAAACCACTGGGAAGAGAGAGAATTAACCATTACTAGACCTCTCTACAATGTATAGTGCTTGGGAAAGTATTATATACAGCCATCTGTTCATGTAAACAATTTTAATCGCTTTTTCTGTATGTTATTTAAAATAATGTGGGAACTGAAATGGAGGAGAGATGGTCTGGGCAAGCATGGTATACATTGTGTTTGGAAAACTCCTGTGCTGGTTGTCTTCTCCCGTGTTACCAGGCTGCAGGTTGTGTTGTCTGCTGAGGTAGCTGGAAAATTTGTCAATGGAAACTTCTCTAGACTTAATAAATGTATCTTTGGTTTGAGATCGTAATGTTTCTGCAGACACGAAGTCATCAGTTGCAGATAATTGCGAAGATTTTTTTAAGGAGAAGGAAAGAAGCTGGGCTCATGGGCTTCAGTGTGTCGTGCAAGTTAGAAGGGTTGAAGTTAAACCCAGGTCAGGCCACAGCTCTGCATAATGTGAGCATCTCACAGCTTAGAATTCTGGTATTCTGGGTAAAGCAGTGTTTCCTGCCATGAAGCCCAAGTGTGTGATAGCTGAGTGGCTTGTGGCTCTGAAGCTGTTATGCAGAGAGGAAAAAACATCTATAGTCATTAGAGTTTTCTGAAGAAAAGCTCTTCTGCCATTTCTCTGAGCCTTATCTCATTCTCTTTAGTTCCATTGGCAGGAGTCTCTCTAAAATGTGGTTTGTGGTGTTAAGGGCCACATATCTTGTGGCATTATCAGTGTTGTCAAAGACAGAAATGATACCTCAGCATGGGAGAGTTCAGTGAGGCGGAAGCCTTGGTCTTAAATAAATCTTGTTTTGCACTCTAATTTATTTGTTTTGTACTGATTGACTCGCATTGGCTTCTGTAGGGACTAAACCTCCTTAGGAGTCTTTAGAAGGGATTATTGGAAACCTCAGTGCCTTTGAAGAAGTGTCTGTCTGTCCTTTGTTTGTAGTATTAGGTCTCATCTCACTTGCTTTGTATCTGATTGAAAACAAGTTGCAGCTACTGCTCCCAGTGGGTTTCCCTATTTTTAAATGGAGTCAACAAGTAGAGCCAGAAGTGCCAGCTATACTGGGGTGATGTTTGCTGTATTTCTAAATACTGTTTCCTTTCAAGGAGCAAAGTTTATAAATATGACAACAGTTAAAAGGAAAGGGGTTTCCACTCTTGCATTGTAATTAGCAACACTTAAGATAACGTTTACTAAATTAGTGTTTGTAGTTAAAGGCTTCTGTTTTCTATTTCAGTGTTCTGCTTAGAGTAAAACATTTTAAATTTCACTTGAAATTAAGGCTTTGTTGTCTTAATCCTATTTAAACTGTTTTGTGGTGGAATCTTTGTTTTCTTTGACAGGCTTTTATCCAAATTCAAATTTGGTCAGTGTATCATCTGTCTAGGGTCTTTGGTGCTTTGAATGTTTCTTCTGTTGCAGTTGTGGATAGTAAAAATTGCAAATAGTTTCTAATCAGTCATTTGCATGTTTCTTAGTTTCATCAGGCTTGCAGCAAAACTTCCATGTATCTTTGTACAAAGAAAATCAGATAGGGGCGACTGGTGGAGACCAGGAAACTGTCTCTAAGTGATGATAAACAAGTGATTTTTCTCTAGGCAAAATACAATTTCATAAAACCCTGTTGAATCCCTACAGCTATTGGTTTGAATGTGGTGTTTGAAGAGGTAGTGTTAATTGTACAGGCTGATAGTGTGGGCAACTGATAGATTGTAAATGTTATCTTGTGCTCCAGTGTATGGCTGTTGAGCTTCCAGAGCAGGAGTTAAAAGTGCTCCTTAACTGTGGCACGGAGTCCAAGACAGAGATGTGAAACTGTGGGATGAATTTCAGCCCCCGGGTTTTCCTTCAGCCAGGGGCCATAGAGGGTAATGGTGGATGTCCATGCCCTCACTTAATCGGTGTCCTGGGCCATCTCCTGGGTATTCCAGGTGAGTCTCCTGGCTTCACTCCCTCACGCTTGGCTGCTGCCTTCAGTTCCCAGCAGTGGAAATGGAAGTTTGTCTTGGAACCTCATACTGTGGGTAAGTTCCATGCTATCAAGGAAGTCAGCATTCGAGCAGAACCTGGGTTCAGTTTTATCCCATTGTTTGGACCTGGTTGTAGGACAATGACTTTTGATAAAATTCTAGGTTTGAGAAGACCCAGTTTAATAAACAAATGCAATACATCTTTTCATTACCACTGGTTTATTTAAAGTTGCTTGTATCCAAAGTTAATCCTGGGTCTTTTCTCTTGGAGACTGGAGGCAGGAGCTGTGAGTGGCAGGCTGGGCAGGACAGAACACACATTGTAATCAGGTCAGGCTACGCCTTCTCTTATTCAGCTTTGCTTTCAGGGTGGAGAAGGCATATTTTATTGTGTAGCTCTTCACTCCTTGGCTGGACTGTATTTTTCTGTGGTTAGGTACTACACAGATTTGTTCTTTTAATGGCACAGCTTGAAATTTCATCAGAACAGTACTAAATTACAACTGTTCAAGGTAAGACATGTTGGAGTTTTTATTGTCTCACTGAAAGGCTTCCTTGTGATCTCTTGCATCCAGAGGAAGACAATTAAGCAAAAGATACACAGTAATCAGTTTTTGTCAGACCTTCAGGACCAGTAAAGGACTCTTTATTAGTTCGTCTGCATTAACAGAGACTATAGTTCTCTTTTTGTGAATTTTTCTGTGCATTTTTCATGAGGTCTCAAAGGTACTTGTTCAGAATGAGGATTTTGTGGTTACTGTCACTAGCTTTCAAACTCTACTACTTGTTACTGAGTTTAATATGTTTAACCAGTTACTTCTTAAGAAATTTTTTTTATATGAATCATTTTGATTCAGTTCTAACAATATGCAACATAGCTAGACAGCACTGTATATTAGAAGTAGTTATGTAGAAGAAAAGGCTTCCAACTACAGTCCTTTCTGGGTGAGGTGTGTTTAAATCTTTGCTCATGTAGGTGCCAGATCCCATCTGACTCAAATAAACTTCCGACCACTTGTAAGAAGAAAACAGTAGTCCTCAGAAAGGACTTTGATAAGTACATTTAATTTTAGTATTTGCTTTCAAATTACAGAGCTGAATTAATCTGATTGTTTTAATAGATTGCGAATAAAGTTTCCATACTAGCCCTAAACCCAGCTGCCCTGCCTACCTGTTCATTGACATTAATTAATTCTTTTAGGTAGCAGGAAAAGGTTGCTGCTGGTTATCTGCTGGATTGTGTTCTGCTGGTTGTGTTCTGCACCTCTTGGGAAGGAAGCATCCTTGCTTTGAGGAGCATTCCCTTTGCTGCAGAACGGTCAGGCTGGTCTGTTCTGCTTCAGGAGACAGTGAGCAGATGGTATTTTCAAACCTGGTGTTGGAGGCACACGTGCAGTTCCTCCCCTGCAGCAGCAGTGACCTGCCGGGAGCAGAGCTGGGAGGTGGCTGTGCCTCCCGGCTGTCAGGCTGGGCAGCAGGGAGGGCTCGGCAGGAGCGTCTCCATTCAGGGTGACACCCGGGAAATGCCTCTGCTTAGCTGGCCTTGGCATTTCTTTGTGCCCACTGAAAGGCAGGCAGAAGTCTGCAAGCCTGTGCCAGCACAGCTCCCCCCACCTGACTAGATTAAATGCTGGTTGGGATTTACAGCAGATTCCAGCTGAGGCACTTACAAATAGTGTGAATATTGTATTTCAAGGAAACCCGTGTAGTTTATCCCAGTTAAATGGGATGAGATTAACAGCTCAGGGCACTTTGTTAGTGTCAAGCTTGGGATAGGCTGCTGTTCTGGTTTGAAATTACCAGTCTGTCTTTGAACAACTTCTGTAGATTGCTGGAGTTTTGTGACAATTAAACTACCCCTTCACAGTCCAGCATTTAATGCTATTTAAGCAGCTGAGGTCAGGGTAATACTTGGTTCATTTGATTGAAGGGAAGTGATGTATGGCTCATAAGCTGTACTTCATATTTCAAATGCTAGCTTGAGAGTTCCTTCCAGTGTGTTCCTTCCGGTTATGCTGAAGTCAGTAGATGACAAATATGGATAATGGGCTTTTCCTGGGTATTCAGCAGTAAGTTTGGTGTTTTAAAATCCAGTGATGTTTAGTCTTCATACACACAAAGGGATTTAAGCTTTATGTTTTAAAATCTGGTGATGCTTTAGCCTTCCAAAACACAAAGGGGTTTAAGCTTTATGATTTTATTGTCTGCAGCACAATAAAAAGACATGACTTTGCTTTCAACTGGGCCTGTTGTTTGAAGGTTCACTAGACTCTGCAGATGCTCAGCATACTCAAAATTCTGTTCATATGTGGTTACAGTACTTCAAGGTTTTATAGAACTCCCTACCCAGCAGTAGTGGGATTTAGGAGGTTGCTAAATTAGGAGAAGATTTCTCAGAACATTAAAAAAACCCCAAGTATTTTTGTAATCCACATTCAGAAGCATTAGAATGGAGATGGAGGTTTTTTTCTGGCAGAGATCTGTTCTGGTATTTTACACCATATCCTTGCAAGGGTAGAGATGAATGGATGGAGGTACTCAGATTTTCAGTTGGGGTGTAACTGTCCTGGATGTACTGGCATAAAAATACACAATTCTGACCTCCTTGTGCTCCTGAAGCCAAAGCTGTGTTGGTGAGACGGTTTTCTTGAGACCAGGTTTAATTGTGGGTGAGTGTTCCATGGGAGCCTCAGACCCGAGCAGTTGCTGGCACCTTCCCTGGCAGGGAGGAGTCTGTGTTGGTGCCTCTGAGAGGAGCAGGTTTGTTCTGAAACGCCGTGTTCTGGGAGGGTGCTGCAGCACCGAGCTTCTCTGGGTAAATAGAGCAGTGTGCTTGGCATTTACTGCCTCTGGGCTCTGCTGCATGCTGGAAGTGTGCCTCTGTGAGCCTACTGAGGCAATAAAGAGAGTGGTGCCATATTAAGTAAAACCACATGGAGTAATTAAACACAGTTTGCATTAAAAAAGTTCCTTGTGAGATCTTTCTTGCTGCATTGTTACAGATGAAGATGATATATCCTGTCTTCTGTTGCTACTAACTAGTAAAAGATTGCAGATGGAAGCATATTGGGAGTATTATGGTTTCCTGTATGAGTTCTCTAAGTATAATCATTTATTGAAGTGTCCTTTCATCACTGTTTTTAATTCCCCTAGGTAAGCATATGGCACATGACATGAATCCATTTTAGTTGGTTGAAGGGACAGGATTCAAGAGTCTGGGTTAGCCTTCCATCTCTGCCTGCCTTTTGACAATCTGCTTATAGAATTCTGTAGAGGTGAAATAGCAGGACTCAGCTGTGTGGTAGTGTTCAAGCTGTAGTGTATATTTTGCTGTAATTCTACAGGCATGCATTTCATAAGTTTTAAGTTCTCGATCTCCTGCAGACCAGAGCCTGGGTGATGTTGCCTGCGGAATGCTCTTTGGTGGGTTTGTTGTAACCTCTAGCAAAGCATTTCTTATGTACATCGTTTGCTGAAGATTACTTGATTTTGTCTGGTAAGGAGCAGTTTTCAGGCGCTTTAGGATGTTTTCCAGTAGGCTCTAAGCAGCTGGATACATGCAATTTTCCAGAATTGCATGTGGGAAAATTGTGCTGTTAAGGAACCGTAACCCTCCAGGAGCAGCTCAGGCAGTCACACTCCACCACCTGAGCTGGGGATCATAAAATAAAGCTAAATGTTAATAATTAAGGAACTCTCCTGCTGGATTGTCACATAGTAGATGACAGCCTAGTAGATAACATGATTTGATCTTGCCTCTTTAGTGATGTAGTAGAAGAAACTCTTTTTGAGGCTGACAAGGAAAGAGACTGCATTTCTTTGCAGCAGAGGAAGACCAGTCATCTTGAGACAGGCTCAGGTGATCAGTTTGAGGCTCTTCTGTGCAGAGGTGAAGCACTCTCTTGTGTGAAATTTCTTCATGGAGTTTCCCAGTGTCTTGAAAAGACTACTAAAGAAATGAAGCTTGATCTCTTTTCCACCTGTTTTCTTAATGATAGTGAAACCCCCTATTCAGGACAAAAAGCTGACATGAGAACAAGTCTTCATGTTCTGAAGAATATTGCACCAGTTTTCCATGGTTGGGGGAAGCACGGTGGAAACAAACCCTTGTGTTTTGTGTTCCCTAGCTTGTTGCTGACTGAGATTTTGCTGGTGTCACACTGATGACAGCAGCTCCCCATCACTGTTAGCAGGTTTTTGAATTGCGTTTCAGGGGCATCTTAAATCCCAGCATAGTTAGAAACTAATTTAAATTCTCTGAGTTACTTTTGGAAAGCCTACAGGGACACTCAAATTTTCTGAACATACTTAGCCAGGATTTTGTCTCAAATCTTTTAGTTTATTAAAACCTTGATTCAGAATTACAAAAGAGGAAAATACAGAAATTAGTATTATAAAATATTTTTTAAGATATTGCCAGTTTCAAATGGTTTGACTTTGTACTTTGTTTTCCCTTCAGTTAACAAGCATAAGCCATGGATTGAAACAACCTATCATGGCATAGTTACAGAAAATGACAACACAGTGCTCTTGGATCCCCCTCTAATAGCCCTGGACAAAGATGCACCTCTTCGTTTTGCAGGTAAAGAATTCATCTGCATTTCTGTTTGAAGCTGTGGAAATGCTTTCCTGGGGGCAAATGCTCTGTGTTAGTGTGTTTTCCCTAACAGTGGCATAACATTTCAAAGCTTATAGATCCTAGGAAATGTGTGTGCATGGACCAGTATTTTATTTCAGGTTTGCAGCTGTATCCAAACCAGAAAGTACTTTGCTTCTTTCAATTTCACATGTACATTGTAATTTTTCTGGTAGTTTATGTTTGTTTTCATAGTGTCTATCCTTTTCCTCAATCCTCCAGATTCCACATTTCACAGCATTCAGCGTGGGAGTTCTTAAACAATGATTTTCTTACCATTCTGAAGAGAGTTCTGATTTCCTTAGCGTTTTTTATTTGTGTCTTAATAAAGTGAAAATACTAATTAGTAGAATTAGGATTGCATGTCTGTGATAAGTTTGCTTAACAGTCTAGTGTATTTTAAAAACTGAACAACTTTCTCTGGCTGAAGAAAAGGCTTTTTCTCCTCTAGCAAAGGATATAGAGAATGATACACAAGATATTTGCCAAGTGTGGGCTAATTCTTCGGTTTGAGCATAGCACTGACAATTTTCTTATAAACTTCTGCAGTAGATTTTTTTCTGAAAACTTTTGTTTAGAATACTGTATTCATTAATTGGATGCAGTATTGAGGAAAGTAGTTTTTTGAATTTGACAGTGTTAGAAAGATGTGTTTGAAGAATGCCATTGGGCATCTGCAGGTATTTAAATTACTTGTAGTGGATAACACAAGCTTAAATTGGATATTTGGAGAAGCTTATTTGGTTAAACAAAATTTGCGAGTTAAGAATCCTAGTGAAGTACCTAAAGGATGTGACATGAGCCATTTTTTGGGAGCATTGCTTAGCCTGGCTTCAAGGAGGAAGAGATAGGAGAGTGATTAAATTAAATTAAGAGCCATTTGAAAGGTTCAGCAGCTGACTGCACTGAATGCTGCAGTTTTATGGCAGTTTGGTCACAATTTCCTTGAGGTACTGCTTAAAGTAACAGTTTTGTTGCATTGTCATAAGGCTGTAATTATCTCCAATGAAGCTGAAGATAATGGTAAATTTGCTATTCAGAAGTTGAGAGATAATGCTAAACCTCTGAAATTCAAATTTCCTCATGCATTGGGCACATATGGCAGAGGCTCTTCTACTGTCTTAACTGGAAATGAAACTGCTGTCTGTGGACAAAAAACTTTCATTGCCAAACGAAAAAGCTTGTGTTGGGATACACAAAATCTGTTAATTAAGAAGAGGAATGGGAAGCCTGACTTGTGTTCTCAGGGATGAGGAGAATGTGAATCACCTCTTGCAGTTCCTAAGTGCTTTAAATGTAGGTGCTGGTAGTTCAGCAGCATTGAACAGATTCTGAAAATGGCAGTTTTATACCTCTTGGATAGGAATGTTTTCAAGAAAGTACTGTCAGAGTATCTTCAAATATTTTGTTGTGTTTGCTGAGGAAAATCCGATGTCAAAGCATTTCTTAAATGAGACTTTTCCCATTGGGTTGCTTTCATTAAATGAACACTTTTATCAACTGGAAATCGTATAAACAGAATATATTTGTATAAACAATATATTTTGGCTTTCAAAAATGGACATTTCTGTAACAGCAGGAGCAGAGCAATGGATTTAAAGAAATTAAGTTTAGAGTATGGCACATGAACGCTGTAAAGAAATTCTCAGTATGAGACTGTTGGGTTTGGGTTACATCAGTGTGGAAGGACTGGGGCTCTGTGGGCCATTGAATGGAGCAGTCCTGCAGGCTGTCCTTGAGGAGCCCCGGCTGGGTGAGTGCTGCCTGTTCCCAGCTCTGCTGGAGCTGTGCTCACGTCCTGGCACAGACACTGCTGGTGCCCAGCACGTCTGGGGGCTCCCGTGTGAGGAGCCCACGGGGCTGCTGATGTGCTTTCACAGCAAACAAAGCCCTGCTCAGGATTAAATGGCTGCTTCAGCCCTTGCTGCTGTACTCCTACTTATAAATCAAATTTATTCATGCTTCAAAAGGCTGGATATTTTAATTAATTGTGCCCTCTAGCTGAGCTGGGAAACTTCTGAACTGTCTGCAGATTTAAAATACTTTAAGTAGAGCTTTTTTGCTTTATTTTAATTTTGAGCGTGTCGAAACATCTTAAAACGAGTTCATTTAGATGCTTTGTAGTACATGAACTGTGGAGCAAGTAAAAGTAACGTTTATTGCTGTGCTCACTCTGTGCTGTGGGTAGGACCCTAAAATTCAGGTGTGTAAAAATAAGTGGGGTTATGTAGATGTTTATTTCTTGGATTATTTATATGGTTTTTAATCTGAAATTACACACTTTTGGAACAGGATGAATGTAGTCATGCCAGCTTGCCTTGTCAAGCTGCCTGGCACATAGGACAGGATGGAATCAGTCTTCTGCACCCTCACTGTTACAGATCTGCTTGAGAAGACAGTGACCATTTGTGTTCCTCAGTGACTCTCTTCTACATTACAAATTGAATCATGTTGGAATTTGATCCTAAGGGGTTTTGCTGAAAACAATAAACTAAAAATAGGACGGTTACATTTTTTATTGTATGTTTATTGTTTGTGCCTAAAACCAGTCTGATGGCTGAAGGTCTCAAGCAGGGATTTCCCCTTTACTGTGCACAAAGGAACTGAATTTCTGTTACGTTTGAAACAGACACTGCTGTATCTGGATGCCTTCACACAGCTGAATGTGCAGTGCAGGGTCTCATAGCCAGATGTTTGAAGTGTTTCCCTGGGTGTTTTGATGTGCCTGTAACAGGGCTTCATTCAGTCCCTCTTCACCCACCCCTGGAGAAAACCACTTCTCAGCCACCGTCCTTTATTTCCCCCTTGCTATTCTGGGATGCAAGTAGTATTTTGTGGGGGTTAGGAATTTTTAATTTAAAGCATAAATATGTGGAGAGCTTTGAAAAGGATCTTGCAGAATCTCTACAGATTCTTTTAAAAAAATCCCCAAAATCCATCAAGCCCTTGGGGTCCCTCTCCCTGGAGGCAGCTTCCCATGTTGGGGTGGGACAGTGCTGATGCCACCAGCCCCAGTTTGCTTAGGAAGGGAACTCTGCTGCTGTGGGCAAGGCTGGCAGGGGGATAGTTACAAAAGAAGTGTCCTGTAGAGGAGATGACACTGTCAGCAAGCAGATTTTGCTCTTGTCCCGTCCGTGCCTCACTTAGCTACCTCACATAGCTGGTAGCTAACCTAAGAGGGAATTTTGTTGCAATAGTGTTTCATCCATTTTTGTGTCAAATTAGATGCTATGCTGCTAGGAAAACATAGCTCCCTCTCCACGTTCCTTAAATTAAAACTTGTGTTCATCAAGATTACAATTTAATGTGTATGTTTTTTAGTCACGAATGATGGCAATACTTTATGCAGAATAATGTAAATAAATTCAGGTAAATTCTGCTTTATGGGCAGTTATTCATCAACATGCAGTTTTTGAAATATCTCATTTAGCAGTTGGTATTATTAAAAAAAGAAAAGGAGAAAACAAAGCCTTGATCATATGAAATAGTTCTAAATTCTCCAAATGAAAACCTGGAGTTAAAAGATTAAATCATATTTACCATAACTAAAACTCTAAAATTGTAACAGTTACAGCACATCACCACTGGAATTTTAAAATATGGTTTTTCCAAAGCTTTTCTGTGTAATGTGTGCATCTTTGCCTTTTCCTTATTTGCTCCCATTCAACCTTTCCTGTTACTGACATGGGTTTGTCTTTTTTCCCTTTAGAGAGTTTTGAGGTGACAGTCACCAAAGAAGGTGATAAAGGGTTCTTTCTATCCCTTTTATGAATATTAACCTACTAACTTTGGTTATGAAATGGGGAATCAGCACTGAAACAGAAGATCCTGTCATGCTCTTTTGTCCCATTTATTCTCCCAGTTTTTTTCTATTTTAAAATATATTGATAAAAAGTGTTATGTAACCAAACCCTTGGTTAGAAATATCTGTAAATCAGACATCCATTTGAACCATTTGGGGTTATTGTACATTGTGTGGACATTGAAGAAGTTGTTTGGGGAAAATTAGCATTTTCTGATCTTTTTCCCTCGTAGATCACTTCTTTGGGACAGCTGAAGTTTTCCACATGCTTTGTGAAGTGATGTTGAAGTGCTGAAGCATTACAGCACCTTCCTGCAGTACACACCCTTCAGGACTGACTTCAGTGGTTTAAAATATGAATAATCCCCCTTTTTTTGAATACCTCTAGACACGTTTTCATCAGGAGTGTGTTGTTGGTACTAAGAAACCACTGCAGCTATAATATCAAAACAGTGGGCTTTGTTGGTGTGAGAAAAATCCCCAGCAAAATATAACAAGTTGCAGAGGTAAAAACACAGTGTAGGTGGTCAAACAGTTTATTGAGTGGCTTTTGTTGTGTGCTGGGCTCACCCAGCTGTGCCAGCCGGAGTCGTGATGTGTTTAAAAATGATGTGCTGGGGACTTCTCTTCCAAGTTTGTAGAGTGAAGAGTTTGACTAGAAGGAAAACCTTCTAAACATTTCCTGAGAGCTTCCTTGACTAACATTTGGCCTCTGTTAGTAGATAGCTGTTGAAATGGATGCCTGAGAAGTTGGTATTTCTACCTTTCTCATTCAGTAGTTTATTTTGATTCCCTGATTTTAGCCAGGTACATTGCACAGGAAGACTTTGTCCTTTGATCTGTTGACAGAATTTCTGTAATTATGGTGCTGAACCTGTACTCGAAGCCTTTTCATCCCTTGACTTGTAACTGTGCATTTTAACCTCTTGCTCTGGTCAAAGTGAACCAGCTGCCCAGCTATTGCCAGTAGCTTGGCATAGAAGGTATTACCAGTGGCCTTGGCTGTACGCTCACATAAGATCTACTCTTGCCCTAGAGCTGTCTCAAGTACTCCTGTGAAATGCCTGTCTACATTTCTCTTTTTCTCTTTTGTACTCCTGCATGAATGGATGCAAAGTAAACAAGTTGCTTGGAAGGCAGACGTTTGCTTCTTTTTACTAAAGTTCCCAGAATTCACCCATTTTAAAGCACAGTGCTCTTGCTTTGTCCACAGACCCTCACAAACCCCTGGCTGCAAAATATTTGGTCATTTATTTTAAAAATGTATCATCATGTTGACCAGTTCTAACCTATCTTTACTTTAACTCTGTAGGTGAGATTTGTGGATTTAAAATCCACGGGCAGAATGTTCCCTTTGAAGCAGTGGTAGTGGATAAATCCACTGGTGAGGGAATTATACGCTCCAAGGAAAAGCTTGACTGTGAGCTGCAGAAGGACTACACGTTCACCATCCAGGCCTACGACTGTGGGAAGGGACCAGATGGAGCAAATGCAAAAAAATCCCACAAGTAAGTCAGTCTGGGGTGGGCCGACGGGAAGTTTGGCTCCGAGGGGTCTCCTGCTCGTGGTGATTTATGGTCTGTGCACTGAGAGTAAATGTGAACCAAGTGTTCATCCTAGAGGGCTTTCCATGGAACCACAGAAAGGGTCAGCTTGGAAGGGACCACACTGGCTCATCTGGCCCAACCTTCCTGTTCAAGCTGGGCAGTAATAGTGATTAAAAGAGCAGCAAAATGGACATGAATTGCTTGGACATCCCTTCATTTTTATTTCAGGTGGTACTGCTTTATCCCTTGATGTCTCTGGATTTGCATTAGAAAACCAGGGGGGGATAGAAGCAGGGAAGCTGCTGATACACTTAAAATCTGTCTTGAGTCGGTAGAGTTTGCAGTGGGGTACCAGGCCTGGACGTTATTTTGAAGTTCAGTTTCTAAATCCAAAAATCTGGTTCAAGAAGTCAGTCTATTAAGCTTAACAAAATGCCAAAGCATTCATGTTTCTGTCATTTCCAGACAGCCCCACCAGAAAACCCAAAATCAATAGCATGGGGCTCATCTCTGCCTACATTAAAGAATGGGAACAAAGCAGTTTTAGCTTATCTTTATCTAAGGAAAAACCACAATATAAAATAGTCTCTAGAAAACCCACTTGAGAATAACTGTTTGACACTGGTGTAAACATCTGCAGAGCATGTGGGGGATGAGCAGTTATGTGAAGCAAAGAGAGAGGCATAAATAAGATGAGGAATAGAGTAGCAGAGGTCATCTTGGTGACAAACAAAACTTTGCGATTCTATGACTACTATACAAGGGTTTGAGTTTTATTTGCAAATAACCAGTGATAGTAAACAAAACCTAGAACTACACTGAATTATATAGCAATACACTGGAGAAAAAGCCACTGCTTTCCTAGTTAGGGTAGTTGAGATTTTTGTGTTTATTAGTCAGTGGTTGCTCGTTTCTGAGAGCTGGAATGCTGAAGGATGGCTTCATGTGAAAAAGAAGAAGCTGATTTGGCAGAATCTGTAATACCCTAAAAGCATTTCTTTGAACAGGAGAGAAGTAACAGTCATTCAGAACCAGGTGCAATCATTCCTATTAATCAAAACCCAAACTTCACATTCATGAAAGTAACTGGACTGGAAGAAAAAAAGGCAAATATAAAATGCAGATTTTTCCTTGTTTAAAGTACCCAGGAAACAGACCTTCAACACAGGTTTTCCTTTCTTATTCCTTGGTTTGACCTAGCTGTGTAATTCTTGCAGTAGATGTTCTCTGGTAGTATAAATGCCATTTACCTTCATTTCAGTGGTGAGTTCTGTGGTATGGGGAGACAGGGTCCAGGCTGGTTGGAGGGAGGCCATTTGGAACCCATTGCACAGGAGCAGAGCTGGTTCTGAGCTGTCAGGTTGAAAGACTGACGTGGCTCTGGTGGCAGAGAGGGAGCTGCTGTAGGCAGGGCTGGCAGGAGCAGGGTGGGCAGGCCCTGGCAGCCCTGTGTGTGTCCTTGCAGGGCCACAGTTCACATCCAGGTGAACGACGTGAATGAGTACGCCCCGGTGTTCAAGGAGAAGTCCTACAAGGCCACGGTCATCGAGGGCAAGAGGTATGACAACGTGCTCAGGGTGGAGGCCGTGGATGCAGATTGCTCCCCCCAGTTCAGCCAGATCTGCAGCTATGAGATCGTGACGCCGGACGTGCCCTTTGCCATCGACAAGGACGGTGAGACACGGAGCCGGGGCGGGCTGGCACTGGCCACCCACACAACAGGGGCCTGGGCAGGAGCCCGGCAGGGCCTGGGCCTGGAGCCTGGCCCTGAAAAGTCAGACAGTGCAGGGTAATGCACTTGCAGATGAGTTTATTCAAGTCTGTGTGAAGTACATAGATGGTACCTGGATGTGTTGTATGCAGTAATGACCCTGAAGAACCGTCTTGATGTCTGACAATTGCCTTTTTCCTGTGTCAGGTTATATAAAAAACACAGAAAAGTTAAGCTATGGTAAAGAACACCAGTATAAACTGACAGTAACAGCCTATGACTGTGGGAAGAAGAGAGCTGCTGAGGATGTGTTGGTTAAAATTAGCATTAAGCCTACGTGCAAGCCTGGCTGGCAAGGTTAGTTTGCTGTCCTTCCTCTCTGCTTTTAGCATTGCTAAAGGTACCTTCAGTTAAACACAGTAGATCTTTAATGTTGTTTCTTCGGATAAATATTCAGGTTGGAGCAAAAGAATAGAATACGAGCCTGGCACTGGTTCTTTGGCTCTGTTCCCTGGGATGCATTTGGAGACCTGTGATGAGCCAATAACCTCAGTTGAAGCAACGGTGGAACTAGAAACCAATCATATTGGTAAAGGCTGTGATAGAGACACCTACTCTGAGAAATCCATCCACAGGCTTTGCGGTAAGAAGGCTTTTGTTAAAATAAAAGTGGTCTCTCTTGCTTACTAGTTTTACTTTGAATTTTATGTTAGACCAGAAATCAATGAGTAGATCTGGTCTTCATTTGCACATAGTTTCCTTCAGCTCATTTCCTCACTGGCAGCAAAAGGCATGAAATTGCCTGAAGGTGACTTCTACAATAATTCTCAGATGAGGTAAAGAATCTCTTTCTTCTGCCTCTCTGCTGTTTTACGTAGACTAATAATGTCCCTTGCATGAGATTCATATTGAAGAGTTGGAAGAATTTGTGTGGAATGGCATAGCTGTTAAAGCCTCTCTACTTTTCTGAGCATGATGGATGTAGTGGCTGCAATCTGAGAAATACTTGAGGAAAAACTAGAGAAAACCAAGAAAAAACCAGTTAACTTGGATCAGTTAAATTTGTACTGTGCTTGCCCTAGGAATAAATGCCCTTGGCATCCACTTACGCTGCAGTTAAAGGTCTTACAAAAAGTCAGTGGAGTCCTTTGTAGCCATATGGAAGAATTGAGATGACAGGATAAATTATCACTCATGATTTATGTCTTCAGCCGCAGTTGAAAGTAATTGAAAGTCTGAGTAGTATGTAGCCCCAGAGACTTGGGCAATTCCTGAGCTGTTCCCTGACTGAGGTCAGTGTGACATTAAAGGTACCTGCTGCTGACTGTGCTGGGAGCTGGGAGGGGGTGCTTGTGCCCTCTCTTCAGCTGGATCACTTCTGGTCTCACAGTGTCTGGAGAAAGGCATCGTGCTTGTGAGGCTGAGGGACAAGTGGCACTAATGAAAGGGTTCCTGAGATGGAGGCAAAATCAGATTCTATAGCTGCGGAGGTTGAAACAGTTTTGCTTATTTTGAGATCAGTTGTCTATCCAGAAGTGAAATTTGTGGAAGTTGCCATGGTATTAGATGCCTGTAATTAGTGCCATACTATTTAAAAGGAGAATTGGGTGATGGTAGTGCATAATCCTGACAGTTGGTGCTGAGAAATTAGTGCTGAGATAAACAGTTGAATTTGAAACCAGTGGTGGTCTTTTAAATTTCTGTTTTGATTTGAGCATTTGTGTTGCAGGTGCTGCTTCTGGCACAGCTGAGCTGCTCCCCCCTCCAAGCAGTGCTGCTAACTGGACTGTGGGGCTGCCCACCGATAATGGCCATGACAGCGACCAGGTCTTCGAGTTTAACGGCACACAGGCTGTGAAGATTCCAGATGGTGTCGTCACAGTCAATCTGAAAGAGCCCTTCATGATTTCAGTATGGATGAGGCACGGGCCCGGAACCAAGGAGAAAGAGACAATTCTGTGCAATTCAGACAAGACAGGTTTGTCAATACTTCAGTTATAAACAGTCTTTGTGGTTGGTCGGGTTTTTATGTGCTCTGGCAGCGCATGTGACAGTGTTTTCTCTACCTTAAGGTTTTCTTGGAATTTATATGAAGTTGACTTTAAAAATCACTGTTGTGCTTATGTTTAGGCTCGGCCTTAGATTATGTAGCTTCAGATTGGGCAGACTTGTTTTTCTAATTCTGTTTCAGTTTACATCATGCACTTCTTTTACTGTGGTAGATTTCTTATTCTGGCACTGCAGCCTCAAGTTTGCATCTCCAAAGATAGCCTTGTTCTTGATGCTGCCTAAAAACATTAAGACACACATATCAGGTCTAATGACAGCATTTGCTGCTATATCTTTATTTTTCTTACGAGGATATAATTTCTCTTTCTCCAGGGATTAAGTTTTTGGTTTTTTTTATTCTGTGCATAATTTCACTCTCTGCTTATGACACAGAAACAATAGTTTGGAAAATGCCATTAATAAGAAGGAAATGTGATAACCGTGTTTCCATAATTGCCATTTGTATCAAAAAAAGCTCTTCTGTTTGCAAGCAGAGCTCTTTCTTCTCCTGCTGACAGGTTTATCTCTGGCTCTTCAGTGCTGTGCCTTGGTTTAGGTTGGGTTTGGATAGAGACTTCTCTGTCCTGCAGCCTCATGGGTTCTTCAAGTGTTTGCCCTTACTACTGCTGCAGATGTTTTACATTCCTCTTACCCTGCCTGATTTACTTCTGCACTGATTACTGCCTGCCAGTGACTTTGGTATTTAAGTGTGAGATTGCAGAGCAGGTGCATTTTGTTGGTGAGGATCCAGTGCAGGAAATAACGCTGTTAACTGAACTGCTGTGCAGATATGAACCGGCACCACTACGCCCTGTACGTGCACAACTGCCGCCTGGTCTTCCTGTTCCGCCAGGATCCCTCCCAGGGAAAATCCTACCAGCCTGCCGAGTTCCACTGGAAGCTCAACCAGGTGAGCCTGGGAGCTGATGGGGAGAGTGCCAGTGACAGCTAACACCCCTGGCAGTGTACTTAGTAATGAATACTTCTGCCGCTGCAAACTCCTGACTCCTGTTCTACAGAACCCAGCTGTGCCTGTTTCACTTGTGATCAAGTGGCAGGCTTGGCTTCAGCTTTTCATCTTGAATATAAAGTAGAAAATACAGTGTCAGTCTTACAGCTGTGACATCAGTTGTCTTCACTAAATGCACTCTAAGGTGGAATGCATGAAAAAACAGGAGGTATTTATTCCAGGTTTATTATAGCATTCCAGTACTTCTGAGCATGTGACGTTTTCTCAGCCCCCTGGATCTGTGATAAATAGTCCTGTTTTTTTAACAGTTCCTCTCAGCAAATACCTGTCCTTTGTCAAGTAAGGTTGTCTTATAACAATATTTCAGGATGTGCATGCATGTAGATAGATATTTTTAGATTGAAATATGCTGTTATTTAATATAAAAATTAAAGGAAAGGAAGTATATGCAGCTTCCTGTATTGGCAACAGAATAAAGAAACTTTTTATTGATGTTTGGCAGTCAGTTTGCTTTTCAGATGTGTGCCATGTGTGTGAAAGATCAGCTGTGTCTGTACAGGCTCGTGTTGTAGGTCGTTGGTACAACTGCATGTATGTTTATGTAAAACATGGCACCAGCTCAGTTACTGAACTGTAATGGGAAAAAAAAGACAGAATTTTTAAAACTGTCTCTTCAGGTGTGTGACAAAGAGTGGCACCACTACGTGGTCAACGTTGAATTTCCCGCGGTGTCTCTGTACGTGGATGGGGTTTCCTATGATCCTTTCCCGGTCACTGAGGATTACCCACTCCACCCTTCCAAGATAGAAACACAGCTGGTGGTTGGAGCATGTTGGCAAGGTAAATATTGACAATTGTTAATACTTCTAATTAACTTTTTCTAATGAAATCTCTGTGGTTATCTTGAAGTACCCAGCAGGACTTCTTAGTGCATGAAATGTAACTTGTTTTGCCTCTTGCAGATGGGTTTTGCTCCAAGCTGGTATCACATATTTCCTCTGAGTAATTTTTTCCATGAGTGTTTGTTTGTTTTCTCGTTGGCCACAGGTGTGTGAAATACAAGGCTGCTCACCAGCCTGTATTCCATCAACACGATTTTTGTGGTGGCCATGGGGAATACTGTTAGCTTATTTGTAACAGGAGTTGTAACAAAACCTCATCTACTTCAGATTACCAAGCAGACCACTTCATTTCAAGTAGGTTGAAAGGCATCTTGTAGGAAAAGTGTTCTCATCAATGGAAGCCTGTCCAGCAGACAGCTCTGCAGAGCAGCACAGCAGTGCTGTCTCCTGGGTATTTTACCATTTCTGCTTATAAAAATAGACATCTGCTTTATTGTCTGCTCTATTTAGGCTGCACTAAGTTGTATATACAGCTCATCTCCAAGGAGAAAGAGATTTTATCCTTTTAAAGAAGTTCTTTTAACATTTCTTTTTTAAAAAATTCATTTTTGGTGCTTCCACTTGATAAATTGACTGCTCAATACATGTGATTCTATTATTGATTAAGAAATCTGTGCTGATAATGGCTTCTTTTGATTACCTTTCAATACCTTTTGGTGATTTACTGGATTAGTCTGGATCTCACATTAACTTCCCCTCAAATGGAGCCAGTTGTTAGACTTGTGTTGTCTTACTAAAGGTGCTTGGTGTGAGGTTTCCTCTCTTGGTTCTGCAGCTCTTGCTGCTTGTGTGCAGGGCTCTTTGTGCTGTGGTGCCATGACTGTAACAGCACAGTGATGTGTCTTGCCCTGCACTGCAGCTCTTTGTTTCCAAGAACTCATAATCCTTGAGGAGCTGGGTCCAATGTAAGCAAGCTTTGGGGGATGTGCTGCTTTGTATTTTCTGGGATTTGAGAGTTTGCCAAATTGTAACTACTTGGTCCTTTCCCTATTGTCCTATTCTTTGTCTTGCTTTTCTACAGAATATACAGGAAGTGAAAATGACAATGAAACTGTGCCCGAGACCTCTGCAGGTTGCTGGAGTTTTTTTCCCTACTGTTTTATTTCATTTTTAAGCCAAGACATCGCTTCATCTCGCACACAGCATGAAATGCAGGCACTGCATTCGGGCCATTGACCTTCACATAATCCTCTCCTAGGCTTGTGTCTTCATTGTGCTTCTCTTTGCAGAGCATCATCAGCTGAATTCTGCTTAGTTTTGGGGTTTTTTTGTTTGTTTTGGGTATTTTTTTGGTTGCATCCAAATGTACTTCCATGTACCAATCTGCAACGGTTGTGATTGCAGTGAAGTGGTGAAAAAAGTTGCTGTTGTAAAATATCATCTATAATCTCTTTCATCCAGTTTTGTTAAAGCATAAACACACATCATCCTATATAAATGTATGTATTTATGCATGTAGGTATGTGCCTTTTATTATAAAATTTATTCAGTACATTGGGCAGGACCTCTGGAACTCAGGTACCTTTGCTCCTCTCTCAGAACAAGACTGATCTCATAACTAGATCATGCTGCTTATAAAGACAGACCTGTAATTTACAGGGGATACTCACTTGGTCAGATATTTATATAAAATTCTAATTGTGAATGGGCAGAAAAGCTTTGGCTACCAGGTATTTCAGATTTGCTACAGGGTTATTTCCTCATAACAAATTTTGGTGATAGTTCGGTGGATTTTGTGTCTTGAGTTGGGATACTTAGAATTAGTGTATATTTTTTAAAGTGAATTCAAGATATGTACCCTTCCTGTAAAGTTTGAGAATTGCTGGAATAGTCTGGATGTAATTGGCCAGGGGTTTCTAGCTGTGCATCACAATTCAATTTGGCAAGAAGGGAGCAGCATCCAGGGCTCCAGCAGCTGAAGCTATATGAAAATGGTATAATTTGTAACAGGACATTTCACTACTGAATATTTGAGTTGTACCAAGGATCTTTTATCACTTGAAACTTCTAAAACAAGCTTAAAAATCAGGTTGCTTAGTAAGTAATGAACTTGAAAATACACATTTCCAGGTGGTTTTTTGTGGCCCCAGGATTTTGCAAGATGGACTAGCTGATCATGGTGACATCATCTTCAAAAACACTGAGATACAAAGGGCTTGTTAGGTTGCCCTTATCAGACTTAACTCAGCTGAGTTACCTGGGTTTAAACTGCTCACTTGAATCTACAGAGAAAAGATGGCACCTTTAGAGGGGGCAGGTAACTCTTGGGCAGCTCTTGGAATGAGCTGAATGACTTTAGAAAGCCCCTTTCTACCCTTGGAGTGTAGGGAGAGCCTGCAGTGCTGGTTTAGGTGGAGATCCCTCACACCTGGAGGGATGCTGCCCTGTGTCCTGAGTAGGAGGAGGTGTTACCTCAGCAGGAAGCTTCAGGTTTCATGGCTCATCCCATTGTGTTTGGTTTCTGAGCACCACCTCACTGTATGGGGCTTCTTTTGAGATGTTTGTCGTGGAACAGTCAGTTCAAGGTGGCCACAGCTGTCTGAAGGCCACGTGCATGGTGAACTGTTTAATTCTTTCTTTGTGCCTGACCATAATCACAAGGTTAACACCCAGACTGGATGAAAACTAACCCGCATGAGTATAATACTGTGTGTATCAGCTGGCGTACTTGTTGTTTTACAAAAGAAAAAGCAAAAAGAATCATGACAAGTAAAGATTTTTCCTCCCTGGTGTTTTGAAGGTGGCGAATTGCACATGGCTCAGTTTTTCCGAGGCAATCTGGCAGGGTTGATGATCCGTTCTGGTAAACTGGAGAACAAGAAGGTGATTGATTGCCTCTACACCTGCAAAGAAGGGCTGGATTTGCAGATGGCTGATGGTGTTGGCAAAGGTGTGAAGGTAAATTTGCATATAAACAAAGGGGAGCATGTATATTCCTTCCCTGATCAGAGTTACAAGTTTTGCTGGCAGAGTTAACAGGGTGCCCCAGATATAACAAGCTCATCTCTTGTGGCATTCTACATTAATATTACATAAAACTAGGAAATCTTTCTTGTATAAACCTGGTCTTAGAAATGAAAGTTACTCTGCTGTCTTTTAAGTGTTGAAGAGAAATTCCATATTTGTAAGCCTCTGTTTTACCATCTGTGCAGATTGTCTAATAAGAGATTTTTAACAAGCAGCTTCATAAAATGAGATTATGTGGCTTTTTCAGTAGCAAGGTTGTGTGAACAGAGCTAAATTTCTCTTAAATGTTAGCTGTCTCTCTTCTGTATTACTAGAACCAAAACTATGGTATGTGCTTAGATTTTTTCATAAAAGAATGAAACAGAAATACATTGCACCAGGGTAAGGCAGTGAGTAGGGAGCTGAGACTGTGTGCCACAAGGCTGGGAAATAATGACCCTGTTGCTTTGAATATGGATGCAATTCTCCTGCATTTAGCAGTGCTGAACTCCAGAATTGCTGGATCATGTCACTCAGCTGGGTGTTCTCTTAGGGTTTTCTTCCTTGTTTTCAGGTCCACATGAACCCGAGCCAATCGACGCTGACCGTAGAAGGGGATGACATTGACAGGATTGACAAGGCCATGCAGCACATCTCCTACCTGAACTCCCGCCAGTTCCCAACTCCTGGCATTCGGAGGCTGAAGATCACCAGCACTGTCAAGTATGTCCTGGTGCTGAGCTGGAGCATCCCTGTGTGCAGCTGGTGGAGCCTGGTGTTCCTGGGCCTCACTTGGGAGAACCAAAGGAGTCCTGGGCTGTGTGACCATCCCACATTTCAGTACAGCAAATGTTTTCCACACCAATGCTCTGCTCTCTGCCTGAGAATGGAGTAGGGAGTGTGTAAGATGGGGAGGAAAGTACTGCTAGAGTGCTGGGAGTGTCTCCAGTGTCACAGCTTCATTAAAGGGGTTACCTGTGGCTCTCAGTCAAAACGTAGAAATGAGGCCAAATGGTAACTGTAAGTAAAAATTAATTGTGAGATTGCTCCCTTGGTGGCTATTCCTTACTTTCCAGGGCAGCTGATGAATTTATCTGAGACTCTTGGGTCTGAGAAAGCTTTTCAAAAATGTATAAAGCAATTACTGTGTGTAATTGTGCTTCCCTCTGAAATAACCACCTTGACTGCAAAACTGCTTCTGTCTCTCAGGTGTTTCAATGAAGAGGCCTGTGTCTCCATTCCCTCTGTGGAGGGGTATGTCATGGTCTTGCAGCCAGAGGAGCCAAAAATCAGCCTGAGTGGCATCAACCACTTTGCCCGCTCTGCCTCAGAGTTCGAGAGCTCCGAGGGCGTTTCCCTGTTCCCGGAGCTCCGCATCATCAGCACCATCACCCGGGAGGTGGAGCCCGAGGGAGATGGGGATGAGGATCCCACAGGTAACTGTGTCCCACCCTCACCTCGGGGCGGGGCGGATCTTGCTCCTGCAGAGAGGTGTGGGCTTTAATACAGAATCCACGAAGGGAAAAAAAGGTATAGATCCTCTGGTCTGGGCTAACAAAAACTTACCTGGAAATGATAATAAGTCCAGGCCATTATCCTCATGTAAATATCCCTTGTTTGTATTTTATTTTTAAAATTATCATTTTGTGAATACTTGTTTTCCTCAGGCCTAGATTTTAATATTTGTTCTGGTGTCTCTGCTTAAATCTTTGGCTTTTTGTCTGATTTTTAGTTCAAGAGTCTTTGGTATCTGAAGAGATCATGCACAACTTGGATATGTGTGAGGTGACAGTGCTGGGAGAGGAACTAAATCAGGAACAAGAAAGCCTGGAGATTGACATGACACGATTGCAGCAGAAAGGCATTGAGATGAGCAGTTCCAACCTGGGCATGATAATCACAGGTGGGGGTTCCTGCTGCTGCTCTTGGGAGGCTCTGAAGGGACTGACACAGGGAGCAGATCTAGAGAGGTGGTTTGTAACACCTTACTCCAAATGCTTCATTTTTTTAGAATTTAGAATTTAGGTAGCTTGGACTACCTTTAGAATTCCAAGCACAGCAATTCTACGGAAAGCTGTGATTCTAGAAAACACAGCATTCTAGAACTATCCTTTCTGTTCTTTACTTTGTTCCAAATAGCTGGACTGTGGAATTGCAGTTAGATTTTGCCCCAGAAAAGGCTTGTTCCTTCCAAGGGTACTCCAGTGCCTAGGAGCATGCATCATTCTTTTCTCCCAGAATCCCTTCAAAGACTCTCAGGGTTTAGGATTTTATCACAAAACGAACCCACAGGATTTCAGTGGAGCCACACGTGTGTGTCAGCGGTGTTACCCTTTCTGTATCCTTGAAAACCTGCTGGCCAAGAAACCGTAGGTGAAGCAATGGAGTGGCGTTTGTCTGGGCTCTGCAG